>NC_063369.1:15678670-15776667 GCF_021869965.1 Rhincodon typus
AAAGTTGCTGGAAAACCTCAGCAGGTCTGGCAGCATCTGTGAAGGAAGAAACAGAGTTAACGTTTCAGGTCCGGTGACCCTTCTTCAGGAATGTTAACTCTATTTTTTTCCTTCACAGATGCTGCCAGACCTGCTGAGGTTTTCCAGCAACTTTGTTTCAGTTCAGTACCTTGTACCTTTAAGTCTTTGCCTCACCGAGATCAGGATGATGAACTGGGTATTGCAGCATCGGGAGGCGGTGGGGTTATTTTGCTAGGGATGAGGACATCAGGAGGGAAAGAAATCTGCTGCCTTTAGCCAGTACAACATACATGTGACTCCAGACCCAAAGCAATGTGTTAGGCTTTAACTGTCCTCCAAAATGGCAAGTAACACAGCTCGAGGGTAATTAGGGATGGGCAACAAATGTTGGCCTTTGACTGCGACGCCCACGCGCTTAAAAGAATAATGAAATAAAGCAGTGAGTGTCCTTTGCTGAAGGTGGGAATATTCAGGTTTGGCAGTAGATCCTGTCATGGGCACAGACACTTCCTGGGTATTGGGTGCAGGGAGACCCAACAACCAGAGGAGAGCTATAACTATCATCAACATGCGTATGCATAAGCATTTTGTTCAATTTAGTTCATGTTTTTAAGTTTGACCATAATCATTTATTATAGCCTGTATCAGAGGATTAACGTTACACATAACAAAATAATGTTTCACTGTAATTTTTTTTAAGCCCCATTCACAAGGCGCTGAGAGTGGACGTTAGACAGCAATTACAGACTGGTAACTTGGATGCATTCTGCCACACTCCATGCACAGAGAATCCAATGAGAAAGAAACTGAAGCCAGAGCAGAGGCCAGAAATCCAAACAGGAGTGACCACATTGTGTGGAAATCAGGAGGGGTTTAAGGTGCAGAGCAAGTCCTGGGATTAAAATGGGAAGGGAAGACAGGGGATGTAGAGGAACTGACTGGATGGGAAAAGAGAAAGGCTAGAGAACTTGCTACAACTGAACAAAGGACTAAAGGTACAAATCCCAGGGGCAATTGTATAGGGTTGACAGAAGTCTTTAAGTGAAAAGATTGCAAGAGGCAGACCCACCCTCTCCCATTCTCTGTACTGACACTTCAAACAAACCCATCAGTCCAGAAACCTCAAATTCAGAGTTCAAGCCAGTCACATGAATCAGCAAAGAAAGTTTTGCATTTATATAGCACCTATCACAAGATGGGGGAGATGGGGGCGGAGTGATAAAGCTACTGTACTAATAACCCAAAGGCTCAGGCTAATGCCCTGGAAAAGGGGGTTCAATTCTTGTCACAGCAGCTGATGGAATTTAAATTTAATTAATAAATCCGGAATTGAAAGCAAGTCCCAGTAAAGGTGGCCATGACAACTAATGTTGATTATTGCAAAACCCCATCTGGTTCACTAATGTCCCTTTCGGGAAGGAAATCTGCTGTCATTGCTCGGTCTGGTCTACCTGTAATTCAAGAGGCAATCTAACTAATACCCATTGACATTCAATAGCGTTACCATCACTGAATCCCCCATTGTCAACAACTTGGGGTCACCATTGACCAGGAACTGAAATGTACTCACCAACATGAATACAGTGACTCCAACAGCAGGTTAGAGGCTGGGAATACTGCTTTAGGTAACTCACCACCTGACTTCCTATAGTCTGTCCACCATCTACACGGCACAAGTCAGGTAGTGCAATGGAATACTCCCCACTTGCCTGGATGGGGGCAACTCCAACAACACTCAAGAAGCTCAACACCATCCAGGACAAAGCAGCCCATTTTATTGGCACCACATCAACACAGACCACTGTCTATAAGATGTAACGCAGAAATTCACCAATGCTCCTTAGACAGCACCTTCCAAACTCACGACTACTTCCATCTAGAAGGACAAGGGCATCAGTTACATGGGAACACCACCCCCTGCAAGTACCCCTCTGAGTCACTCACCATCCTAACTTGGAAATATATCGCCATTCCTTCAGTGGAGCTGGGTAAAAATCCTGAATTCACTCCCTTACAGTGTTGTAGGTCTACCTACAGCACATGGACTGTAGCGGTGCAAGAAGACAGCTCACCACCACCTTCTCAAGGGCAGCTAGGGACGGGCAATAAGCCAGTGACACCCACAACCCACATTCTAGTGAATAAAAAAAATAGTTTTGGGATCCCAGCACTGTCGGTGTACCTACCCTACATGGACTGCAGTGATTCAAGATGGCAGCTTCTGGCCATCCTCTCAAGGGTAATTAGGGATGGGTGATAAATGCAGGACAACCGAATATGCCCACTTCTTATGAAGGAATTAATGAAAAGGATCCACAGCAATGTGGCTGGCTTTTAACTATGCTCTGAAATGCCTAACAAACTGCACATCCAGTCACAAAACACTTAGAATCCCTACACTGTGAAAGCAGGCCATTCATTGCATACCAACCCTCCAAAGAGCATCCCACCCTGACCCACCTTACCCCTGCATTTCCCATGGGTAATTGACTTAGCCTGCACATCCCTGGACACTCCTATGAGCAATCCACCTAACCTACACATCTTTGGACTGTGGGAGGAAAGCGGAGCAACTGGAAGAAACCCACACAATTGCAGTGAGAGTGCACAAACTCCACACAGAAAGTCACACAAGGATGGGATCAAACCCGAATCCCTGGCACTGTGAGGCAGCAGTGCTAACCACTGAGCCACCGTGCTGTTGCCAATGAAGCCTTTACAGCCAATATTTATGTGTCAACATTGTCATATTTATATGAAAATCATTTTGCATGCAGCAAGCTCTCCAAAACAGAAAAGAGATAAAGACCAGATACACCTGCTTTTATTGCTGTTAGTCAAAGACAAACATTGACCAAGAAAAAGTTATGCCTTTTAAAAATAGTTGCATGATGTGTTCTAAATTCGCCAGAGGGGAAGGTGCAGTCTCCAACAGAACAGCACTCCCACAGCACCACACGGGAGCATCAGCTTAAATTTTACACTCGAGTTACCATTAGAGAGGGACTTGAACATGCAATAGTCTGCCTCAGGGACAAGTTATATATCCCTGACAGGGCTGATGCTTTTAGTCAGTTGCAGGCAAAGGAAAAAGGCTCAGTGATTAGCACTGCTGCCTCACAGCACCCGGGATGCAACTCCACCCTCGTCTGCAGTTTGCACATTCTCCCCGTGTCTGTATAGATTTCCTCCGGGTGCTCTGTTTTCCTCTCACAGTCCAAAGATGTACAGGTTAGGATGGACTGGCCATGCTAAACTGTCTCATAGTGCCCAGGGATGTGCAGGCTGGGTGGATAAGCCATGGGGAATGCAGGGTTACAGGGATAGGGTGAGGGGGTGCTGGACTGGGTAGGATACTCATTGGAGGGTTAGTGTGGGCCCAATGGCCTGCTTCCTCACTGTACGGATTCTATTAAGAAATAGCAAAAGGCCTTGGGTCACACGGAACAGCTCTAGAAAAAACACCAGACGCTGGGAATCTCTTGGTTATTTCTCCATGATGAGCCTAGCCTCTATTACCTATCTCTGCGAAACTGCAGGCACTTCCTTGGCCACGCCAGGGGACCACCATATGTCAATCACTGTGCCTAGGGCAGCAGCTGCCAAAAGCATCCCTGAAGTCTTGGCTGGCATTCCCCAGGAAACACCTCACAGGAACAGGAGGGGAGGCTGTAGCAGTAAGGCTTTCCTGCATTGGTGCTTTCAGTACCTTGGCTGGCATCCAGGGACCCGCTCAATCTCCGTTGCGTGCCAAGGCCAGAGACCGTCTGCTCCTAGCTCTATGAATTTAGGTGTGCACAGGTAGTGCAGCCGGTGGGAGGTGGGGGCTGGGTTAGAAACTGGATCCCAGTGGGAATTAAGGGAAATAATAGTGGCTGGCTGTTATAGATTAAAAACACACACTCCTACTGTGGAAACTCTGCTGAGAAACAGGCACTGTGCAAGAATCTTACAGTGATTATTCACATTGGATCAGGAAAAATAGAAAGACTTCGTCCACACCCCAACAAATTGGCAGAGCTCAATCTATTCACAATATAGATGAGGGAACTAAATGTAATATCTCCAGGTTTGGGAGAGCGACCTGAAGAGATGCTTCAATGTGATTTGGGCAAGTTGAGTGTGTGGAGAAACGGCAGTACAATGCGGATAAATGTGGGGTTATCCACTTTGGTCACAGAAAACAGAGAGGCAGTTTATTATCTGAATGACGATAGGTTGGGAAAGGGAGAGGTGCAATGGGACTTAGGTGTCCTTGTGCACCAGTTGCTGAAGGTAAGCATGCAGATGCAGAAGGCGGTGAAGAAGGCAAATGGTATGTCAGCCTTCATAGCAAGAGGGTTCGAGTACAGGAGCAGGGGATGTCTTGCTGCAATTGTACAGGGCCTTGGAGAGACCACACTTGGAAATATTGTGTGCAGATTTGGTTTCCTTATCTGGGGAATGGTGTTCTGTCTATGAATGTGAAATAACTCCACAGAGACCAATATCCTGTCACCAAGTCACTTTTTATTTGCACATGAACAGTCCTTGGGTCTAGTACAGTTTCATTCAGAGCCAGCTCTCACAGTATCAGTATCTCTGACCTTCCTGTTTATATCTGTCAGCCAGGGCTCCCTGATTGGACCAGGTTAACACCCCCAGTCAGGGAACTCCTATTCTGTGAGGTCCAGCTGGCTGACCTCGTTACAATCTCTACAAGGAGGGAGCACAACAAAGGATTATCAGACTATTTCCTGGGATGACAGGCCTGACATATGAAGAGAGATTGGATCTCTAGATTATGTTCACTGGGGTTTAGAAGAATAAGGGGAGATCATAAAAACTTATAAAGTTCTAACAGGACTAGATAGGGTAAACACAGAAAAGAGGTTCCTAATGACCAAGGAATCCAGAACTTGAGTCACAGTTTAAGGATACGGAGTAAGCCATTCAGGACTGAGATGAACAGAAATGTCTTCATTCAGAGAGTGATGAGCCTGTGGAATTCTCTCCCACAGGAAGTGGTTGAACCAAAACATTGAATATTTTCAAGAAGGAGTTAGATATAGTTTCTAGGGCTAAAGGGATCAAAGGGTATGGGGGAGAAATTGGAAACAGGGGACTGAATGGTGGAGCAGGCTTGAAGGGCTGAATGTTTTAATGTTTATCAGTACAGTCCCAAAATTACCGCATCCAATAAGATTGACAACATGCCTTTACAGAGTAAAATAGCCAAGATATTTTGCGAAAGTGTAATCAGAATGAAAACACTGAGCTGACGAAGGAACGGAAGAAGATGGCCAGAAGTCGGGTCAAATTGGTAGCTGTAAGGAGGACAGAGAGATGGAGAGGTTTAGGATCAAGTAAACTAGGGTATGACATGGCCCCAAATCAAAGCTGATTGGAGAGCAGGAGGAATGAGAATTAGAATTAAGTTTATTGTTACACATACTCAAGTACAGGGATACATGAGCACAGCGAAAAGTGTACAAAGTCACCATTCCCAGTGCCATCTTAAGTACAAAGGTACATAGGTACAAAATTTCAGGTGTAAATTAGGAAATAAAGGTAAAAGTTCAGCATTGCAATCCTAAAGAGGAGGTGACAGAGATAGAGATGTTTGATCAGCTCTGGGCAAGTACGTGATCACATTAGAGAGAGCACAGAAGGGGTTTCACAAGAATTGGTTCCGGGATGAGAAACTTCCATGATGAAATTGGGACTGTTTCCCTTGGAGAGGAGATTTGGTTAAAGTTTCCAAAATGACCAGGGGAGGGGGCTGGGCAGAGTAGGTTGGGGCAAAATTGTTCCCACTTGTAAAGAATCAGAGAGCACAAAAATGATTTGCAAAACAAAAATCAAGTGAGGTAAACTTTATTCACACAGTAAATGGTTAGGGCCTGGAATTTTCTGCCTGAAAGTGTGGAGGTGGAACGTTCAATTGAAGCCTTCAGGGGTGGTATTGATGGTCATTTGGATAGAAATAATACGAAAGGACAAGGGGGAAAGCAGGGACAATGGCATTGACTCAGCGATGCTCATTTGGAGAGCCAGTGTGGACAGGATAGGCTGAAGGGCCATCTTCTGTGCTGTTAACACTTCCTACTGTAATCACACAGCAGTAAGAATACAGCAGGTATTTCTAGACTGAGAACCAGAGCTCCTGGTCACGCACAGGGCCTGGTGCGGGTTAGGGCACGGGGATCAGATATGGTCAACTTCATAGGGACAGAGAGGTAGAAGGTGAGGCAGGAAGCAGAATACATAAGTCTGGAAATAACAAAAAGCATCGATGACAGTTTCAGCAGTGTGTTGCAAATGATGTAGCCATTCAGTTATGTTGACTTGTTTTGTGTCGAGTGATTTTCAATCAGCCCACTTTTCACTTGGTTATGTCAAATTCACCTGCCCTGTTACATAACCAACCTAAAGGCTCCTACCACTATCGAGCATCTCACTGTTTACATTTGCTGAAAGTATCCAGGTCGCTTACATAAGCATCCCAGACTTCCTCGATACTGGGTCATCTGCTGTTATCCAGTTTAGCATTAACCAACAATAAGCAGGTTATTTATAGCACAGAGTGCTAGAATAAGGACCAGTGGGGACACAGTGAGACCCAGAGACGATGCACCACTGGATTCGACAGCCTGGGGTGGTCTTTTTTTTTAACAAAAGCAATATGTTGTGGATGCTGGAAATCTGAAATAGGGGCAGAGGGAAAATGCTGGAAAATCTCAACAGGTCAGGCAGCGGCTATGGAGAGAACTAGTATTAATGGAGATCTTTCATCACCATAAACAGCAAAAAAAACGAAAGGGTGTAAATTTAAAGTGATGTGCAAACGAAGCAAGGGATGCAGGTACATAGTTCTTTGACAGTGATGTCGCAGGTAAACAGGATGCTGAAGAAAGCATGAAGAAGACTTGCATTCATTGCCCAGATCTTTGAGCATAGGAGTTGGAATGTCACGTTGCTGCTTCACAGGACTTTGGTGAGGCTCCTCTTGGAGGCCTGCATACCGTTCTGGTCACCTTGCTAATAGGAAGGATGTTTCTAAACTGCAGACAATGCAGAAAAGATTTACAAGGATGTTGCCAGGACTGGAAGGCTTGAGTTATAAGGAGAGGCTGAATAGGCTGGGGTTTTTTTCCCTGGAGCGTCAGAGGCTGAGGGGTAACCTTATAGAGGTTTATAAAATCATGAGGGGCATGGATGAGATGAATAAACAAGGTCTATACCCAAGGGTAGGGGAGTCCAAAGCTAGAAGACATAGATTTAAGGTGACTGGTGAAAGATCTAAAAGGGACCTGAAGGGCAACATTTTTCACACAGAAAGTGGTGCATGTATGGAATGAAACAGCCAGAGGAAGTGTTGGACACAGCTACAGTTACAACATTTAAAAGACATTTGGACAGATACATGGATTGGAAGGTTGAGAGTGAAATGAGCTAAACACAGTCAAATGGAACTAGCTTAGTTTGGGAAATTTGGTCAGCATGGGCGAGTTGGACTGGAGGGTCTGTTTCCATGCTGTATGACTGTATAAAACCTTTGCGTACAGCGAGTAGTCAGCGTCTGGACTCCATGGTGTCGGCATTTCAGGACTTCAACCAAATATACAGGAATAAGTAGCAGCAGCAGGCAAGTTTGGTCTGAGCAACGGACAAGCTAACACAGAGGCTGCCGGACATGACTAATAAGGGACCCTACTGTTTCCATTATACATTCATCTGGATGGCTCCATTGAGAGGTCAGACGGCCAATTCCAGTAATGTCAGAGTGTGCTAGGTATAAGCACAAACGTGCATTCCATTGCTCAAATCACTGTTTCTTGGCACCAACAGCAAAACGATAGAAGCACAAGGGAACTCAGCCTCAATCCAGGTGCCAGGAGGCAAGGTCTGAGCCAATGGATCCTCTCAGGACACTGCAGAGGAGGCACAGCCTTCTATCTCTGACCTGCCTGCTCCTACCCTCGGCCCAGGGGGCTCAAACCAAGGAGGGTGCACCTGCCCCTGGGCAGGATGCACTCAGCGTGTCTGGGCCCTGGAGGCATAAATGGCACACACCCTCCCCCCCACCCCCTGCCCCAGACTGAGACCCCTGTCCTAGCCTCCAAGGCCCAGGCTTTCTCTACCTCAGCTGTGGGCACACCAAGAGGTATGGTTATGGACAAGACAGAAAGACAATTAAATGAGGTCAAATGATGTACTCATTCCCTTCCTGGCAGTCCTTCCTATCAACTCCAAAGGCATAAGACCTCCCTAAGTCCTCCTCCAACTCATGTTTCTAAATGCTCATCTCCTCATTTTGCACCTTCTCCCCATTCATCCCCAGCTCCCAGTATATCGAACAAACCTGACCGATATTGTAGTCCTGCCCCGATCGAAGCCAGAAGCTGCTGATTGTTAATGACCCCTCTCCCAGCATCTCAGACATTACCCCTTTCCCCTTACATGTTCTATCGTCTCCCTCACACCACCTTGTTGTATATTAATTTGCCCCTTTGACAGTTGGAAATCCCTCTGAAACCTAGCATTCCGGTTCCATTTGCCATGTTTAGGTCCCCCAGCCTCCGTCTCTCAGCACTGATAACTCCCACTTGACTTTTAGCAGGCAAACCCCTCTAGCGATTAGTAATGTGTCCTTTGCCTATTTAGCCAGACAGCACAATGAGTGACCAGAGCATTGACTAACATCTGTACAGCTCTCTGACTGTGTTTCATTACACCCACAGAGCTGACTGTAGCCCACTCCCCAGACTGTAGAGGTACAGAGCCCCTGACACTGAAAAGGCCAAGCTGCCAACTGACCGTGCCTAATCCCTGGATTGATATCGGGGGGCTGCCCTTGTTTTACTGTGCCAAGACTCCCTCGCGGAAGGGTGTCTCCCTGGTATTGTCTGAGGCAGAATCCCCTTAGACTTGGAGAGCTGGCTGTCTGCTTGA
The DNA here is from genome assembly GCF_021869965.1 of Rhincodon typus. Taxonomy (NCBI): domain Eukaryota; kingdom Metazoa; phylum Chordata; class Chondrichthyes; order Orectolobiformes; family Rhincodontidae; genus Rhincodon; species Rhincodon typus. The sequence goes on from NC_063369.1 coordinate 15,687,626, forward strand.
AGCCGTGTCTTTGGCGAGAACGTGGCTGACACACAGTACAGGTGCAGAGCCACACACCTATATGCCATCGACTGATCACTGGTGACCAGAATGAAAAACTGCCAGGCTTTGTGTCTGCACTGAACAGCAAGGCAATTCTGAACCAAGGTGAGTTTTTAAGGAGTGACTGAGGAGGCAAGGGGCAAGGCAAGGATGGTGTGAGCATTGAAGTAGGTGCAAAATTAAAGAACACAAAGACATTAAGTGAGGGGCCTGGAGATGCAGCCTGATGCCAATCCATGAGCTGGGTTCCAATTGCTGTGTGTAAAGTGTCCACTGCAACACTCCATTGCAGCACTCAAGTTCAGAACTGTACTGTAAGTGGGTTAGAGGTGTGCCATGATGAAGTTGGCATATGTCTCGTGCCAAAGTCCATAAACTTGGGGTGAGTGCAGCTGATGCCCATGAAGTGCACCTGAGATGCTTTTGTCTGGAGTGCATGATCTAAGAGGTTCCATGGAGTGAGTCAAAATCTCCAGGTATCTCCTCAAACATCCAAGTTGCAAAATCACAGTGTCTGGTTTGCATTCCGCAGATGGGAGCCTGCATATTAGTAAGAACTGCAGATGCTGGAGTCAGAGTCAACATAGTGTGAAGCTGGAGGAGCACAACAGGCCAGGCAGCATCAGAGGAGCAGGAAAGTCGATGTTTCTAGTTTACGCCCTTCATTAGGACTCATGAAGTGTCCCAACCCGAAACGTCAACTTTCCTGCTCCTCTGATGCAGCCTGATCTGCTACGTTCCTCCAGCTCCACACTGTGTTGACTCTGCATATTAATGAGGTGAGATTATGTATTAACAAAATGATAATGAGCAACAATACTTGTTAGTTGGCTTCTCGCTGCTCACTAGCAAGAATCTTCTCTCAAGGTCAGGGGACTTGAATGGAAACTGCAACCTTTTGGTCTCAATGTTGAGAAAGGCCTTGCTGAACACCTCCCTGAATTTTCCCAAATTTCTCACCATAGTCCACATTGTTCTGGACTAGCTCTGAGTATAAATAGCCCAAAGTGTGCAGAGTTGGAGCATTCTAGAATGAATGGCAGTCTTGAGAGCACACAAAATCATAGTTGTACAGCACAGAAACAGATCCTTCACTCCAACTCGTCCATGCTGACCAGATATCCTAAATTAATCTAGTCCCATTTTCCAGCATTTGGCCCATATCCCTCTAAACTTGCATATAAACACTCAATGTAGATTATACCTTAACTAATCTCATTATAAATCAAAGTCTGCTATATCTGTAATTACTGTATAATAGCAGTTTTTAGCATTAGTGTATAATAAGAGTGTCATTTTGAAGTCCAAGGCTGAAAACAGTTCTTGAACTTGCCTTTCCCTATGTTAGACTGTCTTGATCCCAAACTTATTGTGTGACATCAAACTGCACAGTAAAAGGAACCTTTCCTCAATCTCTATGTAACTTCAGACCCTCAGCAATTAACCAACCCTCTGAAATGGTCCTAGCGGTCCATTCAGTTCAAGGGTCAATTGATAATGGTCACCAAACCAGTGACATCCATAATTATCAAAATGCATATCACATAGTGGCAGTGATGGCCTAATGGTATAGTACTAGACTATGAACCTAATGTCCAGGTTCACTTCCCACCCTGGCAAGTGGGATAGATTCATAGAGCATGGAAACAGACCCTTCAGTTAAACCAGTCTATGCTGACCATAATCCCAAACGAAACTAGTCCCGTGTGCCTGTGCTTAGCCCATATTCATCTGAGCATTACTTACTTAAATGTCTTTTAAATGTTGTAACTGTATCCACATCCACCACTTCCTCTGGAAGCTCATTCCACACATGAACCACTTTCTGTAAGAAAAAATTGCCCCTTGTGTCTTTCTTGAATCTTTCCTATCTCACATTAAAAATATGCCCCAGTTTTGACATACCCCACCCTAGGGAAAAGAAACCTGCCATTCTCCTTATCTATACCCCTCATGATTTTATAAGCCTCTAAATCATCACCCTTCAACTTCCCACACTTTAGTGAAGGAAGTCCCAGCCCATCCAGCCTTACCTTATAACTCAAACACTCCACTCCCAGCAACAGCCCAGTAAATCTCTGCTGAACCCCCTCCAGCTTAATAATATCCTTCCTACAACAGTGCGACCAAAACTGGACACGATACTCCAGAAGAGGCCTCACCAATGTCCCGGAATTTGTCTCAACTTCTTCAGAAATCCAAAATGAAGAGTCTAATTGTTGACTGATGTCAGGAAAAACCCATCTGGTTCACCAATGTCCTTTAGGACATTAATGTTCTAGTCTTGCCTACATATTATCCAGATTTACAGCAATGTAGTTGACTCTTAACTGCCAATAAATGCTGTTCTAGGCAACATCCCTTGATTGAATTTTTCGAAAATCAGTTTCCATGTTCAAATGAGACTTTAAATGGGGACCACTCTGGGAGCAGTACATTAAAGGGTGTCTACCACAGTAATGCTTCTCAGTGTTATTTCAACTCAAATCAGAGATGCACAGCTCTCTCTCTCTCTCTCACACACACACAGATGTCAGCTGTGGCTCGGTGGGGTACCTCACAACTCTGTATCAGCAAGGGAAGGTATCAAGGTCCCACTGCTGGAGGAGTGAGTGCATAATCCAGGCTGGAACTTTGTACAGGGCCATTGAATGAAATATGAAACCAAAGCAACATCTGCCCTCATAGGGCAAAAGAAGAGGTCCTGTGCCCCTAAGAATAGCAGGGTACCCCCTGTATTGTAATCTATGTTTATCCTTCAGACAAGGCTTTGTTTTTCTTTAGTTTCACCTTGCCATTCTCACACGTTCTGTGGAACCTTGTTGTGTGCAAATTGACTGCTGCCTTTATCTCCTCTAACACAGCGACTACACCTCAAGTGTGCTTAATTGGCTGTGAGGCGCTTTGAGACTTCCAAGGTCATGCAAGGTTCAGTGGTAATGTTCAGTGTAAAGCCATTCTCCCCTCTGTCTTCACTACAGAACTCTTTCCTGCAGTTCTACATGAGGGACAAGGAGGGAGAAACATGGACCTAATTACCGTGACTCACAGTGCTTGGGTTCAGGAGCAGGGGTATTGAACCAGTGAGTTGGGGGGTGGGGGTGGGGGTGGGTGTGGGTGTGCAGAATGTTCAGTGGCCTAGGTCAGGATCAGCACTGGATTTGCATCCCTGCCCCCAAAATCTTAGAAAATAAAGTTCAGTGTTGAACAACTTACCACTGAATATGTGCAAATCCAAATTTCCTGCAGTTGTTCCATTTCCTTAAATGCTATGATATGTCAAGTGCCCATGCAAATATTTTTGTAAGGGTTGTGCGATTTCCATTCCAGATCCTCACCTCCCTAAGTGAAAAAAAAAGTTATTTTCTTAAATGCCCTCTGAATCCATGGGGTGGCACGGTGGCTCAGAGGTTAGCACTGCTGACTTGTGACACCAGGGACCCAAGTTTCATTCCAGCCTTGGGCAAGCATCTGTGTGGAGTTTGCCCGTTCAAGCTGTGTCTGTGTGGGCTTCCACCAGGTGTTCTGGTTTCTTTCCCTAGTCCAAAGATGTGCAAGTTAGGGTGGATTGGCCATGCTAAATTGTCTGCCAGCATCCAGGGATGTGCAGGTTAGGTGGATTAGACATGGGAAATGCAGGGTCAAAGGGATAGGGTGAGGCGTTTGGTCTGGGGGGATGCTTGTTGGAGGGGCAGTGTGAACACAATTATCTGTCTATCCCAGATTTAAATATAGTCCATGATGTAGCTTCCGCAGACTCCAGGAGTATACAATTCAAGAGATTCGCAACCTTCTGAGCAAAGACATTTCTCCTCTTCTCAGTTCTAATCATTTGACACCTTCAAGTCTGCATGTATTAGACTCCCCAGTGAGTGGAAATAACTTTGCAATGTTTACACTATCAGATCCTTTTCCTTAATACAAAAAAAGTCCCGCATTGTGTGGCATCCATCATATTCCAAAGTCAATCTCCAAACGCTCTTGTGTCAAAACAGTTTGATTGCTACGATGATCCAGTGGTTGGCTCATTCTAAAGCAGAGCAGCAGCAAATGGAGACTGGAGATTTTGGAAAGGCTTAAAAAGAGATGGCTCAAACATCATCCAAGGGCTGGTGCTTCCAACAGTGCCCTTCAGTGTTTCACAGGATCATTGCCTTAGACTTCACCCTCAGGACTCTGTAATGGGCCTTGAAGCTTCTGAATGAGTGGTGATAGAGTGAATCACTGAGCCGTAGCTGACATGTACTAGCGGGAGAGATCAAAGTGAAAATGAGAAAAACATAAGTACCAGCTAGAAATCAGACAAACTACAAAAAGAACATCTACATTAAATGTTGAAAAACGATGGAGCTGGTCACTGACATCAGGAAGCAGAGTGGAGGACATGCCCCTGTCTGCATCAATGGTGCGGAGGTGGGGATTGTCAGGAGTGTCTCGTTTCTTGGAGTGATGGTCACCAACAATCTGCCACTACAGTCAAGAAAACTCGACTACGCTTCTCCTTCCTCAGGAGGCTAAAGAAATTTGGCACGCCCATAAAGATTCTTACCAATTTTTGTGGATGCAACATAGAAAGCATTCTATCCAATGCATCACAGCTTGGTATGGCAACACTCTTCCAAAGACCGGAAGAAACTACAGAGAGTTGTGAGCGCAGCCCATTCCATCACGCAAACCAGCCTCCCATCCATTGACTCCATCTACACTTCTCGCTGCCTCGGGAAGGCAGCCAACATCATCAAAGACCCCTCTCACCCCAGTTATACTCTCTTCCACCCTCTTCCATTGGAAAGAAAATATAAAAGTTTGTATACACATATGAACAGATTCAAGAACAGCTTCTTCCCTGCTGTTTATCAGACTTTTGAATGGACCTCTTCAATGTTAATATTGATCTCTCTCTGCACCTTCTCGGCAGCTGTAACACTATATCCTACACTCTGTTCTATTACCCTGATGCTCTTGTAGAGTACAATCTGCCTAGAAAGCACATAAGACAACACTTTACACTGTACCTCAGTACACGAGACAGTAATAAGTCATATCAAATCAAAGAGCAAGACTCAGATTTAAACATGTAATTAATATTTTTGCCTTTGTGGGTCATCTGAGGCAGCTATTTTTGTTTTCGCCTTTTCTTTTGCTGATGAACAAATTGAATTTTGAAAGCGACACTTCAGCTAATTATATCAGCCGTGTTTGAACCTTTGTGTTTGAGAAGCAACTAACATCACCAGTGAGAGATAACCTATTCTAATTACTTGCAGTTGTATTTGATACAGACTAAATGTCGACTCAGCAAACCACCACCAAATAATACTGCTTTGATTTGCGAGCGAGAGGTTGGCTTGGAAGGCCAACTGCAGTACATGGGTGCCTGAAGAGTGCAGCACTGAGCACCCTCCCTTCCCCTTGCTCTGTGATTTTTGTTCTGCTTGCTCATTGGCTGCTCCATCAGATTCTTCAGCCCTTTCCATGACTGGCACAACCAGGAACGCCACCCAACTCTCCCATATTCCCACACCACACCGTCCTCAAACTCCCAGGAGTAACACCACAACAAGAGCCTACATTCCCACTGTCGTGCCTATGGCAGTGGACGAATGAGGGGTGATCTTATAGAAACATGTAAGATCCTGGGAGATCTTAGAGTCATAGAGCTGTACAGCACAGAAACAGACCCTTCAGTCCAACTTGCCCATGCCGTCCAGATATTTTAAATTAATCTAGTCTCATTTACCACCATTTGGCCCATATCCCCCTAAACTTTTCCCATTCACGAACCCGTCCAGATGCCTTTTAAATGTTGTAATTGTACCAGCAACCACCACTTCCTCTGGCAGTGCATTCCATACACTTGCCACCCTCTGCATGAAAAAAGTTGCCCCTTAGGTCCCTTTTAAATCTTTCCCCTCTCACCTTAAACCTATGCCCCTCCAGTTTTGGACTCCCCTACCCTGGGCAAAAGACATTGGCTATTCACCCTATCGACACACCTCATGATTTTATAAACCTCTATAAGGTCACCCCTCAGCCTCTGACACGCCAGGGAAAATAGTCCCAGCCTATTCAGCCTCTCCCTGTAGCTCAAACCCTCCAACAATGGCAACATCCTTGTAAATCTTTTCTGTACCCTTTCAAGTTTAACAACATCCTTCCCACAACAGGGAGGCCAGAATTGTACACAGTATTCCAATAGTGGCCTAACCAATGTCCTTTACATCCACAACATGACATCTCAACTCCTATACTCAATGCATTGACCAATAAAGGGAAGTGTACAAAACACCTTCTTCACTGTCCTGTCTACCTGTGACTCCACTTTCAAGGTACTATGAACTTGCACCCCAAGGTCTCTTTGTCAAGGAACACTCCCCAGGACCTTACCACTAAGTGTATAAGTCCTGCCCTGATTTGCCTTTCCAAAATGCAGCACCTCACATTTATCCAAATTAAACTCCATCTGCTACTCCTCGGCCCATTGGCGCATCTGATCAAGGTCCCATTGTACTCTGAGGCAATCTTTTTGCTAGACCACTACACCACCAATTTTGATGTCATCTGCAAATTTACTAAGCATGACTCCCATATTCACATCATCTCTTGACAGGGTGGATGGTGAGAGGATGTATCCTTTTGTGGAAGAAGTTTTAACTAGAGGACTAGATCTTTAACAAGAACATGAAAAATAGGAACAGGAGTAGGCCATCTGGCCCCTTGACCCTGCTCCACCATTCAATAAGGTCATGGCTGATCCTTTCATGGACTCAGCTCCACTTACCCACCCGCCCACTATAACCCTTAATTCCTTTACTTTTCAAAAATCTATCTTTGCCTTAAAAACATTCAATGAGGTAGCCTCAACTGCTTCATTGGGCAGGGAATTCCACAGATTCACAACCCTTTGGGAGAAAAAGTTCCCCGTTAAACTCAGTCTGAAATCTATTCCCCCTTACTTTGAGGCTACGTCCCAAATATTTGCCTGTGAGAGCAGGTACCAGTTCAACTCATGGAAAAGGCAGCACCTCTGACAATATCACATTCCTTTAGCGCTGCACCAGAGACGACATGTCTCTGGAGTGTAACTTGAACCAATTTATCTCTCACTCAGAGGCATGCTGCTAACTGAGCCACAACTGACATCTTTTGAAGGAGCATACAACAATAAGCAAAGACAGAATCATGGAACATAACATATAACATTCTGGTAGAAATCCCTGAGCACACTGGCCTGGACATTTCGTGCTAATTTGATGTGTTTGCCATTTTGTGGACTCGTGCAATTTAGCATGAAAATCCAGCTGCTGTTGTCCTTCATTCCTCGGTTCCCTCATAGGATTTGCAGATGGAAATCAGTTAGAAATAACTGAACTGTCATGAGTATCTACTTTTCTACACTGCACTTTCACGGTAAAAATGCTTATAAAAGCTAAAGATTGAGATACAACTTTTTTGTGTTTATAACAATCACTGTGGATAAACCTTTCAGGGCCTGAAAACCTAATGTTCTGTTTGTGAAGTATCATATTTTCTCTCTTCCTTGATTAAAAAGTCTGTACGTACTTAAAATGTTGGAACGTATTTAATTTTTTAAAAAAGTTCAGCATCTACCTTAGCAGTTCCCAATCTTCAAATCACTTTCCATAAGATTAGAAAATGTGTGTGATCAGATATTTTGTCACTTCCTGCTTTCCTGTCTGTGAGAATAGCTCAGTGTGATTGATTCTGATCTTGCCTGAGGAGACCGCTCCTGCTGGACAGTAGAGATCAGCTGCAGAGAGTTACAGCATGAAATGACCACCAGGAAACAGGAAATCCATAGCACTGAGGCCATAGATCTTTATTCAAGGTACATTTACTTTGGACAGATTTTATTCCCTAACACTGCCTTTCATGCTTTTCTATAGATAACAACATCATATATTGTTATTGTCCAGTTCTGGTCACTCAGTTATAGGAAGAGTATAATCAAACTGGACAGGGTTCAGAAGAGATGCACCAGGATGGTGCCAGGTATGGAAGGTTTGGGTTATAAAGAAAGGCTGAATAGCCTGGGATTTTTCTCACTGGAGTGTAGGAGGTTGAGAGGCGACCTTATAGAAGCTTATAAAATAATGAGGGTGTATAGATAAGGTGAATGACAGGTATCTTTTCCCTAGGGTGGGGGATTTCAATACTATGGGGGAATATTTTTAAGGTGAGAGGAGAGAGATTTAAAAAAGACATGAGGAGCATATTTTTTACACAGAGGGTGGTTTGTGTGTGGAAGGAACTTCCTGAGGAAGTGGTGGATGCGGGTACAGTTGCAACATTTAAAAGACATTTGGATAAGTACATGAATGGGAAGGGTTTGGTGGAAACCGAAAGAACTGCGGATGCTGTAAATTAGGAACAAAAACAGAAATTTCCAGAAATGCTCAGCAGGTCTGGCAGCATCGGGTCACTGGACCCAAAATGTTAACTCTGATTTTTTTCTTCAAGGCTTAGAAGAATATGGGCCATGAGCAGGCAGGTGGTACTAGTTTAGTTTGGGATTATGGTCGGCATGGACTGGTAGGACAGAAGGGTCTGTTTCTGTGCTGTATGACTCTATGACTCTATAACAAAAACTGATTGATGTGCCTTGCATTTTTTTTGGCTTGCAGCTTAAAATTGACAAGATCTTGAACCAATAGCTTCCATGCTGTAAGAATTATGTAATCTACAAGGCTGATCATTTTGTGCTGTGAGCGAACTCTAAATGACCTACCCTTCTGCTTACTTGCAACTTTTTAAGCAAAAAAAAAATGGTGCTGAGGCCAAATAGGAAAATGCTCAGTTCTAACTTCTGATTTTGTAAAACAATCAGTAGCCAAGGGGTACACAGTGAAAAGTGCTGGAAAATGCCCATCAATCAGCTCCTTTAATCTCAATTCACATTCCCAGTGTTTTGAATACTAGATATGCTGCAGCATGGTCGCTGTACTGCAGGTTAATATTGTTTGTTCATTCTCCTCTCAGTTTGTATGATTCAAGTCAAAGTTAAACAAGCAGTGAAAGCTTGTGGTTTAAACTGGTTAATGGTTAGTTTACACCAAGTTATTACTGAAGTTTCCTGAGGGATAAAGAGAAAAATTAACAGAAAATTTTAGATAAAGGTTGAGCCAAGTACAGATAAGACAAAAGCAAACTTAGAAGGAAGTCCAATAAGACTCTGTGATGTATCGTCGTGGCCTGTTGATTTTGCTTCTTCTTGCTGAAGCAATTTAGAAACACAGATAATTGGGGCAGGAGCAGGCCATTCAGCCCTTCAGTTCTGCCATTCAATATGATCATTACTGATCATCCAACTCAGTCCTCTGTTCCCATTTTCTCCCCATATCCTTTAATTTCTTTCAAGAAAGATGTAAATATAGTTCTTAGGATGGAAGTCTTCCATGATTTAGCCTCAACAATTTCCTGTAACAAAGAATTCCACAGGCTCACCACTCTCTGGTTGAAGAATCTTTTTTCTATTTATTTGTGGGATATGGGCGATGCTGGCTGACCAACATTTATTGCCCCTCCCTAGGTGCACTTGAGAAGGTGGTGGTGAGCTTCCTTCTTGAGGCGCTGCAGTCCACTTGCTGTGGGTTGACCCACAATGCCCTTGGGGAGGGAATTCCGGGATTTTGACCCAGTGACAGTGAAGGAACAGCGATATATTTCCAAGTCAGGATGGTGAGTGGCTTGGAGGGCAACTTGGAGATGGTGGGTGTTCCCATGTATCTGCTGCCCTTGTCCTTCTAGATGGAAGTTTCTGTGGGTTTGGAAGGTGCAGTCTGAGGATCTTTGGTGAATTTCTGCAGAGCATCTTGTAGATAGTACACACTGCTGCTACAGAGTGTCAGTGCTGGAGGGAGTGGATACTTGTGGATGTGGTGCCAATCAAGCGGCTGCTTTGTACTGGAAGTTGTCAAGCTTCTTGAGTGTTATTGGGGCTGCACTCATCCAGGCAAGGGGGGAGTATTCCATCACACTCTTGATTTGTGCCTTGTAGATGGTGGACAGGCTTTGAGGAGTCAGGATGTGAGTTACTCGTCGCAGTATTGCTAGTCTCTGAACTGCTCTTGTAGCCACTGTGTTTATGTGGTGAGCCCAGTTGAGTGTCTGGTCAGTGATAACCCCCAGGATGTTGATAGTGGGGGATTCAGTGATGGTAATAACATTGAATGTCAAGGGACGGTGGTTGGATTGTCTCTTATTGGTGATGGTCATAGCCTGGCATTTGTGTGGCATGAATGTCACTTGCCAGTTGTCAGCCCAAGCCTGGATATTGTCCAGATCTTATTGCATTTGAACTCAGACTGCTTCAGTATCTGAGGAGTCACGAATGGTACTGAACATTGTGCAATCATCAGCGAACATCCCCACTTCTGACCTTATGATGGAGGGAAGTTCATTGATGAAGCAGCTGAAGATGGTTAGGCCGAGGACACTACCATGAGGAACTCCTGCAGAGATGTCCTGGAGTTGAGATGATTGACCTCCAAAAATCACAACCATCTTCCTGTGTGTCAGGTATGTCTCCAACTACCGGAGAGCTTTCCCCCGATAACCACTTATTCCAGTTTTGCTCGGACTCCTTGATGCCACACTCAGTCAAATGCAGCGTTGATATCAAGGGCAGTCACTCTCATCTCAGCTCTGGAATTCAGCTCTTTTGTCCATGTTTGAACCAAGACAGTAATGAGGTCAGGAGCTCAGTGGTTAGCACTGCTGCCTCACAGCACCAGGAACCCAGGTTCGATTCTGCCCTTGGGTGACTGTCTGTGTGGAGTTTGCACATTCTTCCCGTGTCTGCGTGGGTTTCCTCTGGGTGCTCTGGTTTCCTCCCACAGTCCAAAAATGTGCAGGTTAGGTGGATTGGCCATGCTGAATTGCCCCTAGTGTTCAGGGATTGGTCTGGGTGGGATGCTGTGTGGGTCGGTGTGGACTTATTGGGCCGAAGGGCCTGTTTCCACACTGTAGGGATTCTATGATTCTAACCCAGAATACATTTTGTGCCCTTGCCATCCTTAGTGCTTCCTCTAAGTGTTGTTCAACATTGAGGAGTACTGATTCACCAGCTGAGGGAGGACATTACATGGTAATCAGCAGGAGGTTTCCTTGCCCATGTTTAACCTGAAGCCATGAGGCTTCATGGAGTGCAGAATCAATGTTGAGGATTCCTAGAACAACACCCTCCTGACTGTATACCACTGCACTGCCCCTTCTGCTGGGTCTGTCCTGCCGGTGGGACAGGACATATCCAGGGACGGTGATGGTGGTGTCTGGGACATTGTCTGTAAGGTATGATTCTGTGAGTAAAACTATGTCAGGCTGTTGCTTCACTAGTCTGTGGGACAGTTCTCCCAATTTTGGCACATGCCCCCAGATGTTAGTGAGGAGGACTGTGCAGGGTCAACGGGGCTGTTTCTGCCATTGTTGTTTCTGTCCTGAAAGGCTTACCCCATATCCTTGGACTGTGTCTCCTGGTTCTGGTCTCCCCAGTCATCGATAATGTCTTTCCTGCATCTACTCTGTTTAATCTTGTTCAAACCCTGTTGACTAACATAGTGTCAAATCCTGTAATGGCTGGCATTGTTGAATAGTTGGCTGTTTTCTTATGCAAGTAGATTCCGCAGCAGAGCAGATATTGGAAATCTCTGACTCCTGGTTCTAAGGGTATGGCACTTTTAAACGCCATGTTGCTTTACAGCAGACAACTGGCTGGTTTGAAATCTTTCTCTTTTTCTCTCTCTCTCTCTCTCTCTCACACACACACACACACACACACACACACACACACACATTCTCTCTATCTCTGTGCTTCGAGACAAGATCTCCTCTTGTGTAGGTACTGTTGTTATGGACCAGATCAAACCCTCTCAAAATATTCAGAAGATAGTCTAGACTTTAACATTTTTTGCTTCCTTGAAAAGTAAATGTAAGGTGTTGCATTCCAGATACAATTCGATAGGTTAAACTACTGGATTTAAAGCAATACAAACTTAACTGCCCTCTGGGCAATTAGGGATGGACAATAAATCACCAAATGTATGAATTTCAAAAACAATGGTGAAGAATGATCACTTAGCCCAACAGCAGTGACCCAACAAGAGGTGGTATTTAATTAGAATCAGTGCGGATCCACTTAGCTGCAGCTCCAACAACACTGAAGAAGTTCAAGGCAAAGTCGGACACTTGGCTGGCGATCCACCGCTTTCAACGTTTACTCCATCCGCCTCCTACGCTCAGCAACAGCAGCGTACACTAGTTGCAAGAGGCACCGCAGTACAGCAACTCACTCAGACTCCTTTGACAGCACTCTCCGAACCTGCAACCTCTACCAGCTAGAAGGACAAAGACACAAAATCCATGGGAACACTATCCCTTGTATGTTCCCCTCCAAGCCAACCAGACTTGGAACTATATTGCTATTCCTTCAGTGTGGCTGGATCAAAACCCTCAAACTCCTTGTCAAACAGCTCCAAATTGAATTAGCTTTTTTTGTCACAAGAGTACAGTGTAAAGTTCACAAGTCACCACTTACAGTGCCATCATAGGCACAAATTCTTCACTGTGGGTTCTTAGGAAAAAAAAATATAAGAATGAAGAAATAAAAAGTTCAGCCTTGCAAATCGTAGGAATAAATTAGAAAATAGAGAAATAAAAAGTTCAGAACAACCCAGTCCATGCCAGCACCCAGCCTCCAGTCCGCACCAGGCTTTCATTGTATACCTCAGGGGTGGCATTGGTTCATGAAGGTCACTCATCACTACCTCCTCTAGGGCAATTAGGAAGAGGCAATAAATGCTGTCTCAGGCAGCAACATTCCCCCTCCCAAGGGCAATGTTTTTAAAAAATCTGTCCTTAGCTTGAGAACAATTGGCACCAATCTAAGTGAAACTTGAACTATCCACTATATGTATTCACAACTTAGATTTAGTCAAACTTTGCATTGGAAAAATTTGGACAGCATTGTGTACAAAGCAACATGGATGGGAAAGTGAAATGACAAAAAAAAAATTGATCGATTAAGCAAAATGTCAACTGAAATTCAATGAAGGCAAACAAGAGGCAATCCACTTTGGATCTGAATGGGATAAAACAGGAACTTTGTAAATACTTAAAAACCAGAAACAACCGAGGTCTAGACATTTGGCTACCCAGGGGTGCAGCCCATTAAAATAATCTGATCATGCACAGAAAACAAATAACTGAATGAATGGAATGCTGGCCTCTATATCTTGAGGAAGTGAATGCAAGTGGGTAGAATTACCCTTGATCTATACAAAGCCCCTGGTTCATGGGTAGCACGTTGGCTCAGTGGTTAGCACTGCTGCCTCACAGCGCCAGGGACCCAGGTTCGATTCCATCCTTGGGCGACTGTTATGTGGAGTTTGCACATTCTCCCCGTGTCTGTGTGGGTTTCCTCCCACAGTCCAAAGATGTGTAGGTTAGGTGGATTGGCCATGCTAAATGGCCTGTAGTGTTCAGGGATGTGTAGCCTAGGTGGGTTATAGGGGGATGGGTCTGGGTGGGATGCTCTGAGAATCGGTGTGGACTTGTTGGGCCAAAGGGCCTGTTTCCACACTGTAGGGTTTCTATGATTCTATAATACATTATACCAGGGTTGTATTCCCTGGTATTTACTCACTGTGATTTGCAAGGTATTAAGGAAAACAGATATTGAGAAACCATCTCCAGATAGGTGCAGATTCAAGGTCTAAATATTGCAATAAAATAAAAGAGGAATTACAGGAGTAAATGTTAGAAACACTTTCTCAAGAAAAATGAGAATGAAATGTGTAACTCCCTTTCACAAATAGCCATTGATGCATAATAAATTACAAGTTTTACTACCAAGAGTGATAGCTATTTTGTATCACAGTAGTAGAGATCTGCAATACAGAAAAAGGCTCTTCGGCCCATCGAGTCTGTATGGTTCCAAAAAAAAGCCCACCAAACTATTCTAATCCCAGCACTTGACCCATGGCCTTGTATGTCTTGCCATCACAAGTGCACATCTGTTTACTCCTCAGTGTTATGAGGACTTCTGTCTCTACCATCAGTGTTAAGGTATAGAAACATAGAAAATAGGAGCAAGAGTAGACCATTCGGCCCTTCAAGCCTGCACCACCATTCAATATGATCATGGCTGATCATGCAATTTCAGTATCCCATTCCTGCATTCTCTCTCCATACCCCTTGATCCCTTTAGCCACAAGGGCCAGCTCCCTCTTGAATATATCTAATGAGCTGGCCCCTACAGTTTTCTGGTGTAGACAATTCCACAAGTTCACAGCTCTCTGAGTGAAGAAATTTTTCCCAATCTCAGACCTGAATGGCTGTTATTAAGGAATATAGGGCAGAGGAGAGTATATGGAGATAACATGCAGAATAGCATTGATCATATATACTACTATTCAGTACCTCTTCCATTTTCTCCGTCCAAAAGAACAGAATGGACCAGGTTTGAGGGGCTGAATGGCATCCTCCTGATAGCACCCCATATTCTTAACAGGTAGTGTGAATGCTGAAAGTGAAATTATGTCTCATGGAAGCCCTTCTAAAAGTTTCTCCACTCCCTGATGTTAACAGCTCTGTTATACAAACAAAATTGTGGTGAGGCGTCAAGTTCATAGAATCACACAGTACAGAAGAGGCCCTTCAGCCCATTGAGTCTGTACTACCAAAAACACTCAACTACTTACACTAGTCCCACTTACCTGCACTAGGCCCATAGCCCTGATACTTCAAGTATTCATCCAAGTTTTTTTTTGGAAAGGTTGTGAGGTTTCCCAGCTCAACTCCCCTACCAAGGTCACACATTCCAGATCTCCCCCCACCCAACTACTAGGTGAAAAGGTTTTTCCTCAAATCGCCTTCGAAACCCCCTGCCTCTCACTTTAAAATTATGCTGCCAATTGTTAATGACCCTTCAACTAAGATGAACAGCTGCTTTCAATTCATCCTGTCCATTCCAAAGAAAACAACCCGAGCTTATCCAGCCTCCCTTCATCGCTGGAATGTTCCATCCCAGGCAACATCCTGGTGAATCTCCCCTGCACCCCCTCCAGTGCAATCACATCCTTCCTGTCGTGCAGTGACCAAAACTCCACCCTGTACTGAAGCTGTGTCCTAAGCAAAGGTCTGTGTGGATCCAATATAACTGCCCTACTCTTATAATCTATACCGCGACTGATAAAAGCAAGTGTACCGTACCTCTTTTTAACTACCCTGTTCTGCCACCTTCAAGGATCTGTGGATTAGCACCCCAAGGTCTCTCTGTTCCTCTTGTTATGGACCAGACCAAACCCACTCAAAATATATTAAGAAGATAGTCTGGACCCTAACTTTTTCTTATTTTAAAGGTAAGTGTATGGTATTGCGTTCCAGATGCAATTTGAATTCTCAAACTACTCGACTTTAAGCAAAATACACGTTATTTTTACACTGCAGTCAAAATACAGACAAAATAAAAATGTAAAAATTGGCCTAACCGTAACTCTATTGAAATGTTTATCAAAAATGTAGATATATTAACTACTCCTAGTTCACTGTTCCAATAAAGTAACATCCCATAAACACACCCCTGGCAAAGGCAAATTCAATAAAATAAATTAATTCACAATTCTAGCAGCAGGAAGAGAACCGCCAGCTTTTAGCTGTAACAGAGAGAGGATTAACAGCTTAAAGACCCCAACAATTGCTAAAAGCTAAAACTAAAAATCCTGATTCTGTGGGGGCTTGACTGCTTCTATTGTTCCATCTTTTAAAAAAAAAGCCAAGGTCTCACAAGCTGTTAATTGGCTTTGAGCAGACCACTCAGCACTTCTGTCTCAACCTCAAAAACCAGACAAAATACACCTCTTAAAGCCATAGTATCATCACACTCTAAGTTTCCTAATGTCCTGGCTATTCATTAGATGATGAAGAATGAAGTGATGAAAGGTAATCTGTAGATCAACTTGCAAGATGTGGTTTAGGTAGTACAATCAGCAAAATTCCACATGCTGTCTCTCCGGTGACATTTAAAATGAGCTAGAATATAACGACAGTGAAACAAATTAACTTGTTTTCCTGTGACTGGAACCGTCACCACAGCTTTAAGCAAACACGATACTTACTGTCTCTCAAGTCTGTAACACGACAAGGGGAAGCCATAATTAACAGATAGAGCAATTAGAGAGAGCCCTGTTGATGGAGATGTGTGATATGTAGTGAGTGTCAGGTGTGAATGGGAACCAACTGCTCCTGCACCACACCATATCTGTTCAACATTAAGGAAGGGTTTGGATAGGGAGAAGGTGGCCAATAGCCAGAGGATATCCAAATATAAGAACAATGGCAGGGAAAATAAGGGAAGGATTTCTTCACAAACACACAGCGAGTTACAATTTGAAATACACTTTAATGGGAGCTTTCTAAAGGGATAGATAGTTTTATTTAATTCTTTCACAGGATCTGGATATCACTGGTTGTGACAGCTTGTACTGCCCAGCCCTGATTGCCCAGAGGCTATATAGAGCCTTTTCACTTCAAAAATATACTTTATTCTTAAAATATCTTTATATATATACACATAGCCCCTAAAGCCGTTTGGTTCTGGTCAGTGGCACGTGAAGAAACAAACTAATATTTGAGTCTTAATTTATCCAGCAAACAAATCCAGGGCATTTCTTACTTGTATAAGATTATATTTACATACATTTGAGGCACTGGGTGGGTCCAATAACTGAACGAACTCCCATTTAACTTTGACAGCAAGACTTTAGATGGTGATCTTTCCCTGCTGCATCTAGGTGCCAGCTGCCCTAAGCTTTAGTGCGTCCCTCAGCACATAGTCCTGGACCTTGGAATGTGCCAGTCTGCAACACTCAGTTGGGGTCAACTTCTCGTTCTGGAAGACCAACAAGTTTCAGACAGACCAAACAGCATCTTTCATTGAGTTGATGGTCCTCCAGACACTGTTGATGTTTGACATGGTGTGTCTACGGAGGAACAGACTGTAGAGCAGAGTCCTGCCTCATGGAGCTGCTCAGGACGAACCTTGACTACAGCACTGTGTCTTTTTGCAGACTTCCTTTGCAAAGGCACATTCCAGCAGGAGATGTGTAACAATCTCTACCCCTGGCGCAGCTGTTTCGAGAGCAGTGTGCAGTGGCATATAACGTTGGGTGTACATGAAGGATCTCACAGGTAGTGCCCTTCTCACCACCAGCCAAGCGATGTCTTGGTACTTGTTGGAAAGTTCTGGTGATGATACATTCTGCCAAATAATTTTGACAGTCTGCTCAGGGAACCACACGACAGGATCCACCCTCTCCTTCGCTCACAGGGTCTCAAAGAGGCTATGTGCCAACCTCTTCCCAATGGACTTGTGGCCAAAAGGTGTTTTTCTTTGCAAATTTCTCCACAAAGGACGGGTGTTTCGGAATGATCTAACTATTGGAGCATTCTGCGGCAGCAAGGCCAGTCCCATTGTTGCAAAACCGGGGACAGGTAGAACCTCAGTAAGTAGAGACACTTGGTGTTTGCATACCGAGGGTCTACACACAGCTTGATGTAGCCACACGCATATAGACCAGACAGGGTAAGTACAGCAGATTTCCTTCCTTAAAAGGACATCAGTGAACCAGATGGGTTAGAGTGAAGTGAACCAGATGGGTTAGAGTGGATTGTGAAACAAAATAAAAGTTGGAGGGCAATTTCAAAGAGGGGAGGAGAGCAGATTATTTATTTCAAAGGACTAGCACAGGCAAAAATGGGCAGATTGGCCTTGCTTTGTCTTGTACGATTCTGTGTGATAATGACTCCAGGCTGAAACTTCCAACTCCCTGTGAAACTATGTCATCTTGCATTTCGTGAATGCCACTGGAATCTGAAGTGTGCGCTGTGCGTAGGAGAGAGGGAATGTAGCAGTCCAGACTCTGATCTGCATCTCACAGCTCAGTGTTATGACTCACAGCTCACAGCACACACAACCAGGATCGAACAGGCTGCATCTGCAGACAAAAGGAAAAATGGCTTGCACGAAGGAGGACATTAATTGGAGTTGCAGTCATGGTCCCTGATTTGCTGGGTTGATATGGCAGTCTGTCTCATCCAAAATTGGCTAAAGGGGAGAAACGTCCTCTGAGACCTTGGCAGGGGAGGGGGGTGGGTTGGGGAAAATGGGAGTGGGGCGGCTGTTGTCATCCAAGCCCTTTATTTGCCAGCTCTACCAACCCCAAGTAATGATTTCTAGGCTCAGTTTTGCAGGCCTTGGTCATTGTCAGATCCAGGCAATGTTCAGTGGCGATGAGGGAGTGATCGAAAATCAAGGGGCAACAGATGGAGAAGGATCCTTTGGGAACAGGACTTGTGTCACCTTTATGTGTCATCTTTAGGGCAGCACGGTGGTTAGCACTGCTGTCTCACAGCGCCAGGGACCTGGGTTTGATTCCCAGCCTCAGTGACCGTCTGTGTGGAATTTATGCATTCTCGCTGTTTCTGTCTGGGTTTCCTCCCACACTCTAAAAATGTGCAGCTTAGGTGGATTGGCCATGGGAAATTGCCCATTGTGTCCCAGGAAGTGCAGGTGGGGTGGATTACCCAAGGTAAAAATGGGGTTACAGGGATAGGATGGGATGGGGGCTGTGCGGGATGCTCTGCAGAGGGTCAGTATGGACCGGAGGGCTCTCTTACCACATGTAGGGGTTCTATGATTATGTGTACTTAAGGGAGACAATGGGAAATGACCTCATGTAGCTATTACCCAGTGACATTGATCGTTGAATGAAAATGTGAGATACTGAAGAGGAGAGGGCAGGAACACGAGGGGGGGGGCAGAAGAGAAATGAGCAATGGACCACCACTCAGCGTGGATAATCTCTATCTAATTGCCCTTTAGATTTTATTTCAGTAGCACCTTTCACGAACTCAGGCTGTGCCGAAGCACTTTTGAAATGTTGTCACTTGTGTTACAAGAAATATGTCAGGCAACTTGTAAGCTCCCACTTACAGAAATGCGATTATGATCACATTGCTTGTTTCAATGCTGATGACTGAGAAGGAAAAGTATTGGTTCCAAGGCACAGGGAGAGACACTCTCGTGATATGCACACAAATGGTGTGTTTTGTCTCACAACTAATACATCAGTTTATGCCCAGTCATGTTCATAATATCGCATTGTATGTGGCATGAAGATATAAAAAGGTCTCAGACTCCATCTTACCTTAGGATCACTTGAAGCATGGCATGCTACTAAAAGCATACCCCTTTGTTGTAAACAAATAGCTTAACACTTATGTGCCTGTGAATGTAAAGCTTGTGCAGAATATTTAGCTGTAATAAATATCTGTTGGATTCACCAATATCACATTGTCCCATGCCTATTTTCTTATGTTATGGAGCTAATATAAACATTGTCACACGAAGTAACCCTCTTGGAGCCAAAAATCACATCAGCAAAGGCAGCAGGTCCTCTGGTTATTGCCTCAGCTGAAATAAAGCACCTCTGACTGTGCACCACTCCTTCCACCATTCCTGTGTCATTGCGAGAACATAGGACTTAGCAGGCCATTTGGCCCTTCAAATCTACTCCACCATTCAATAAGATCATGGCGGACTGGATTATATAATTCATGTTATTTTGTAGATGTTTCAAGAATGAGACTTCTTACCAGCTTCCCGCTCTCAGTTTCCATTCTTCCTTTATGAAATCTTTTCTCACTTGGGTTTCACAGAGTGCTCCCACCTCGATATTCAAACAAATACAAATACATGATGCAGGACAAGACCACTTTGCGCCTCAAACCTGCTCTGTTATTCAATAAAATCATAGCTGCTCTGATTATACCACTTTCATGCCTACACCTATTAACCTGTCACCCATCCCTTCCCCCTTGTACCTCAAACATTTATCTACCTCCACTTTCAGAATTTTGCTTCGTCTGCCTTTTGAAGACGTGTTCTAAAGATACAACAGCCTTTGTAAGAAAGAATATTGTCCTCATCTCTGTCTTAAATGGGTGATTCCTTCTTTTGAAACTGTGACCCCTAGTTCTTTCCTACAAGAGGAAACATCCTCTCCATCTCCATCCTGTCCACGTCACTCAGGCTTTTATAAACCAGCTCACGTGCCCTTCCATTGAGCTAACTCGTTGCTTCAGTCTTTGAATGCAATCCCTTATTTTTTTACAACTCAGTGAAAACAATCTTTCAGTGTTTGCCCTCTCAAGATCTTCCAGCGTTTCAAAAACCTCAAATAATTGGCTCTTTAAATCTGAAAATTGTTTCTTGTGATGGGCACACTGTTCCTTCTCCTCATTCATCATATTGATCGGGTGGATGTTCAGAACTGCATTGTTGGAACAATTTAGGACTGGGACAAAGGGGTCATGATAAGGACTTGACTCCATGATGTTTGACAATTTTACATCTCAACACTTAGTGAAACCTGACTGCAAGTAATATGCACAAATACTGACCTAATCTTTTAAGTTCCCTGTTGTGAGCTCAATGTTTGATTTACCCCAGAAAAGTGTAGAGTTGTCACTACTTCCTCAATGTGCAATGGGTATGTTCTTCAATCACACAATCCCAACAATGTGGAAGCAAACCATTTGGCCCATTTAGTCCACATGGACCCTTGGAAGAGCATCCCCCTACCCCATCTCTGTAACTCCGCATTTCCCATGGCTAATCCACCTAGCCTGTACATGCCTGGACACTATGGGCAAGTTAGCATGGCCAATCCACCCTAACTTCATAGAATCATAGAATCCCTACAGTGTGGAAACAGGCCCTTCAGCCCAACAAGTCCACACTGAATCTTGGAGCATCCCACCCAGACCCATCCCCCTGTAACCCACCTAATCTACACATCCCTGAACACTATGGGCAATTTAGCATGGCCAATCCACCTAACCTGCACTTCTTTGGACTGTGGGAGGAAACCGGAGCACCCGGAGGAAACCCACACAGACACGGGGAGAATGTGCAAACTCCACATAGACAGTCGCCTGAGGCTGGAATTGAACCTGGATCCCTGGCGCTGTGAGGCAGCAGTTCTAGCCACTGAGCCACCATGCCACCCCTAACATAAAAATTTTTATATCTTTGGACTGTGGGAGGAAACCGGAGTGCTCAGAGTAGCTGCTGATTGCTTGCCTTCAGTTGAGGACGGCACGGTTGCTCAGTGGTTAGCACAGTTGCCTCACGGCACCAAGGACCTAGATTCAATTCCAGCCTCGGGTGACTGTGTGGAGTTTGCACATTCTCCCTGTGTCTGTGTGGGTTTCCTCCCACAGTCCAAAGATGTGCAGGTTAGGTAGATTGGCAATGGGAAATTGCCCCATTGTGTCTAGGGACATGCAGGCCAGGTGAATTAGCCATGGGAAATACAGGGATAGGGTGGGATGTTCTTCAGAGGGTTGGAGTGGACTCGATAGGCCAAATGGCCTGCCTTCATACTGTAGGGATCATATGGTTTACTTTACTCTGAGACAACACCCAGGCTTAACCAGGCTTGAACTTAGATCAGTTACCAGGCTTTCAAAATCTTACACAGAACAATTGACGAGCAATAGTAAGAACTACTGATGCTGGAGTCTGAGATAACACGGCGTGGAGCCGAGGGAACACAGCAGGCCAGGCAGCATCAGAGGAACAGGAAAGCTGATGTTTCGGGTCAGGACCCTTCTTCAGAAAAGAATCTTTTACTGATTTTTCCTGAAGGAGGGTCCCGACCGGAAATATCTACTTTCCTGCTCCTCTGATGCTGCCTGGCCTGCTGTGTTCCCTCGGCTCCACGCCGTGTTATCTCAGACCAATTGACATTGTATTTCCCATCCACTTTGGCGTTCTGAATCTGAATGCCATGGGAAATAAACATGGGGAGCATGCCGGACCTGATCAAAGGAGTCTGAATTTTTACCTTGTACAATCTGTCGAATTTACCCATCCCTCGGTTGATGCAAAATTAAAACCAAAAGAACTGCGGATGCTGTAAATCAGGAACAAAAGCAAAGTTGCTGGAAAAGCTCAGCAGGTCTGGCAGCATCTGTGAAGAAAAAAATCAGAGTCATTTACTCCCTACCCCATCCCCCTCCCTATTTTCTGCATATAAGTTGACATTTTCCATTTGGAAGGATCACCGGACCCGAAACATTAACTCTGATTTTTCCTCACAGATGATGCCAGACCTGCTGAGCATTTCCAGCAACATTTTTTGTTCCTCAGTAGATGCATTTGCCCTAACCAATGTTATAAAAATGCATCTGCTTCACTAATGTCCTTCAGGGAAGGCAATCTGCTATCCTTACCCAGTCTGGCCTACATGTGACACCAGACCTACAGTAATGCGGTTAAAGGAGAGACAAAGGGAATTCTTTGAAGTTTGTATCACATGTGGACAGGGTGGTTAAGAAGGCATTTAGCACACTCGCCTTCATTGCTCAGACCTTTGAGTATAGGAGTTGAGACATTATGTTGAGGTTGTACAGGATGTTGGTGAGGCCTGTTCTGGAATACTCTGTCCAGTTCTGGTCATCCTGTTATAGGAAGGATATTATTAAGCTGGAGAGGGTTCAGAAGAGGTTTACCAGGATGTTACCAGGAATGGAGGGTTTGAGTTATAAGGAGATGCTGGAAAGGCTGGAATTTTTTTCACTGGAGCGTAGGAGGCTGAGGGGTGACCTTATAGAGTTTTATAAAATCATTAGGCCCATAGATAAGGTGCATGGCAGATGTCTTTTCCCTAGGGTGGGGGATTTCAAGACTAGGGGGCATATTTTTCAGGCGAGAGGAGAAAGATTTAAAAAAGACAATGAGGGCCATTTTTTTTTGACACAGACGGTGGTTCATGTGCGAAATGAAATTCCAGAGGAAGTGGTAGATGTGGGTAAAGTTACAACGTTTAGAAGATATTTTGATAAGTCCATGAATACAAAGTGATTGGAGGGATGTGGGCCAAACGCAGGGGATGGACTGGTCTATTTTGGGACTAATTGGACTGAACAGTCTGTTTCTATGCTGTATAACTCTATGACTCTAACTCTTGACTGCCTCCCAGGGCAAATAGAGATGTGCCAGCAAAGGCCTCACCCCATGAGCAAATAAAGAAAAGGCATAGGACAGAAACTGCCTGTGATTTGGTGAGCAGCTCCTCACCACTTCTATTATGGGGCAACTTCCTGTGATTGGTCACCCCCATGGGATCAGCTTTCCAAGCGTGTTTTGGGGGTTTCCAGGAACAAATGCACTTGCCACCCCCCTGTGGAAACTGAGGGCAGTTTCTATGTAAGTGAAGCCCCTCAAACCTGGTGCAACTCTAGTCATAAAAATAGAGAGAATCCTAGAGAAACTTAGCAGGTCTGGCAGCATGTGTGGAGAGAGAAGCGTTCAAGTCTGGTATGACACTACTTCAATACTGAAAGGGGCTGAAGAATGATGGTTTCATGCTATTGGCAGAGGGGCAGGAGGAGCGGGTATAACAGACAGTGAGGGGGCCCAGAACAAAAGATAAAAGGATTGAAAATAGTAGTAAAAGGATTGAGAGATGTAAAATGGGTGTTAATCAATAAAGAGGTGTGAAATGGATGTTAATGCATGTGTGAAAAGGAGAAAATGGATCTGCTTTGCTGAGCGCAATGTCAACAAGACAAAACAATGTATAACCAGGTGGTAAGTATGACAAACGCTCTGTTGAAGTTGTGGAACTCAATGCAGAATCCTAGAGGCTATTGTAGTAAATCTAATCTGTCCCTTCACAATTTTCCTAAAGGGTGGTTCAGAAGCACAGAGTGGTCGTATTGGTGCTAGCTCTCCAAAGGAGCAATTTACCCCAGTCCACCCCCCACTTTAGTTGGTTAGGCCATACTAAATTACCCATAGTGTCCAGGGATGTGTAGGCTAGGTGGGTTGGCCATGGGAAATGCAAGGTTACAGGGATAGGGTTGGGGGTGGAGTCTGGCAGACATGCTCTTCTCTGGGTCAGTGTTGGACTCGATGGGCTGAATGGCCTGCCCCCACATTGTAGGAATTCTGTGATTCTCCCACAGCCCTGCACATTCTTCACTTTCTGATGGCAACCCTCTTCAAATGCTTCAACTGAACCTACCTCCACCACAGTTAGACTGCATCATTCCAGTTCAAAACCACTCACTATGTACGTACAGTTTACCTTGTATCGCCATCGCCTCTTTTACAAATTTCCTTCAATCCATGCCCTTCTGTTCTTACCCCTTCCACCAATGGGAACAAATTATTCCCTATAAACAACTCAGATTTAGCAGGGTGTTTGGAGGAGAATGATTACTCTGGTAGTTTAAGTAGAGGCAGCACTGTAAGGTTAGAATACAGAGCTGTTAATTGCAAGGCAGCGTTGTGTCATTTGGACTGACAGCCTAACAGTACTTTATCCACAGCAGTTTCACATAACCACTGTTGCAATCAAAACAGTCTTGACCCCTGTGCTGAGATGTTACTCTGCAAGATTGTCATCACAATATCTGTCAAGAGGTTTCACAATGCCTCTATACAGCCTTTCAAAGCAGAAGGGGAAGTGAAATATTAAACCCATTTAAATTTATTTCAGTGAAGGGCACTTTTCACTATATCAAATGTTTAAAGGGAAAAAATAAAGAGAGGGATTGCTGCGCACTTCATTGCACTCCACTGAGTTCTTGTTAAATGAATAATTCTGTTAAGTGAACACCAATTGATAACCCAAACCCATTTCCTAACTGCACCTGATAGTTTCATTCTGGTTAAAGTCAATCAGCTTTGGTCACAACTGAATGCAAAGGGCGAAAACAGCTATCTTATGATATGGCTTAGTTCACCTCTGCACCCCTCTATCAAGTTTTACGCATTCCAGTTGACCTTATGCCTTATGGAGTCCTGTTCGCAGTGAAATACAAATTGATGCCTTTTATGACATTAAGATCACACAAAATGTTTTGCAGCCAGTAACAGCCAAAGTACCTAAGAAGTGCAGTCTCAGTTGTAATGCAAGACTGCCATATATTGCGATAAACAGCAATGAGTTAAATTCTAGACATATCTTCCCAAAATTATTCCCATGGCAACATGGGGTTTGCTACCAGCAGGATTTCTTTACCTGGTGTGGCAATTCTTATGATATCCTGCATAAGAAACAAGGTGTGGATATTGTGGTATTGAAAAGATCCAACAGACATTTGTTACAGTTCACTAATTTATACAAATATTACATTCACCAACACACAAGTGTCTGGGTTAGTATTGAATCAGAGACAGTAGGAACTGCAGATGCTGGAGAATCTGAGACAACAAGGTACAGAGCTGGATGAACACAGCAGGCCAAGCAGCACCATAGGAGCAAAAAGGCTGACGTTTCGGGCCTAGACCCTTCATCAGAAAATGGCCATGCTAATTGAGTGAGTGAGTGGTTTTGAACTGGAATATGCATTTTCTGATGAAGGGTCTAGGCCCGAAACATCAGCCTTTTTGCTCCTATGATGCTGCTTGGCCTGCTGTGTTCATCCAGCTCTGCACCTTGTTGTCTGGGTTAGTATTCGGCTATTCAGTTCAACACAGCAGCAAACTTCCAGTAGTGTGGCATTCTTCAGTTACCCCCTGTAAGATGGAGTATGAGCTGTTAATGCTGTTTTCTCTCCACAGATGCTGATAGTGCTACTACTTTTCTCTAGCAGTTTCTGTTTTTGTTAGTTTCAGATCTCCAACATCTACAGCTCTTTGGTTTACTTCATCCGAAGAATGAGAGAAGGATTTGGCCAAAGTAGGGAGCTATCATCGCTGTTGCTGGGGTGTAATGAAGATGCGGAGGAGGAACAGATATACCAGCAAATCCTGGGCTAGCGGGAAACCTCCAGCAGATGCTGAACAACCACCACATGAAGAGGTTGCTGCTGAAGGTCCCCGCAGAACGTCTAAGAGGTACAGGAGGACCAAAGTCTATCGTCCTCAATCCAGATGACTAAGCTGCAGCTTCATTTGAGACCGAGGAAGGCCAAGACACTATCCCTGAACTATGCCAACTGCTGGAGCAGGACCATGGGAGGGAGTGAGTGCCAATCCTCTTCCAAGGGCTGATAGATGCATTACACTTCCATCCAACTGCTTCCTTCCAAGTGACCTGAGTGTGATCATCACCCCACAAACATATCAAGGCTGTTACTGATGCCATTTGTCCGTGACAAAGGATAATATTTAACAGCAGGCTGTAGAATATTACCTTCAAGGTGAGAGGAATCAGTTTGATGCCCCTGTGATGTCTATGGGATCTTGTATTAGCCTTATGCTCTGTGGCCCACTTACATGGCTATTTTCACTCTGCAGTGACGTGATCGAGATTACTTGTGACCAGCATATCCCACCCAGTTGGAAACTGACTGTGTTTCGCATGCTATGATTACAGAGGACTTCATCCTGTGCTCTGCAAGTGTCTGACTGATGTGATTGCTCCCTGAATGGATTCCCATCACTCAGAAATGAAGCTTGCGTGTTGGGACAGGAAAACAAACACTGAGTCTGCCCGCTCCAGGTGTGGTCACAGCCATTTTCAATCTGCATGTGCTTTTAGGAGTCGAGAGAAAATGAGGTTGCACTTGGCTCCATGTGACACATTCTCAGCTTAGTAATGAAGACCTCCCTATGTCCATTTTTGCCCAGCAATCCCCGGACACCTTATTACTACTCATCCCCCACCCACCACCCAGAGTAACAAGTGTAACTCTTAACCGAACCTTCTGAGTCCCGTCCCTATAGCACAGTCCTGTCCATCATTGTGCTCCACACTGCCCTCCCAAAACAGGCCACCATACCCCACAGTTCTGCAGTATTCAATGCATTTTTCCTTTGATATGGCCAAATTCCCCTTTCTACCTCCTTCTACATTGTGAGTTGGTGCCACCAACCACCAGCATCAAGTTCCTGCGTTTCCCTGGCACGGCAGTAACCCCTGATGACCACAGACCCTCCCCCACTCACTGCCCCTAGGACTGGCCATCTGACTGATGACAGACCAGACCCCTGACCGTTCCCTGTGCAGCTCTCCGACTGACACTTTGCACTCCCCTGGACTGCTGGCACTGGATGGGCAGGACAGACTGTGGCCCACTTCCTGGATGGTAGTGAGATGGAGACCCTCATCCCGGCTGGCTCATGCTGATGACTGACTACATCCAAGCCCCCAGACAGTAAATGGACACTGGCCTTGACTGACAGTACTGGGATGCTCTGACTAATGGCCATCCCCCTTTGCTTGACTGAGGACTAACATTGGCGTTTGATTGATACCACAAGACACTGGCACATGCTGAGGGTGTGAGATTGATCTAACACTGTGCTCTATACATCAACATATCCACCTCTTCACTGACAACCATGATGAACTGCCTGACCACACTAAGCAGAACAGCAAGACAGAAGGGGCAGCTGAGGAGGAACAGGCAGGGATGCTGTGAACAATGAAGCAGGTATAAAGTGAGGGAGGTGCAACCTGGCCCAATCCATGAGCTGGGTGCCTGCCCCTGTTTATAGAGTATCCCTGTAGCAGCATTCCAGTTGTCCATGTGCAGCACTGAAGACCGGAAGCACATACTCCAAGTGAAGGCTGAGGGAACATTGGCTCTTATTTCAAGAAGAGTTTGGGGTAAAAGAGTAGGGAAGCATTGCTGCAACTTTACAAAGTGCTGGTGAGACCATATCTGGAGTACCATGAGCAGCTTTTGTCCCCTTATTTAAGGGGAGATACAGCCTCATTGGAGGCAGTTCAGAGAAGGTTCACTCGGGTGATCACCAATATGGGGTGGGTGTGTGTGTGCGCGTCTTTACGAGAATGAATGCATGTGTCTCTGAGTGAGTGAATACGTGCGCGTCTATATGTATGTGTCTCTATGAGCGTGAACGTGAGTGCTCAGATAATGTGTGTCTCTGTGAGTGAGTATGTGTGTGTCTGTGTCTATGAAAGTGAGTGAACACGCGTGTGTATCATAGAATCATAGAATCCCTACAGTGTAGAAACAAGTCCTTCAGCCCAACAAGTCCACACCGACCCTTGCAGCATCCCACACAGACCCATCCCCCTATAACCCACACACCCCTGAACACTACGGGCAATTTAGCGTGGCCAATCCACCTAGCCTGCACATCTTTGGACTGTGGGAGGAAACCGGAGCACCCGGAGGAAACCCACGCAGACACGGGGAGAATAAGCAAACTCCACACAGACAGTAGTCCGAGGCTGGAATCGAACCCGGGTCCCTGGCGCTGTGAGGCTGCAGTGCTAACCATTCTCAGACTGAAGTTTGAAGTCTGCCTGAGGCTGCACTTGCATTCTTCCATGTGTCTTTTCAATAGCACAAAACCGCATATATGTGTGTATGTGAGTAAGTGTACGTGCGCATGTCTGAGAGTGAGTGTGTGAGAGTGAGTATGCCTGTGTGGCTCTTACACTGACACTGGTACGTGATTGTTTTCCCTCTGACACTGAAGGAACTCTCTGACCGTGACTCAATTAATTGAGTATTTGAACACATTACATCATCATAACCGAGGAGCAGATTCGTGGCAATTCGTAGGTTATAGACTGGCCCGATGTATTGCAATATAAACTGTACAACTGCCTGACCCAGTGTGTCATAGCCCATTTATTACAGGATAATTAAGGAGGAGGAAGGATCTGCTGATAATCCCAATTCATTTCACTCAAAGTGAGCCATGAAGGCAAGAAGCGCTCTGTTGATATCCAGTGAATCAATGAAAGAAACCTTCACCAAATTAAAAAAAGGACAGAAAAGTTCTCAAAGTCATCACTTCAGAAATCCTGCAAAGTACTGACACGAGAGTTTACAATGGTCTGGGATGGCAGGACTGACGTATGAAGAATGAATGGATCGGTTAGGAGTTTAGAAGAATGAGGGAGGGATCTCACAGAAACCTATTAAACTCTAACAGGACTACACAGGTTAAACACAGGAAGGATGTTCCCAATGACCAGGGAGTCCACAACTGGGGGTTACAGTCTAAGGATACAGGGTGGGCCATTTAGGACTGAGATGAGGAGAAATGTCTTCACCCAGAGAGTAGTGAGCCTGTGGAATTCACTGCCACAGAAAGTGGTTGAGGCCAAATACTAAATGTTTTCAAGAAGGAATTGCAGTTCTTAGGGTTAAATGGGGAGGCAATGGCCCTAGTGATACTATTGCCAGACTATTAACTCGGATAATGTTGT
This sequence comes from Rhincodon typus, assembly GCF_021869965.1. NCBI lineage: Eukaryota > Metazoa > Chordata > Chondrichthyes > Orectolobiformes > Rhincodontidae > Rhincodon > Rhincodon typus. Next base: position 15,716,896 of record NC_063369.1, read on the forward strand.
GGTGATCAGAGTTCAAATCCCACCACAACAGATGGTAGAATTTAAATTCAATTGCAAAAAAAGAAAATGGAACTCAGAGTCTACAGATGACCATGAAACCACTGCAAATTGTCAGGAAAACTCATCTGGTTCACTAATGGCCCTTAGGGAAGGAAACTGCAATCCTTACTTGGTCTGACCTACATGTGACTCCAGGCCCACAGCAATGTGGTTGTCTCTCAACTGCCCTCTGGGCAATTAGGGATGGGCAATAAATGCTGGCCCGGCCAGCGATGGCCACACCCTGTGAATGAATAATAAAAGTAAAGAGATGTGGAGAAAGCGGGAACAGGGGACTGAGTTGGATGATCAGCCATGATCATAATCGAACAGCACAGCAGGCTCAAAGGGCCAAATGGCCTACTCCTGCTCTTATTGTGTTTCATTGGTCTGCATTATTGATTGATGATACAATTCCCCAAGTATCTTAATGTAATGTTACAGTAACTCAAAATAGAACAGTATTGATGGTGCCAAACCTTTGTTCAGGTGATGCACACTCATACCAAGGCCTAAAACAACAGGCTGAGCAGAAAACCAACATCAATCACCACAGGTTGGCAGCCTAATGATCCCAATACAATGTTACATAGGCACAGGAGGAGGCCATTCAGCCTCTCTGGGCAGTTCTGCCCCTCAACAAAACCCATTTGTACCTTAACTCCATTCAACCATCTTGGTTCTTTAAACTTAACTTTTACTTTTGGCTGTTATCAGGCTTAGTTTTGAAATCATCAATTACCCCTGTCCACAGTTGAAAGCTTTATGATGGACTCCCCACTGTGCGAAGAAAGTCCCCTGAATGGCCTGGCCTTAATTTTAACTTCACTTTAACTGCCTCTGCCAGAGGAAACACCTTCTACCTTTCAACTTCTGTAATTGTGTAAAACTCCTCATTTATACCACCCCAACACTGATTTGAACAAACCCTTTGCCTCCAATGAATAGTCAACACCCACAGCTCTTGTTCCAGTCTTTAGATGTGCCCACTAAGATGATGTCAATAATCAGAGAGCTATTTGGCCACATGTGCAGTGAGATCTGAGGTTCTAAAACATTGGATCTAATGGCAGTGGTCTTGGGATCTTGCAGTGGTAATCACAAGGACATTATAACGTTCCAACTACTTTCTCAAGTGGGGGAAGATTGTGATATCATGGTAATTATTCATTCATAGGATGAGGGCATCTCTGGCTGGACCAGCATTTATTGTCCATCCCTAATTGCCCAGAGAGCAGTTAAGAGTCAACCACATTGCTGTGGGTCTGGAGTCACATGTCGATCAGACCAGGTAATGATGGCAGGTTCCTTCCCTAAAGGGCATTAGTGAACCAGATGGGTTTTGTATTGTTGAAAAGACACATGGAAGAATGCAAGTGCAGCCTTAGGCAGACTTCAAACTTCAGTCCAAGAATGAAGAGGAGCAAGTCTATCAACAAAATGGAAAGTCGACACAGCGGTAGAGCTATCTTCTCTGCTTCACATATTTGAGACTTGGATTGGGTACCAGTATCCTGCCAAAAAAACTTGAAGATCGATCAGAGAGCAGAAGAAAATGCCACATATTGAAGCGCTCACTCATGTGAACATTGTCTGTATCCACAATGTATTGGGGCAGTCACGACTGAGTTGGACTAGCCATGTAGCCCGAATGCCTGGCACTCGCACAGAATGTGGATCAGGAGCAGAAAGTAGACTATTTGGCCCCTCGAGCATGCTCTGCTATTCAATAAGCTCATGGCTGATCTGTTTGTGTTTTGAATTCCACATTCCTACCTACCTCCCAATAACCTCTGCCTAACATGATCTATCAAAGCCACCAATTTCGCTACCTCTAGCAAGATGCCAACATCAGACATATATTCCCCTGCCCTCTGTCGTCAGTATTCCATGGAGAGCATTCCCTCCAGGATACCCTGGTCTACTCCTCCTTCACTCCCAACAACCCCCCTCCTCCATACCACCGTGGCAACTTTCCCTGTGATCGCAGAAGGTGTAACAACTGCCCATCTACTTCCTCCCTCCTCAATATCCAAGGGCCTAAACACACGTTCCAGATGAAGCAGCAATTCACCTGCACTTTCCACAATCTAGTCTACTGTGAGCAACGAATGCAACATGGTCTCCTGTACATTGGGGAAAACGAAACGCAGGCTGGGTGACCACTTTGCGGAACATCTAGGTTCTGTCCACAAAATAGTCCCTGAGCTGCTACTTTAACACACCGCCCTGTTCCCTGGCCAACATCTCTGTCTCAGGCTTGCTGCGGTGTCCCAGCGAAGCTCAGTTCAAGCTAGAAGAGCAGCATCTCATTTTTGGCTTGAGGACCCTACAGCCTTTAGGACTCAATATTGAGTTCAATAATTTCAAGGCCTGAACGCTTCCTTCCATGTCCTTTACCCAACCCCACATCCCAGGCCCTGTCATGACATAGGCTTCTTTCAGCAAAATCCAACCCATTTTCACCAACTCATTGTCCTCATTATCAGCTTTTCCCCTTCCCTAGCTCACTATTAACCAGCCCTATGTTTGCCTAACTGTCTGTCTATCTCTCTCTCTTTCTCTCTCTCTGGGCCCTATCTCCAAATATAGATTCACTCCTTTACTCCTCCACCCACTGCCATCAGGATAAGGACCACCTTTTTGCAGCTACTGTCAGTTCTGAAAGAGGGTCACCGAACTGGAACCTTGAACTCTGCTTTCTCTCTACAAACGCAGCCAGATCTGCAGAGTTTCTCCAGCAACTTCTGCTTTGGTTTCTGATTGTCAGCACCCACCATTCATCATTTTATTTTAAAGAATCTGACTCTACGTTTCAGTCTTAAAAATATTTCATGGCCTTGGTCTCCATTGCCTTCTGAATTCCAAAGTCACATAACTCTAAAAATTCCCCTCATCTCTTGTCCTTAAAGGCCAAACTATCACTTTAAAACAGTTCTGGGCTCACCTGCAAGGGGAAACATCATTTCCACATCCATGAACAACAATAGTTGAGTGGTTAGTGCTGCTGCCTCACAGCATTAGGGACCAGGTTCGAGTCCACCCTCGGGAAACTATCTGTTTTGAGCTTGCACATTTGATCCATGTCTGCGTGGGTTTCCTCCAGGTGCTCCGGTTTCCTCCCACAGTTCAAAGATGCGCAGGCTAGGTAGTTAGGCCATGCTAAATTGTCCCATAGTGCCCAGGGATCTGCAGACTGGAGGGATTAGCCATGGAGAATGCAGGGTTATGGGAATGGGGTAGGGGGTGGGTCTGGTTGAGATGCTTTTCAGAGTGGTCGGTGTGGACTTGATGGGCCGAATGGCCTGCTTCCACGCTCTAGGGGATTCTATGAACAATTCTAATCTTGTCAAGACCTTTCCAGATCTTACACACTTCAATCAAGTGACTGTTCACTCTTCTGAGCTCCAGCCCAAAAGGTTAGACAGACCAGGCTTTCCTCACAAAAAACAACCCCCTCACTTCAGATATCCATCTAGTCAACCTCCTCTGAATTGCTTCCAAGTGCATTGGCACCCTTCCTTAAGTAAGGAGGCTGAATCCAAACGCAGTATTGGAGATGCACTCTCCCCTGTTTAACTGAGCGTTTATAACATTTATCACCAACGCAATGTGCTACAACGTCACGCTGGAGGCCTCACCTCAGGCATTTCGATATTAACTTTGGTTCCTCAGAGAATCTCACCAAGGATTTCCACATCTGACGCAACCAAATGGCAGAAATAAACAGTGTGGTGTCCTTCGGAAGCGAGACCCCAATCAGAAACCGAGGGGGAAGGAGGAGGAGAGGAAATCCGAGCCCAGCCCTCATTCACCTGCTGCTTTCTGTCCCATTTATCTTAGCCATGACCCTAATTACCCACTGTGACCATACCAACCCACAGATACCACTTGTGGTTCACCCCCTCCCCCCTTAAAAGACAGGTAAGAGCCTTCCCTGCTCAAAATTACCGAACAACTGTGGAGCTAAAAAGCACAGACGGACACCATTCAGCCCATCAAATCTGCACCAGCTCTTCCAAAGGGCAGTCCACTAGTCCCCCTGACTGGCCTTTTTGCTTCGTTGCCGCATTATTTCTCTCCCGCAATTACCTTATTGCCTTCTCATGGCTGTTATTAAATCTGCTTCCTTCAGGCAGAACAGTCCAAATTCTAAGCCCTCAGTTTAAATAATAGTGTTTCCTCGTGAATTCCTGTCCCTCCTGTCAATCACCATCAATCTGTGACTTCTGGTTATCGATCCTTCAACCACTGGAAACAGTTTCTCTTTATTTACTCTATCGAAAGGCATCGTGATTTTAAACACTTCTATCTTCCCTGCACACACGTCCAATCTCTCCACTCATTGTCAAATAATTTGCTCTTTGCGCCATCTCCCATAACTCAATCATCGCCAGTCCCTCAAGACTTCCTTCAGTCTTCCCTGCGATCTGGAGAGTTTATAAAATCAACCCTGAGCCTAATCATTACCCGCTTTCTCTTGGCTTTTCATACTCACACTGTGCCCCTCGGCCTCTCACCTAGGTTTGTGGCAGTCGTGTAGCATTTGCAGTAATTACCACTGTTGTACATTTTCCTCATACGGTTGAACTCAGCTGCATTTGAAACACTGTATGTTGACTACAACACCAATTACTTTAATTATTAGGGAGCAGATCTGACTACAATTAACCACAGCAGTATTTTCCTCATTAAAAACATGGTGCCCTGCTTGTTGAAATAGACACAACTGAAATAGGCTTAATTGCCACTAGACATTGAATGCTCATATACGCTCCTGTGCTCGCCAACACATCCGTCAGGATTTGCTTTTATAATGTATTTTTTTTGCAACAAAGAGAGGAAGGAGCAAGCCTTAAGATCGTAAGAGAGAGGAACACCAGCAGGCCATTCAGTCTATCAAAGTTTTGCTCCTTATCTACCCTGTTAAGCCCCCTACGAATCTTGTACAATTCAATAAAGTCACCTCTCATTCTTTTAAACTCCAATGAGCACAGGCCCAACTCTTTGAGTTGTGAGGAGAGGCTGGATAAACTGGAACATTTTCGCTGTAGTGTGGGAGGTTGAGGGTGACCTTACAGAGATTTATAAAGTCATGAGGTGTATAAATAAGGTGAATGGCAAGTGTCTTTTCCCTAGGGTGGGGGATTACAAGCCAAGGGTCATATTTTTAAGATGAGAGGAGAAAGATTAAAGAAAAGACATGAGGGGCAACCTTTTTACACAGATAGTGGTTCGTGTATGGAATGAACTTCCAGAGGAAATGATGGATGTGGGTACAGTTACAACATTTAAAAGGCATTTGGATAAGTACATGAATAAGAAATGTTTGGAGAAATATGGACCAAACAAAGGTAGGTGGGACGAGTTTAATTTGGGATTGTGGTTAGCATGGACTTTTTGGAGTGAAGGGTCTGTTTCTGTGCTGTGTGGCTCTATGATTCTACACAACCTCTCCCCATTTGACAGTCATTTCATAACCAGGATCAGCCTGGTGAACCTTCCCTGGACTGCCTCTAATGTCACCATATCTTTCCTTATATCACGGGCCCAAAATTGAACACAATTTTCTAGCTGTTGCCTGACAAGGGCCTTGAGTAGATTTAGCAAGACCTCCCTACTTTTATACAAAAGCAGAAATTATTGGCGAAACTCAGCAGGTCTGGCAGAATCTGTGGGAAGAAAGCAGCGTTAACATTTTGAGCTCCCTATTTTTATACTCCCTTCCATTTGAAATGAAGGCTAACAATTCATTTGCCTTCCCTATTAGCTGCTGAACTTGAATACTAGATTTTTGTGATTTATATTGAGGACTCCCAAATCCCTCTGTTTGATAACTTTCTGCAGTCTTTCTCCATTTAAATAATATTCAACACCTCTATTATTCTTGCCAAAGCGCATAACCTCACATTTTCCCTCATTGCATTCTATCTGCTACATTTTTATCCATTCAATTTGCCTAGATCACTCTGTGGACTCTGTGTCATCCTCATCATTTGCCATCCCACCTATTTTTGTGCCATATGTAAATTTGGCAATGCTATGCTCACTTTCCTCATTCAAGCCATTAGAAAGAAATACAGAATATGACGTTCTCATTGTTCAGCAATGTTTCTGTTCCTTTTGTGCATCACCTTCTGCCCATTTGCCTCAGAATTAGCAGGTCTACCTTCTGTCACCTCATTTAGACCAGCATTTGTTGCCAATCCTTAATTGCCCTTGGTAAAGTAGTAGTGACTCCCCTTCTTGAACTGCAACAGTCCATTTTTTGTGGTAATAGGATATGACTCAATGGCTAGCTAAGGCTATTTAAGAGGATGGTTAACAGTCAACCATTGCTTTGTCTGGAGTCACATGTAGGTCAGACCTGGTAAGGATGGCAGGTTTCTTTCCTTATAAGTCTATGAATGAACAAGATTTGTTTTTCATAGAATAGAATCCCTACAGCATGAAAGCAGGCCATTCAACCTATCAAGTCCACTCCAACCCTCCAAAGAACATTATACCCAGACCCACCTCCCTATTCTATCCCCATAACCCTGCATTTCCCATGCATCCCTGGACACTATGGGCAAAATAGCACGGCCAATCCACCTAACCTGCACATCTTTGGACTGTGGGAGGAAACCGGAGCACCTGGAGGAAACCCACACAGACACAGAGAGAACATGCAAACTCCACACAGACAGTCACCTGAAGATGGAATCAAATCCGTGTCCCTGGCACTGTGTGGCAGCAGTGCTAACCACTGAGCCACTATAGCACCCCTATGACAGTCAATGGTGGTTGTCATAGTTGGCATTAATGGTGGAGTCCCATATCTTGAATAATAGAACAAAATGTCTTCTATCTTTCCGATATTTACTTGGAGGATGTTTCTGCTCCAGCATTTCATGTCAGATAAGCAGTCTGACAATTTCGGACAGGGCTAAGGCCATGAGAGGTGATGGTGAGACAGAGCTGGTGGCATCAGAGAAAACTGATGTGCTGTCATTATATAAGGTTATGTTTCTGTTAATCTTCAGGTTACTTTGAGCCCTACCCAATCTGCTGATGCACACTGTCTTTGGGTGGAAATGGCCAAAGTTCTCTAAAGGGAGCTGATGCAATCTGTACCAATTCCAAGATGATTTCAGTAGGATGCCTGGAAAGTTATTGAAAACTGTACCCAATGTTATCAGCAAATAAACTATCTTGTTGTGTAAGACGAGTGCCTTTCTGTTTAGACTCACCAGTGGTCTACCTTCTACCATTGATAATGAGATAGGTCTGAGACTCAGCACATAGAAAGGAGGATTGGTGCCAGAAAACTATCCAAACCAGAAAAGCACACAATGGCACCAGTGGTAGCTGAGAATAATACAATGTTTTGAGTGATGTTGCCATGTAGCAGTTGTAATGTAGGCTGTGTGATTTGCATACATTTTAATGTCATTTATTTTAACTTTACGTTTTTGCTGTTTCACTGGTGACATATGGGATTCTCTGTGTGTCTGAAGAGTTTACCAATTAAATTGTGGGTATTTCTGTAGCCATGGTGACTTCTTTTAAAACAGCTTGGGACAGGTAGCTTTCAGAACTGACGGGGATTAGAGTTGTTTTAAAATAGATCAATTCAGAGGAAAGAAGTTAGTAATAGTTCCAGAAGTGTTTGGATAAAGTCCTGAACTGGTGACTGATAGTTGAGAATATCTAAACTCTCAACCTTCTGTCCATCACAAGAACAGAATTGGGGATGTCACTGAAGTTTGCACAAAGTTCAGTACAATTCACGACTCCTCAGATAATGAAGCAGTCCATGTTCAAAAGCAACAAGACCTGGACAATATCCAGGCTTGAGCTGACCTGTGGCAAGTAACATTTGTGCCACACAAACACAAGGCAATAACTATTGCCAATAAGAGGCAATCTAACCACAAGCCCTTGATAGTGTTACTATCACTAAATCCTCCACAATCAAAATCCTTGGAGTTAACATTGTCCAGAGACTGAATTGGACCAGCCATATAAATACAGGGGTAACAAAAGTAGATCAGAGGCTAGGAATACTTAGCAAGTAACTCACCTCCTAACTCCCCAAACATGTCCACTATCTACAAGGCATAAGTCAGGAGTATGATGGAATACTCCCCACTTTCTTGATGGGTGAGCTCCAACAACACTCAATAAGTTTGACACCATCCTGGACAAAGCAGCCCAATTTTTGGCATCATATCCACAAGCATCCAGTCCCTCCACCATTGATGCTTAGTAGCAGCAGTGTAAAAGATCCAGTGCAGAAATTCACCAAAGATCCTCAGACAGAACCTTCCAAACCCAGAACTACTTCCATCTAGAAGGATAAGGGCAGCGGATACATGGGAACACCACCTCTTGTAAGTTCCCCTCTGAGTCACTCACCATCCTGACTTGGAAGTATATTGCAGTTCCATGACTGCCGCTGGTGTCAAAATCCTGGAATTCCTTCCTTAATAACATTGTGGGTCAACCTACAGCACGTGGACTGCAGCGCCTCAAGAAGGCAGCTCACCCCCACCTTCTCAAGGGGCAACTAGGGACAGGCATTAAATGCTGGTCTAGCTAGTGAAGCTCAAGTCCAGTATCCCATGGTCGAATGTAAAAAAAAGCTGCAATGAAAACTCCAGGAAGAAGTTATAAGATTTTCCAGACAAATAGTTGAAGTGACTGTTAATTTAAACCTATAGAGGTATTAGAGGAAATAATTTTTCTCTGGTCTGACTCCTGTTCCTGGGGTGTTTTTGGTTTTGTATGTGGTTTTGGGTTATGTAAGAGTTTTTTTTAATTAATGAAGTATATGCTACCATGTGCTTAAAAACTTTTCCATTTGTTTTATAAGTACATAGTCTGGTTTATCCCATTTTATCCTGATTTTTCTTTTGCTTAATAAACTTCTGTTTTATTGTTAAATCAATGAGTGCTTCTATCCCCTGAGACACTACTTCATTAAAACGAAAACAAAACAAAGCATGATTTATTAATAGAGACAAAAAGGCTGTCGATACTGGAATCCAAGGTAGATAAACAGGATGCTGGAAGAACACAGCAAACCAGACAGCATCTGGAGAAAAGGAGCGGTCAATGTTTCGGGAATAAAAGGAGCGTTCAACGTTTCGGGTATAACCCTTCTTCAGGACTGGAGTCATTGTTGTGTTCTTCCAGCCTCCATGATCTATCAAGCATGATTTCAGTCTAGGATGTGACTGGTCCAGTAGTAATGTTGGCTGGGACAACACAGAATGTAGATGAGAAACAGGAATTAAGCTGTTTCAAGACTTCCGCAGATCCCAGTCTAACCATGGGTTCTTAATAACACATAGGGACAATTTTACAATTCCATCAGCGAGTACATTTCAGGGAAAGGCAGGAAACGGAGTTTGGAACAATTCTCCCCAGCCACCCTTTAGTAATATTGATATAACAACTGAGGAAATTCTGAATGGAAGGTAAACGAGATATGTCATAACAGATCTTAATCCCTGTTCCTTAAAGGCCAGGGTGGCACGGTGGCTCAGTAGTTAGCACTGCTGCCTCATAGCACCAGGGACGCAGGTTTGATCCTAGCCTCGGGCAGCTATCTGTGTGGAGTTTGCACATTCTCCCCATGTCTGTGTGGATTTCCTTCGGGTGCTCCAGTTTCCTCCCACAGTCCAAAATGTGCAGGTTAGATAGACTTGCCATGCTAAATTTCCCATAGTGTCCAGGGATGTGCAGATTAGTTGGGTTAGCCATGGGAAATGCAGAGTTACGGCTGGAAATGATTCTGGGTAGGATGCTATTTGGATGGGAGGATTGGTGTGGCTCACTGGTGCTCACACACTGTAGGGGATTTAATGATAAGAGAGGGAATCAGCCATTAAATGGCCCATAGATGTTCTGCTGGGGCTTTGCAATCTGCTGCACCATGCTCTGTCTTGATATTGTATTCAAATTTGATCAGCTCTCAGCAAAAAGCCTCTGAGCTTAGAAAGAGAATCATACAGAACCTGAAGAAACAGGGGACTGAGAGAGAGACAGTAGTGTCAGGTGCTATCGTGGGTCTGGTAGTCCAGAGGCTGATGAAAGCAGCGGGTGGATTTTAAATTCAATTCATAAAGCTGCAATTGAAAGCCATTCTGAGTAATAGTGACCATCAAACTATCACCGACTGTTGTGAAAACGCATCCCTGAGGGCAGGAAATCTGCTGTCCTTACCCGGTCTGGCCTACATGTGATTCCAGAGCCACAGTGTTGTACTGAATTCCAAAATGCTCTTCAGAGATAGGTAGCAGAAGCTGGCCTTGCCATTGGTGCCCAGCTCCCCTAAATAGATAAGTGAAGTTTGATCTCAAAATAAAATATGCGATGTGAATATTAACTTGCAATATTAAAAGTGCAGGGAGTTTTTGATGAATTTACATAGGACACTAACTAGACCTCAGCTGCAGGGTTGTGCACAGTTCTGTGTTCTACACTGTAGAAAGCTGTGAATGCAATGGGGAGAGTACAGAAGAGGTTTTTATGAGAATGGTTGCAGGATGAGACACTTCGATTATATGGAAAGATTGGGGAAACTGGATTGTTTTCATTGGAGAGAAGGAGGCTAAAAGGAGAATTGAAAGAAGTTCTCAAAATCGTGAGAGGTCAACACAAAGTAGGTAGGGAGAAACAGTTCCTATACTCAGAAAAGGATTAAGAACCAGAGTATCCAGATAATCCAACCATCTTCAGCTGCTTCATCGATGACTTTCTCTCCATCAGAAGCTCAGAAGTGGGAATGTTCACCAATAATTGCACAATGTTTAGAACCATTCATGCCTCCACAAATACTGAAGCAGTCTGTGTTCAAATCCAGGCTTGGGCTGACAAAGCAGAAAGTAACATCTGTACCACACAAATGCCAGGCTATGACCATCACCAGTAAGGGACCATCTAACCTCCACACCTTGACATTCAATGGTATTACCATCACTGAATATCCCACTATCAACATGCTGGGGGGTTTTACATTGACCAGAAACTCAGTTGGTCTCAATATATAAATGCAGTGACTACAAGAGCAGGTCAATGGCTAGGAATATAGCGAGTAACTCACTTCCAGGCTCCTGAAAGCTTGTCAACCATCTACAAGGCATAAGTCCGGAGTGTGATGGAATGTTCCCCACTTGCCTGGATGACAGCAGCCCCAATAACACTCAAGAAACTTGACACCATCCAGGACAAAGCAGCCCGCTTGATTGGCACCACATCCACAAGCATCTCCACCCTCCACCACCGACACTCTGTAGCAGCAGTGTGTACTATCTACAAGATGTACTGCAGAAATTCACCAAAGATCCATAGACGGCATCTTTTAAATCCATGGCCACTCCATCTAGGGGGACAAGAACAGCAGATACATGAGAACAGCACCCCCTGTAAATTCCTGTCCAAGCCTAACCCTGACCCTGACTTGGAAACTAGGGATGGGCAATAAATGCTGGCTGGCCAGTGATGTCCATCTCCCATAAATGAAATAAGAAATGGTCACAGGTTTGAAGTGATTTGCAAAAGAAGCAAATGCATGGTAAGAAATGTCTTTTCACACGCAACGTAATTAGCATCAGGCATGCACTGTCCGGAAGTGTGATGGAGGCACAATCAATTGAGGCATTTATAAGGGCATTGGATGATTAGTTAAATAGAAACAATGTGCAGAGTTACGGGAAAAAGACCAAGGATTGGCACTAAGTTCAGAGATAGTGTAAACACGATGGGCTGAATGGCTTCCTTCTGTATTGTAACAATTCTGTGATTATTGCTTCGAAGCCCAGAATGTAGACAAGAGGACAACAGAGGAAGTTAATGTAAAGTAAATTTGGGACAGATACGATGTGTAGCCTTTTAACTCAAAAAATAACAAATGTTTGGATTAATACACCGATCAAGGAGATGGAAGCAGAAAGTGTCCACTTGAAATAAAATGAGTTAATGGCTCTCAATGAGCTGAATATAATTTTCTCGTGCATTATGTTCTTAAACCTACAGCATGCTGTTAATAGGAGTAGTGCAGGCAGAGAGAGGCGATTCTGTACAAACACTGCCAATGCTAAAAAACGCCAAGGTTTCTCTCTTACTTTTGGGAGCTACCTAGAATTAATTGATTTTGGTCACCATAGAAACACCCCATTGTATTTTTCCACAATGCTTCAGTGATGCAGGCTGTTGAAGGTTTTCAGTTTGGAATGAAAACCTCTCATCTCATCCAACATCAACCCGGCCTACTCCCACCTCCGTAACCTTGCCCGACTCCACCCCTGCTTCAGCTGTTCCGCTGCTGAAAGCATCACTTGGCCAATGGTGACCCTAAGCTTCAATTATTTCCACACTCGCCTGGCAGTCAGAAAAATTACTGTAAAACAAAGGTAATACTTGGAAATCGGGTGTATACGAGCACCATTTTGCAGTTATATGGTCATACAGAGCTACACATAATAAGGCACTTCAGCCCATTGCATCCAAGCCAGTCAATAACAACCAACCAACTATTCTAATTCCATTTTCCAGCAGTTGCTCCATAACCTTGTATGCCTTGGCATTGCGTATCTAAATACTTCTTCAATGGTATGAGGGTTTCTGCCTCTACCACCCTTTCAGGCAGTGACTCCCAGATTCCCACCACCGTCTGGGTGAAGATGTTTTCGCTCACATCACCTCTAAACCTTCCATCCCTTATCTTAACTCTATGCTCCCTGGTCATTGACCCCTTCATCAAAGGGATTTATTTTTTCCTGTCTACCCACTCCTGATGGGCATCATGGGCTTAGTCGATCAGACAGCTGGTTCGCTAATGCAGGGGTAATGCCAACAGTGTGGGTTCAATTCCTGCACTGGCTGAGGTTACCATGAAGGACTCTCCTTCTCAACCTCTCCCCTCGCCTGAGGGTGTGATAATCCCCATCTGTTGTCTCTCACTCTAAGGAGAGAGCAGGACTTTGATTATTTCACTCTAACATTTATGCCTCTCATAATTTTACACAGCCCAATCATGTCCCCTCTCCATCTCCTCTGCTCCAAGGAAAACAACCCCAGTCTGTCCAAGATAACAAGGTGTAGTCTGTTTAATCTCTCTTTAGATTAGAATAGCCTTTATTGTCATTTGCACTTGAATGAAAAATTTGTAACGTCGCCTCTCAGTGTCATCTTAGGTACAGGGTACCTAGGTACAGACACTTCTCTGTGTTTTCATAGAATTGTAATAGTTTAAAAAAAAGAGACCAGTATGGGAATACAGAATTTAAAAAGTCCAAAATGAGAATAAGAAGTATCTTTAAAGTGCTCAAGTTATAGTCCTTTTTCACTGCGTCTGTGCCTGCCAGGCCTCACAACAGAAGGCCTCGCTGCCTCCATGTGCTGGCCCCTGTTTAGGGCACATATCCCAGGCTGGCCTGGGCTTGCTCTGCTCCCGCTCCGGGCTCCGGCTGCGACTCACTTCTGGGTCTCAGCAAAAACTCGCTCTGCTCCCTCTCCAGCTATGATTCACTTCTGGGACTCAGTCTGCACTCGCTCTGCTCCCACTCAGACCATGACTCGCTTCCAGGAATCAGCTTGTGTTCGTTTTGCTCCGTCTCCAGCTGCAATTCAATTCTGGGACTCATCCTGCACTCGCTATGCTCCTGCTCCGGTCGTGACTCATCTCCCACGCTGGGCTGGTCTCGGAATGGTACTTTAAGAAGTTAAAAGTTGTGGGTGGGGGCGTTTGGAAGTAAAATTGCAACAAGAGGGAAAAAAAAGGAAAAGTAGCTGATTAGTAGAGGAGCCCCAGCTGAAGCATCTTACTCTGTCACCATCTTATAACTGAAGTATGTAAGAGGAGCCAGATTTTTTCCTCCCGGGCACCCTCTGTAACTTAAGCTCATTCAAAACTCTGCTCCCCACATCCCAATCTCACTGCTTCCCATTTCCCACATCACCACTGATTGACATTGGCTGCTGGTCTTGCAACAGTTCAATCTCCAAATTCCACAATGTCTTCGGAATCTGGGTCAGCATAGCAGATATAGGAAGTCATGGAGCAGATAGAAATCTACTTTAAACAGACAACTTGTGAACTAACACAGGAAATGCTGGAGAAACTCAGCAGATCTGGCAGCAACTGTGGGGAGAGAAACAGAGTTAATGTTTCAAACACAATATGACCCTTCTTCAGAACTTCAACTGCTAACCTAATATATAATGTGAGTCATGGTAACTTGCTGCTCCATACAACAGTGTTTTCACACTAATTATTCCACTGTGCACACAGAGAAAGAAAAGGAAGACTTGTACTTATACTACACCATATGAAAGATCTCAAAACCACAGCGAGAGACATAAACATCATTGAGATAAATGATCTGTTTCCAGTGGTGTTGGCTGAGGGAAGAATGTTGGACAGTACATTTCCAAAAATTGACCAAGGGATCTTTGCTACCCAACAAAGCACACAAATAAAGACCAAGCTCTTGTCTAACAGGCAGTGCAGCACGCCCTCAATGCTGAACTGAAGGGTGAGCCCAGATCTCGCGTTAGGCCGAAGGATTGAACCCCAAAGCTTTTGTTCAGATGCAAGCGCTCCAGCAATTGAACCACACAAACAGCTTGGAAATGAATGGCTTAGACTTCTGAGTGTAGGAGTTGGGACATCATATTGAGGTTGTACAAGACATTGATGAGGCTTCTTATGGAGTACTGTGCCCAGTTCTGGTTGCCCTGTTATAGGAAGGATATTATTAAACTGGAGAGGGTTCAGAAGAGATTTATCAGGATATTGCCAGGAATGGAGGGGATAGGCTGGGTCTTTTATCACTGGAGCATAGGAGGTTGAGGGGTGATCTTATAGAGGCTTATAAAATCATGAGGGGTACAGATAAGGTGAATGATGGGTGTCTTCTCCCTAGTCTTCAAGACTAGGGGGCATATTTTTAAGGTGAGAGGAGAGACACTTAAAAAATACATGAGGGACAATCTTTTTCCACCAAGAGTTGCTTGTGTGTGGAATGAACTGCCAGAGGAAGCGGTGGATGCAGGTACAGTTACAACGTTTAAAAAACATTTAGATAAGTACATGAATAAGAGAGGTTTGGAGAGATATGGGCCAAGCACAGACAGGTAGGACTAGGTTAGATTGGGACCAGGATTGGTACGGACAGGTTAGAGTGAAAGGTTTGTTTCCATGGTGTATGACTTTATGACTATGACTCAATGAGAGAACCACAAAATCAAACTGTTCAAATAAACCATTATAACTGGAATCACAGAGTCAGACAGCATGGAAACAGACCCTTCGGTCCAACTAGTCCACGGAAGCCACGCTCCCATTAGTATCAGGATGACAAACACCAAGAGTGATCAGCTAAAAGACTTGCAGTTATATCAGGAAAAAAGTTGGCAAATGAGATATAATGTGGGAAAAGGTGCTATATAAATGGAGAAAAACTGCAGAAAGCTGTAACACAAAACGACTGTGGGGTACTTGTGCACAAAACAGAGAAAGCTGCCCACATCCCATGAAAGAATTAAAATGTAACAATGGAGTCCCTTCGTTCTGAATGTGTGAGGTTAGCAAGCCATTCCTTGTGCTTTATTGCCCAGAGGTTTATTGCATTAGCTCCATTTCATGCTGAAGCAGCAACTCCTTTGCTTCTCTGAAGATTCTGCTTGCATCAATGTGCAGATTATTTAGTTCCTTCTTCTGGGCAGCAACACATTTCCACTCTTGTGCACAGGATCCCCAACCTCACATCTTTGAGCTGTAGCATAGTCTGGCCCGATGAAATATACACAGTTCACAGCAACCATCAGAATTGGGAAATGAGACACAAAGAATTAACAATCTCTTTGCAAATGGAGAAAGATGGGACCCCAACTCGGAATGCTGAAAGGTTGCATTATCAGCACTTTATTGTCCACGCTCACAGCCTTTCTGTTCTGTTTGTGAAACAGCGAAAATAAAAATTGCGTTCTGTGACATTCTACAGCACAAGCTGCCCATTCAGTCAGCTGCAGAATTTATAACAAGCACTGAAAAGCAAGGAATTGGGTAATTTTCAATTTACACCCTCTTTTCTTTTCCAGTGCCTTTACTGCTAGAGGAGAATGAAGTTTGGGTTTTTAAAAGGCCACCTTTTCCCTTCCCAGATCATGACAGCAGAGCTGAGCTAAGCTGTGGTGCTCTGACTGCAGAGTCAAAAGACTGTAGGTTTAGTTCCCACTCCAACGACTTGAGCATAAAATCTACATAGAACATGAACATAGAACAGTACAGCACAGTACAGGCCCTTCAGCCCACGATGTTGTGCCAACCTATTATCCTACCAAGATCAAAGACCTAAGATCTCGGCTGATTCCCTGAAGGTTCTACTGAAGGATCACTGAATGACCCACTTCAAACAATCTGACTTGAGTACTGGAGGTTAGCCCACCGCTGTGATCAGCTTTCATTAACGTATGTTCTTCAGTTCCTTTTCAGCCTGGCCTTTCGGTGCAAAAGGCACCAGCTCGGCCTTGGGGCAGGTAATGGCAGAGTGGTATTAGCACCAGACTGTTAATCCATTGACCCAGGTAATGTTCGGGGGACCTAGGTTCAAACCCCACCATAGCAAATGGTGGGAATTAAGAGTCTTGACAATTAAGAGTCCAATTGTCGAGAATAATCCATCTGGTTCACTAATGTCCTGTAGGAAAAGAAGCTACTGTACTTTCATAGAATCCCTACAGTATGGAAGCAGGCCATTCAGCCCATCGAGTCCACACCAACCCTCCAAAGGGCATTCCATTAGGCTCACCCCCCTACCCTATCCCTGTAACTCTGCATTTCCCATGGCTAACCCCACCTGCACATCCCTGAACACGATGGGCAATATAGCATGGCCAATCCACCTAACCTGCACATCTTTGGACTGTGGGAGGAAATCCACAGGAGAATGTGCAAACTCACACAGACAGTTGCCCAAGGGTGGAATTGAACCCAGGTCCTTGGTGCTATGAGGCAGCAATACCGGGCCACAGTGCCACCCAGTCTGGCCTGGATGTGACCCCAGACACATGGCCATGGGGTTGACTGACCATAGCAGTGAGCAATAAATGATGGCCTGGCCAGTGATGCCCACATCTTGTAAATGAATTTTACACAAACAAAGCACATCTGTTCTGAAATCCAGTCCTGACAAATGCTGTACATCCGCTGACTGAGAAAAACAGAAGAAGCTGGTCGGAATCATTGCTTTCACTTCATGGTGACCTGTTCAATCCACCCACTGTCCATTTCTGTGCCCCGTTTGAAATGACCATCCTGAGAAAGATTCACCAACCCACGCACCCTTGGGTTTAAGGAATGAGAAGCCCAAAAATTTCCTTGTGACTAACTTTCATCTGTCAACTAGCAGGCTTTTTGAACTAACAGTGATCCTTGCTAAACTGTAAGATGTACGAGCAGAATTAAGCCATTTAGCCCATCAACCCACCATTCAATCATGGCTGATGTGTTTCTCGACCCCATCTTCCTGCTTTCTCCCTGTGACTCTTGACCCTCGTACCAAGCAAGAATCTATCTGTGTCTTAAAGACACTCGACAACTTGATCTCCATGGATTTCTGCAGCAATGAGTTCCACAGATTCACCACCCTCTGGCTGAAGAACTTCCTCTTCATCTCAATTCTGAATGTCATCCTTTCACTCTGAGGCTGTGCCCTCAGATCCTACTCTCTCCTAGTCGTGGAAACGTCTTCTGCACACGCACTCTATCTTCTCAGTATTCTGTATGTTTCAATGAATTTGCCACTCATTCTTTTAAACTCCATCAAGTATAGACCTAGAGTTTTCAATCATTCCTCATAAGACAAGCCCTGTATTCCCAGGGTCATTCTTGTGAACCTCCTTTGGGCCTCTCCAAGGCCAACACTTCTTTCATTAGATACCGGGCCCAGAATTGCTCACAATATTCTAAGTGTACATTGAGGACAAGACTGAACAACCTCGACATAAGTGCCTTACAAGAGCGAAGGCATCAACAGGGCTACACATTAGAGATGGGTTCCCCTCCTCAGACTAATCACCTTTAACTCAGCAAATGGGGAGGCTTTCATCTGACTTAAGTGCTTTTGGATTCATGAAAAAAAAATGACCTGTTTGTTCAAAAAGGTTATCTTTCCCAATATTTCATATCATAGAATCACTACAGTGCAGCAAAAGGCCATTTTGCCCATCAAGTCTGCAACGACCCTCCAAAGAGCATCCCGTCCTATCCCCATAACCCCACATTTTCCATGACTAACCCACCGAGCTTGCACATCCATGGACACTATGGGGTAATTTAGCATGGCCAACCCACCCTAACCTGCACGTCTTTGGACAGTGGGAGGAAACCAGAGCACCCGGAGGAAACCCACACAGACAGGGGAAGAATATGCAACCTCCACACAGACAGTCATCCAAAAGTGGAATTGAACCTGGGCCCCTGGTGCTGTGAGGCAGCCGTAGCTAACCACTGAGACACCATGTCGCCCACAAAAATGAATGAATTTTTTTTATATACTGAGTGATACTGGATTCGAAACATTGACTCAATTTATTATGGCCAATCCACCTAACCTGTACAACTTTGGACTGTGGGAGGAAACCAGAGGATGCAAAGGAAACCCACACAGACACAGGCAATAAGGTTAAGAAGGAACGTGCTAACTCCACACAGCTCGAGGGTCGAATTGAAACGGGTCCCTGACACTGTGAGGGAGCAGGGCTAACCACTGAGCCATCGTGCCACCTCTTCAGGTTGCTGCAAAAGACTGCACAGCGCTATTGGACAAACTGCAGTGGAGTTACCCTTATCCAGTGTCTATCCCTGAGCTATACAGTTAATGGTCCTGTCTCCTTCAGGGGAATTGTTTGTAAAATCACATAAAGGGAATTGATTATTCCCCCTTTGTTCCTGAACATTTCTTAACAATTGCTACTATATCAAAGCCATTTATCTATATTTCTAACACTTTATCATTCATCTTGTTACAAATATTTTCTCCACTCAGATACAGGATCTTTAATCCTAACTGTTTACTGCTTTTGCTTCTTGTGGTTAGTCAGAAATGCCTTTTCCCATTGTTAAACCCTATCCCCTCTTGCTACGACCTTTTGATTTTACCCACTTTCTTACCCCGTGCTACAACATATAGAAACGTATATCAAATGGAGTGCAGCAGTTCAAGAAGACAGCTCACCACCACCTTCTCAAGAGCAATTCGGGATGGACAATAAATGCTGGCCCAGCCATTAACACCCACATCCCTCTTTGGATATGTAAACATACCTCTACATGACCCCTCCAACTCACTTTTTGTTTAATATCCTGAATCTTGCACTGATCATTCAACTCAACTAGTCCCATACCTGATTGTGGAGCCGATCCCTACAGAACAGCACCCTGATTCCTCATGAATGGAATCTTTTGCCTTCCACATCGTTCCTTCAGCCGCACACTTAACCTTCTCACTCACATTCCCTGAAATAACTCCATGGAGGCTGGTGTCCTGTCACCAAGTCACTCTTTATTTCCACGTGCACAGTACATGGGTTCTGATCAGCCAGCTCAGAGCCAGCCCCTGGAGTGAAGAGAATCCCTGAGACTCCTGTTTATATCTGTCAGCCAGGACTCCCTGATTGGCCCGGGTTAACAGCGCCAGTCAGGGAACTCATACTCAGTGAGATCCACCTGGCCAACCTCATTCCAATCACCAAATGAGGCAGGCAGGGACGTAGAGATTGTCACCTTTCAGGTTCTGCTTTTCAACTTTCTCCCCAAGTCCATAAACTCGGTCATAGAACATCAGTCCAGTTCTATCTACATCACATAGATCTCAGCAATCCCCTCTGTCCTCAGCCACGTTAGTATTGAGCCAGAGGTGGTCACACAACTGCACAGAACACTACACGAATTAGGAGCAGAAGTACACGATTAGGCCTTTGGATCCTACCTTGTTCATCAATAAGATCAGAGCTGACCTCTTTGTGTTTTCGAACTTCACATTCTCCATTTATCTGTTTGTCCAACTATGTCCTCCTAACATTCATTCCAAGTATCAACCTAATATAACTCCTCTGAACTGTCTCCTTAGCTAACTAACTATACTATCACCTAACCCTAAGTCAACTTTTCACTCCTCCCTTCTCATATGGTCCTTTATCTAGGTGTAGCGGCTCATTTGCCTGTCCTCAGACTATAAGATATATGGGTAGAATTAGGCCATTCACCCCATCGAGTCGGTTCCATATCGTGGCTGATATGTTTATTCTACTTTCATCTATACTGGCAGAAACTACCTCATGTTGGACAATAGCAAAGGTTGAGGCTCCAGTGCAATATCCATCACCTAAACAACCATAGTTGCAATCACCTAACCCTGAATACTAACCAAATCTAAGCAGGTACCTGACCTGAGAGGTATAGTTGCCTCTTGGTTAAAAATATCCAAGGAATCCTCCAACCTCTCTGAGGACTCCAATTTTTATAGCTCAAACTCACGTTTTGATCCCGCTGAGCCGAATTCCCCCACGTGGCAAACACTTAGAGATCACACTGTCCTCCACAAACTCCCAAATGCAACAGATGTGGTACACAAACTACATTGACATCTCTATTGAGCAATCCACTGAATTCGAGTTTTGTGTAATTCATTTCATAAAAACCCTATAGTGCAGAAGCAAGCCATTCGGTCCATTGAGCCTGCACTGACCCTCCAAAGATCATCCCACCTAGGCCCATCCCCCACCTAACTTTATTCCCTGTAACCCTGTATTTCCCTTGGCCAATCCACCTAACCTGCACATCTTTGGACTGTGGGAGGAAACCCACGCAGACACTAGGAGAGTATGCAAACTCCACACAGATAGTCACCTGAGGCTGGAATCAAACCCAGGGCCCTGGCACTGTGAGGTTAGTATGCTAACTCTCTGAGCCACTGTGCTGCCCCTATTTTACCTGACTTATTTTTCCAAAATTTCAAAAATCATTTGACTAATTTAAATTAATAATTGAAGCAATGATGGGCAGTTAAATCTTCTCACCGTACTGAGGGTCAGTTCGAAATCAGCAACAGCCCCAGAGCCCCGAGCCTGAAATAAATTTGTATTTTGAATTTTCCTGAAGATTTGTCACATGTAACAGGCTGCGTGAGACATATTCCCTATTTAATAGTTCTTGAGAATCACCAGAACATAGAGGCTTTTCACACCTGTCTAACTTCTCAAATTGAGATTTTCCACCGTGGTAAGTGGAATTCTGTTTGTGAAGTCACACAGATTTTGGAATAACTATCACAAATTCAGGCTGTCATGATGCAGTCTGTCCCTTCCCGCAATCCTTATCAGGAATTTAGGTACAGACATCTGTGGATTCCAAATCTTCATGCACCCATCAGTTTAAAGAAAGAGCTTTCATTTTATATGTATAGAACATGTTTTATATTATGTTGATGTAGCAGGTTTCCTGAACTCAAGATATACCCAACGCACTCAGTAGGCAATGAAATGTAGTTAATGACTGTTGAGATCCTGAATGATTTTGAAAAGGAGGATATGAAAAGGATGTCTCCTCTTGTGGGTGAGTCCAAGACTAGTCGGCACTGTTTGAAAATTAGGATTTGCTGTTTTTGGACACAGATTAGGGGAATTTCCTTTTCTCTCAGAGGGTTATGTGACTTTGGAACTCAGGGGGTGTTGGAGGCAGGGTCATTCAATGTTTTTAAGGCAGAGGTGAATTCTTGTCTAGCAGCGGATCAAAGGTTTTTGGAGTAGATGGGAATGTGGAATTCAAAACACATAAACAGGTCAATCATGATATTATTGAGCGGAGCTCAAGGGGTCAAATGGTTCACTTCTGCTCCTATTTCATACGCTCACGCATTACAATGTAGGCTGATTTGTGACAGTAAGCTCCCACAAGCAGCAGTGAAATAAATGACCCGATAATGAATGTTGATGGTAACAGTCGAGAGAGAAAAAAATTGACTCAGCGTGACTCACCAGTTCATTATTGAATTGTGCCATGGGACTTTTGAATTCACCTGGGAGACCAGGCGCATCAACTTAGTGGCTCATATGAGGTTCAGCTATTCGGATAATGGAGAACTCCCACACTGGAGAGTCCACTCACACTGTTACCTGGAGTTGGACATGAGCACAGAGCCTTCTGACTGAGCAGTATGGAGTATTGTCTGGTTGAGCTATGCTTTGTCCTATATGTCATGATTGTAACAATGTCAGTCAGGTGGACCTCATAAAATATGTGTTCCCTGATTGGGGCTGTTAACCTGGTCCATTCAGGGGGAGCCCTGCTGGCAGACAAAAAGAGGAGGGTCAGACATTTTGACACTCTGTGAGGTGGCTCTGAGGGAGCTGGATCAGTGACAAGGACTCTCCACGTGTAAATAAAGGGTGATTTAATGACAGGATACTGGCCTCTGTGGAGTTATTTCACTAGGTAATGTGCAGAACCTGCGAACAAATTCCTGACAACTGGTAAAATAAAACAAAGAACTGCCAAAACTGGAGATCTGAAGCAAAGACAGAAATTGCTGGAGAAACTCAGCAGTCTGATAGCATCTGTGGGAAGAAAGCAGAGTTAGGTTTCGAGCCCATTTCTGATGAAGAGTCATCGGACTCGAAATGTCAACTCTGCTTTCTTCCAACAGAGGCTGCCAGACCTGCCGAGTTTCTCCAGCAATGTTAGTTTTGTTCCTGACAACTTCTATTGAGTCTCAGAGTCGAACGTGGCAAATTGTTGTGATCTAGGAGGGAGGAGTTCTTTTGGTGCAGTGGATAGCATCCCTGCTGCTAAGCCATAAGCTTTGGGTTTGAGTCCTACTCTGGGACTCTGTGACCACTGAAGGTGCATTTACAATATAGTCAAAGGGGTCACTTATTGACCCTCAAAGCCCTCTGCTAAGCCTGCAGCAGGAGGTAAGAGTGGGAGATATTACTCGTCAGCCAGAGCTATGGAGTAATGCAACAGCCTCTCCATGTGTTAGCTGTTGCCACAGTGTTCATGGGAAGTGTCCTCATCACTTTGAGGGGCTGCCTTTGTTACAGCTCATTGTGCCTGCACCAACTCTCTGAATGAGCAATTCATATAATACGATTCTCCAGAATTCTCCTCTGTCTATACCAGTCTCAGCTTTGAATATACTTAATGACCCAGCCTCAACAATTTTCGTGATAAAGAATTCCACAGATTCATTACCCGCTGAGAGAAAGAATTCCTCCTCATCTCTTCTTAAATACATGACCCTTTGTTATGAGATCATACCCTTTTGTCCTAGACACTCCCACAGGTGGAAAAATTCTCTCCACATCTCCCCTGTCTAGTCCCCTAAGAATCTTGACTTTCAATATGGTTTCTTCTCAGTCTTCTAAAATCCATTGAGCCCAGGCTCAAGTTATTCAACCTCCCTCATAAGACAGTTCCTCTGCAGCTTGTATCATCCTAGTGGGACCTTTTCTGGCTACCTCCAATATTCCTTTCTTTAGATAAGTGGCCCAAAGCTGTTCACAGTATTTCAGCTATGGTCTGATTGGTGCCTTGTATAGTTTTAGCAAAACCTCCCGACTTTTATGCACCATTTCCTTTGAAATAAAGGTCAACATTCCATTTGTTATTGTTAGTACCCTTTGAACTTAGATGCTAAACTTTTGTAATTCATGGACAAGGACTCACAAATTTCTCTGATTTCAGCAGCCTTTCTCCATTTAAACAATATTTAATTCCTCTATTCTTCCTGCCAAAGTTCACAGTCTCACATTTTCCTACAATATATTCCATCAAATCATACAGAAAGGAGCTAGTAATCCCAAAAGCAGACAGTGATCTTCCTCTAATGAGCTTACATGGGCATACATATATCATAATTGAAAACACATCTTGTCAGGAACGGTGATGAGGTATTTTAATGTGATGCAATCAACTCAGACCTGCTCAATGAAGCGAGTGTCACGGGAGTGGGGTTAGGATCAGGGGGTTACACCACTCATATCATTCATTCAACTTTCCAGGCTCCAAACAGCAGGGAGTTTTTGTTTGGCCAATTTTAATGTCAAGCACATTGTGTGGTGGTGGGTGCTTTGTCTGGATGAAGTAAACTTTATCTGCCCAATCATCATTCTGGGACATGACCCCACCCCTGACCTCCCAGCTCACCTCCTGTGAGCTCTCAATGATTCGGTCTTCATTATCTTTATGTTCCTTTCCTAGTCTACGTATGAGACCTGGGACAAGAGCTACAACAGCTTTTGGGCTGGACAAGTGAAAAAAAAATCAGGTGTGTCACAGGAGGATGCCACTTGAAGCCCCACTTCTTCTGCACCCAAAAATATGCCTTAAACTCCAGTTCGGATTAGTCCCTGTCCTTGACCATTTTCCCAGCTCCTGTAGCCTTTCCGCCTCATGCCTGAGCATTGTTGCCAATTGATGTTGGGTTTTCTATTCACTCATGGGACATGGACATTGCTAGCTGGGCCACTATTTGTTCCCTGTCCTTAGCTGCCCTTGTGAAGCAGTGGTGAGCTGCTTAGTGGTCAGCTTTGTACTGCAGGCCTGCCAATACCAACAATAAAGCTTGTCAATCCTCCAGAATTGAGTCTGGAGTCTCTAGGAACTGAAGACCAAGCTTCAGGACACTGCTCTGTGCAACGTCAGAGAAAAATCATTGGGACATTATAAAAGATTGTCATCTTTTGTTAATCTTCTATGAACATTTGCCTTTACCAGAAAGGAAAATATGTAGAATGAGTGGTGAGAAAGCCTACTTAGCTGACAGTCAAGCACCACACAACTGAGTAATAAGTCTTTCTGCCTTTTGATTGGTATAGGGAGGCAGTGTCCCATGGATGAATATATTGGTTGAATAATAGCCAGAGCATGGGGTCAAGTCATGTGATGAAACCTCCAAAAATACACTTAATCATAGTTGTCAAGCCTAACATCCAACAGAATTGAGGAACAGACTGAAGGGGCTGAATGGCATCCCTCTAATCCTCAAATGCAATGAGACTAACTAATTCACATTGCTTGAACTACTTAAATAAAACCAATTATCCAGCCAGTGTTGGGATCTTGCTATGCGCAAATTACCTGTCATGTTTCCTACATTGCAACATGTCCACTCACCACTGCGAAGATTAGATGAATAGCATAGAAGCATTTAAGAGGAAGCTTGATGATCCCTGGCGAGGAAATGAAGAGGATATGCTGATAAGGTTAGATGAGCTTCATGCAGAGGAGTATGGATTAGTTGGGCCGAATGACCCAATTCTACAAAGAACAGTCTATTGAAGTAACCATAGGAACTTTACTGGCCGCAGAGAGGAGAAAGCTTTCAATGTTAACAAACATCTTCTGAGTTCAGGTGGCTGTAAGCGGCTTTTGCATTTCTCAATTTTGAAGAGTATTGCATTTAAACTTAGTGCTGGATCCATGACAAAGTGAGTGCTGTGCATATAATTACACACATTGATCCTTCAAACGTATCATTCCTCCAGCATTGCTTCGGCATTATGGTTTGTTTATAATTTATTAAACATTAGGATTAACCTGGCTAACCCATCCTTGGTGTCCGCTCCGTTATCTCACACGTACAGTAGGTAGCCCTTCGACAGTTTCTGTGAAGAAGACAAAAATAAGCCTTAATTCCTTCCTCCTTTCGAATGGAATTAAAAAGGGGGGAATAACCCTTAGATTGCCAGGAGCGTCAATGAAGCCCAGACTACTTACAAGTATTCAGCATCCTAGCTGTGGTACAAAGCTTGCTATATATTCTTGCATGGGATGTTGGAATCACTGGCAAGGCAAACTGTTATCTGTTTTTGATTTCTCAACCTATTCAGAGACCAGTTAAAAGTCAACCACATTGCTAAGGTCTGGTATCCCATGAAGTCTGAAAGGCTTGTTATGGACCAGACCCTCTCAAAATATTTTAAGAAGGTGGCCTAAAGCCTATCTTTTTCTTATTTTTAAAGGCAAATGTGAAGTGCCTGTTCCGGATGCAAAGCGACTGGTCAAACTACGCAATGTAAAGCAAAACACAATTTATCTAAACACTATAGGGGGCAGGTGATGGTCTAGTGGCATTGTCACTGGACTGTTGACTCAGATAATGTTCGAGGGACCTGGGTTCAAATCCTGCCACAGCAGAAGATCAATTTGAATTCAATAAATATTTCCAATTAAGAGTCTAATGATGACCATGAATCCATTGCCAATTGTTGGAAAAGCCCATCTGGTTCACTAATGTCCTTTAGGGAAGGAAACTGCCATCCTTACCTGGTCTGGCCTACATGTGATCCACAGCAATGTGGTTGACTCTTAACTTCCCTCTGGGCAATTAGGGAAGAGCAATAAATACTGCCTGACCAGCGACATCCTCATTCTATGAATGAATAAAGAAAATAAAACTATAGTTAAAATACAACCAAAGAAAGAGGAATTTAGAATTGCTTAACTCTATTGGAAACTTAACAGAATAATAAGTATACTATCTATTACTAATTAACTGTCCCAATATAGCAACATCCCATAAACACACTCTTTGGCACAAAGGAAAATTCAGACATAGATTCTTACAAGTAGTTCTCTAATCCAGGAGGTAAAAAACATCAAGAGAAAGTTCATGGAGAGTAGTCACTAGGAGACTTTCACTGAAGCTTTCATCTCTGTTGAGAGCCCAATAGCTTCTGCTTAAAGCTAAAGCTAAAAGCTCAGAAATCCTAATCTGTGAGAGCTGGCTACACCCATTCAGTCTGCTAAAAAAATTGCTAAGGCTTCCCAAGCTGTTTACTCAAGTGTTCTTAACTAACCAGCTGGATACCTTTGCCTTACAAACTCTCTTCAAAAAAAAAACAGTCACAACGTTGATGGGAGTTACAGGCTACTTCTACTGAGACTAGCTTTCAATTCCATTTTATGGGCTTAATTTAATGTGATCAGTTGCCTTAATAGGATTTGAACTCCCACAGGGCCTCCTGATATTTTTTTTTTGTCAAACAATATTACCAATACAGCATTATGTCCCCACTGTTAGTTAGCCACCTTGTTGCTGTATGAGAGACTCAGCAGCTTAGAAACTGGCCGCTGTGATTTCTACATTTCAACACTGATTACATTTCACAAAGTACTTCATTAGCTGTAGAGTAATTTGAAAGACCAAGAATGGTGATATACAAATGCAAGCTTTCACTGCCTTAATAAAGTCATTTGGGTATCAAGTGTAGCACTATTACTGTCACATTAACACTGAACCAATAAAATAAAGACTTCAAAACCTTTTAAAATGCAGGCATTTTTCTTCAGTCTATCGCCTGTTCTCATTTGTTACATACATCCCTGACCTCTCTTACTCACTTCTATTTTTATTATCTTTACTTACATTCCTCATTGTTTGTGTAAAATTCTTGCCTTTCCCCATGATCTACTGTGGGTTCCAGCTAATAATGAGGCATAAAGTGCGTGCAAGTCGAGTTTTTAGAACCAAATATTTATGGCAGAATGTGAAGCAGAAATATTACTCTCACAATATTGTCGAAGGGTTGAAGTCCAGGCCGGGTCTTTGGATCTGCCGACAATGGCCTTGACTCTGGTTGCTGACCATGGTCCTGAAGTCAGCTATCTGATAATGGCACTAAAACGCCCAAAAACAGTCTCAGCAGGTGGAGGCATCAGTGGAGAGGCATCAGTGGAGAAACGGAATTGATGTTTCTTTTCAGTGACCCTTTCACAATGGGGTTGCTGGCCGTGGTGCTGAATTCAACTGGGAACAGCTGTCCAATTTAGAAAAGAACAATTAAGAAAAAGATAGCTCGCATTAACACCTCTTACAAAAACTAGCATCAACCTTATGGAAAATTAAGGAGTTTTAAGCCAAAAGTCGACGTATACACGTGCTTTATCAAAAGTTCAGGACTTTGGGACTAAAAGTCAAGGTCAACTTATACACAAGATCAACAGTTACTTGAGGACATATGGTAGTTTTCGTGGTGATTGTCACACT
The DNA here is from genome assembly GCF_021869965.1 of Rhincodon typus. Taxonomy (NCBI): domain Eukaryota; kingdom Metazoa; phylum Chordata; class Chondrichthyes; order Orectolobiformes; family Rhincodontidae; genus Rhincodon; species Rhincodon typus. The sequence goes on from NC_063369.1 coordinate 15,744,978, forward strand.
GTGTCCCATGCTGAGTGAGAGTAATCAGGCTATTCTACAACGGGGGAATCATAACCAACAAAGTGGTCAGTTGACTTGTTAACTTGACTTCCTCCTGGGCCATAATGTCTCTAAGTCAACAAGATCACTTCACATCAACAGTTTTATTTCACCCAGGACAAGGTTGCCTGGGAATATCAGAGGCAGTTGTAGTTTCCCTATCTCAAGGACAGAGGATCTGGGTTCAAATCCACCCTATCCTGGGCATGTGCCATAACACATCCGGCAAGTTGATTTTTAAAAAATCCCCAATTTCATTTTTGAAAGAGGCTGGTTTAAAATGTTTGGCTGCACTTCAGCCCCATATGGAGACCCTGTGCAGAAGTAGGTGGTGAGCAGCTTGGAGGACATTCTCACAGGCCTGCCTTCTCCTGCATCTGGATATGGTTGCCATTGAGATGTTCAGGCAGCAGGCTGTGGAGGAGATTGTAGAAACTGCCTGTCTACTCTTCTTCCATGATTATATCCATGCTCAGCTGTCCATGAAGTGGAATGTGGAGTCCACCGAAACCTTCGGGTGCAGTTGGATACCACACAGCCTGGGGACGGCATGTTAATTTAATTTTGCTTAATTTCCATTGATTTTTTTGACTTTGTTTCATTACAGAATTTAACATGTATTTTAAAAATGCAGAAGGCAGGATTAGCATCAACAAAATACTTTAACCACAAGTCATCAGTAGTTGGCTCAATGTTATTGCTTTATGAGCTATGTTGCTTGAAGAACTAGAAGAGGGTCAACATCCCATCAGAGGTACAATCTTCAGATTGTAGACAGAATGCCCCAGCCTCAAACATCCATTTCACAGCCTGTGCCTGTTCAACCAGCCAGTGCCTACATGAAATTTTCTCCAACATTTCAAGGCTGTTCCTCCTGTGAGGACTGAATTAAGTTGTTCAACAAAGGTGGGATAAAAAAAATTTCAGAATGGCTGGAAAGGTGAGTGACAGTAAACCTCAATCATAACCACATTGATGAGTTGCCCCTATGACTTTTTGAAGTGTTCCTTTGCTTTTGCATAGACTGTCTCCCTATCCTACCTGTCCTAAACATGTTGACCTTGTACAGGTTGGTCCTCAATATCTCACCTACCCAGTTGGCCATGCACAAGTCTTGACAAAAAGAGGCTCAGTGGGCAAGAGTGAATGACAGTCAGTGACCATAACAAAATTACATTTACGATGATGTGGGATGACGAGGGAGAATGCACTCTCTCATCTTCATCTTGGCATTTTTGAGTCCACCTGTAAGAGCAGACAGATTGTCAGTTTTATATTTCATCTGAAAGCCAGGCCATCAGAAGGCACAGCTCCCCCTCAACGCTGCAGCAGGAGAGTCAAGCCATATTATGTGCTTCATTCCCTGCCTCAGAATTAAGAGTGCAGCCCATGGAGCTGCAGCAGATAACTTTCACATCTCATATGACCATGTAGCTTCTGTGTCTCTCATAGACACCTAGTGGGGAGATGGAACTTTGAGAGTCTGTGATGCCAGGGAGATTTTATTTTTAAGAAATATGGCTGTACCTAGTTTGGAGGCTGGGGAGTATCTGTAAGAGAGGCAAGATGTGCAAGGACCATGACAAAACTACATGTGGTTAGAACAAAGTAAGACTTCATAAGTGTTAAGGTTTGCAAACTGCAGGATCTTTTTATCCACAGTAAAGAAATGGAGATTGTGATCAGATCTGCTGAAGTCTTACATTGATCACAAAATGTTCTGACTTATAATAAACAGCAGGAGAAGTTCTGGGAGAAGTTCTGATTGACTAGTTGGTGGCACAAAGATGTTGCAAAGGGCACATCGAAAGAATATTGAGGAAAACACGGAAGCTGAGAGTTCAAGGGCTCTGCATGTTCTGTACTTACTCTGCCATTACAGCTGAGACCTTTGCTATTCTGCTGAGTCTTTCAATGGCTACACTTAAACAGCCGAGTAAGTGAGGTTAGATGGAGCATCCAGAATGGAAACATCTGTTAAAAAGAAATCGTCAGTTAAACAAACAGAAACAGCATCAGGAATTGTGTGAGGACACGTCCTGCTCAAAACACCAAAGGGTCAAGGAGAGCACTGAGTCCCAAAAAAATAGTGATTGACAACTTTTCCTAGCAGGAGAGGAGAAAGTCACAATAACATGCATTAACATAGCACCTTTCATTGACTAATATATCCCAAGGTACTTCACAGGAGAATTATCAGATGATAGCAGACAGTGAGCCCGAGAATGAAATGTGAGGAGGGGTCACCAATAGCTTCGTCAAAGGCTTATCGCTATTGCAGAACATCTTTAATCTTTCGTCTTAAGAGAAAATTACACAAAAAGAGGCTAAAATACTGAAACACAGCCACTGCTGACAGGGTGAAGAAAATCAGGAATGTACATAAAGCCACTGTGTGAGGATTATGAAGTTTGCAGATGTTGAGAGCTTTACGGAAATAGAAAGGGCCATGGAGGGATTTGAATATGATAAAAATTTTGAATGTAATGTTTTGGACCAGCAGGTGATGATTGTATCAGCAACAGAGCTGAGCTTAACGCATTTTCAAGTTATGTCAAAGTCTTTATTCATGATATGCAGTTTTTGGAGAAGTCCACCAGCAATTGAAAATGTTTTAATCGGATCACAGAGTCATCCTTCATGGTGAAGATGACTGTGTTCGTTGTCTAGGGTATTTGATAGGAGTTTGATTGTAAATAGGTGATTGCTAAGCTTGGTCTTTGCCCAGAAGGTTCTACTGAAAATAGGACAGGAGACAACAAAATGTTGAGTTTTGGAAAAGCTGCTAATGTGTGTTTTTCTCCCCCTACATTTTTCTCTCTGCCTCTGATACGTGCATGCTTTTGAAGGAGGCTGCACTGTTTTGCTAATTTGGCTGTGCCAGTTGAAGTGATCCTGGGCAAGCATTTCCCAGGACTAAGAGTCAATATCAAACATTCTGAGTAGAATCTTTGGAGTGTCCTTGTGGTTCTTCCGTTGGCCACAATGGGGTCTCTGCTCAGATTCTGCTCTCCATTGAAGATTCACTTTGATAAACATGTGTCAGGCAATCCAGCTACATGACCAGCTTGAGAGTCACACAGCAGAGGTGGAGGCCATTAGAGCCATCATCCCTGTGCTACTCCACCTCCCCTCCTACTCTTTTCCCAGTAGTTCAAGCAGATTCTTTTCTTCCCTTTTTAACTATGTCTTCAGTTCCCTGTTCAATTTGCTACTCAATTTGCTACTACAGTGTCCTCCACATTACGTCGAATAATTTATCATCATTGCCTGATACTTTCCTTCCCTGAATGTTAATTATTTTAAATCTACCTCCTCCTTCAGTGAGTCATCAAACTCAATTCCCTATTTCTGCTTTCAAAACCTCTGTGACTTTGAACAGTTTTTATTAACCTTCTCTGTTTTCATTGCTCAGACCTTTGAGTATAGGAGTTGAACATCATGTTGAGGTTGTATGAGATGTTGGTGAGACCTCTTCTGGAGTATTGTGTCCAGTTCTAGTCTCCATGTTATAAGAAGGACATTAAATTGGAGAGGGTTCAGCAAAGGCTTACCAGGATGTTGCCAGGAATGGAAGGTTTGAATTATAAGGAGAAGCTGAATAGGCTGGGACTTTTTTCACTGAGGCATAGAAGATTGAAGGTGACCTTATAGAGGTTTATGAAATCATAAGGGGCATGGATAAGTTGAATAGCAAGGGTCTTTTCAAATCTAGGGGGCATAATTTTAAGGTGAAAAAGATTTAAAAAGGACATGAGGAGCAGTTTTTTAACACAGATAGTGTAGAATGAACAGCCAGAGGACGTGATGGATGCAGGTACAGTTACAACATTTGAAAAATATTTGGATAAATACATGGACAGGAAAGGTTTGGAAGAATATGGGCCAAACACAGCCAAATGACATTAGTTCAGTTTGGGATTATGGCTGGTATGGACTAGTTGGACCATAGGGTCTGTTTCCGCACTGTATGACTCTATCTATGACATTTGAATAGGTTAATGAATAGGAAAGGTTTAGAGAGATATGGTCCAAATCCAGGCAAGTGTGACTAGTTTAGTTTCAGAAACTTGCTCGGTGTGAACAAGTTGGAGTGACGGGTCAGTTTCTGTGCTGTATGACTCTATGACTGTATGAGTCTATGACTCTGTGCGTCTGCTGTGAGGGGAACAATCACATCCACTCCACATGATGATAGTCCCCCATCCTTACTAACACTCTGGTAAATTCGACTGCATCCTTGTATTTATTAGATTAAGAAGCGCACATGGAAACATGGGCACAGTTCAGACTTTTTCTCCCCCTTTCTTCTCACGCCAAGTGACTTATGACACAGGCAAAGCACATGTCTACATCCATGATTGGTTTTCTTTCCCCTGAAACAGGTTGGTAGCCTGTCACCAGAGACCAGAACATTGAGTGCTCCCCTCCTTATTTCAGATGGATGACCTGGAGACTTTCTCATCCTTACTCCGTGGGAAAGATTTTTGGGTTATTGGTCAACTCGCTTGGCCACGTTAAGATGTTTCTTGGTGGGAATCCCACATTACACACCAAACGATGACCTCCCCCCGCCCCAGCATGTTGGGCAGGAGTCAGTGCTGGGTTCAATTGGGAGGGGTGGACCATCTGAGGAAGGAAATTGGCAATGATGGTAAGTGGAACTCAGACCTGAAGCTCAAAACAATGAGGAAAGGAGGATGAAGAACGGAATATGTCTCATGTTTTAGAAGGTGTGGATATGCAATTTGTTTAGGGGGAGGCAGTGCAGTGGTAACTTCACTGGACCAGTAACCTAGAACCCCAGGCTAAAGTGCTGGAAACATGGATTCAAATCTTATTGTGGTCAATAGTGAAACTTGAACTCAATTTTTAAAAACTGGAATGATTAATTAAAAAAAGCAAAGTCTTGGTTACCCATGAAAACATTGTCATAAAAACCCAGCTGGTCAACTAATGCCCTTTAGGGAAGGAAATCTGCCATCCTTACCTGGTCTGACCTACTTGTGACACAAGATGCATGGCAATGTGATTAACTCTTAAAGGTCCACTGAGCAATGAGGCATGGGCAATAAATGCTGGTCTAGTCAGCGATGCCCACATTCAATGAATGAATGAAAAAGGAGCTTTACCTTCAATGTGAGTATGGTGCTGTTTATTGGTCGTTCTGAGATGAGATAGTGTTACCATTTATAGCAACACCTTCCATGACATAGGAAAATGTGATGCCCTCTATTTCAAAACGAGCACAAGGTCGCAGTGAAACTATTTGCATGTGTACTTTATTACTTTGAACACTAGATGGACAAGTGAGTGCCTCCAGATTCCCTGAACTGTAATTTATAAGTTTAGGTTCAACTTTCTACAACATGTATCTTAAAGGAGGTTCATAAAAGAGGCCTGTGTAAAGTAAATGTGAATGAATCATTGAACATATTTTTAAGTGGTCAAAGGATTAGAGAGGAGATCAGGGCACATTATTTTACCCACAGCTTTCTGCAGCAATGAATTCCACAGATTCACCGTCCTCTGGCTGAAGAAATTCCTCCTCATCTCAGTTCTAAAGGGTTGTCCCTTCACTCTGAGGCCCTCGGGTCTTAGTCTCTCCTACAAGTGGAAACATCTTCCCCGTGTCCACGCTAACCAGGCCTCTCAGTATTCTGCAAGTTTTAATTAGATCCATGCCTAAACACCATTGATTACAGACCCAGAGTCCTCAATAATGTCCTTTAGGATAGGAAACTGTTATCCTTACCTGGTCTGGCCTACATGTGACTCCAGACCCACAGCAATGTGGTTGACTCTTAACTGCAATGAGGTCTGGGCAATAAATGCTGCCTGGCTGGCAACGCCCTCATCCCGTGAATGCATAAAGAAAAAAAACTTCTCCTCATATGACAAGCCCTTCATCCCTGGGATCATTCTTGTAAACCTCCTCTGGACCTCAACATCAGCTCATCCTTAGATTTGGGCCCCAAAACTGCATACAATATTGTAAATGCTGACCAGAGCCTTCTACAGCCTCGGCAGCACATCTCTGCTCTTGTATTCTAGCCCTTTTTTGATCAATGCTAACACTGTATTTGCCTTCCTACCTGCCAACCGAAGCTGCATGTCAACCTCAAGAGAGTCCTGAACTGTGACTCCCAACCCCTTTGTGCTTCAGATTTCCGAAGCCTTTTCCCATTTTGAAAATAATCGACGCCTCTATCCTTCCTACCAAAGTGAATAATCACATATTTTCCTATAGTGTATTCCACCTTCCACATGTTTGTCCACTATCTTAGCCTGTCCAAGTCCTTCTGCAGTCTCCCTGCTTCCTCAACACGACCTGTCCCTCCACCTATGTTTGTGTCGTCTCCAAACTTAGCCAGAATGCCCTCAGTTCCTCTGTGCAGATCATTAATGTATTACGTGAATAGGTGTGGTCCCATCACGGAACCCTATGGAACTCCACTAACCAGCCCACATGATGGAAATGCTCCAGGGCAGTATTTCAACAGTGGCATTGGTGTCCACATCAATACCGTTCAACCAACATCATGAGACAAATAAACAGATCAAGGAGTCCTTGCCATTCACAGGGACTTGCTGTGCACATATGGGACTGCTGTACGTTTTCCCTAGCAACGTTGCAGCCTGTAGTGCTCCTGATCCGAGGAAAGGCACTACATAAATGCAAATAGTTTCTTGCTTTAGCGCTCGTAACTGAGTCAATGTTATGAAGAGAGAATCCTGTTAGACTCATCAATGTGTCCAAACAAAGTTTCGTTCTTCACGAAAACCCTTTTGACAAGTTATCCGAAAATGAGAAACAGTAAATTTTAGCTGGCAGTCAACAGAAGTTGACTGTGCTGTGACAGGCTTCATCGTCAGCGTGTAAACATAACCTTGTGTTCAAGCATATTGTGTGCTAGCATTGAAGAGTGTCAGTGTAAGAGTGAATTATCCGCTTCGGGCTTTGAAAGATTTTTTTTTCAAATTTGCAAATACTTCTATCTACATGCTATCCCTTCATAATATCCTGTCAAACTCAGCTTCATCACTGTCAGGCTGTGTCAGATAAGCATCTTACACAGGCTTTCTCCTGCATCGCGTCTATGAGTGGGAGCTCACCAATGACAGGGCTATCAGCGAGTGATACAGAGCTATAATTTCTGAATAGTTCTCAATCTGGGCTCGCTTCGGAAACTCTAACCTTCATTCGGAAGTGAGCAAAGATTGTCTATTTTATCCAATAATTATAAAATATCATGGGCTATCACGAGGAAATATAACTTCATGTTAAGGACACAAATCCTTCAGCAGAACTAAGATGAGATAGGTGCCACATCCCCCTTAAAGAACATTTTTTTTATAATTCAAAGAAAATCTATTATTGCCCAAAAATGAATGTTAGAACTAGTTGACAAGTCAAAAGATTAGCTGTGGGAGAAGAATGTTAAGTGTTTCACCGCAGCAAGTATCGAAAAATGACACTTGGACACAAAAAAAAGTTGCTTCCACAGAATGTCTGAGAGGATTTTTAAGGTGTGTTTCCTGATTGGGACACTTTTTCTGAATCCGGGCACAGTGCATGATGTGATTAAGAGACGAGAAATGTCAAGGTATAATGATAGACAATGTTAAGGGTCAATGTCACAGGGAGACCTCAAGTAACCGGGCTGGTTGAGGGGGAACAAAAGGGGAGTAAATTCATTCCCAAACATGTCACTAAAAGAATGAATGAATTATTTATTGTCTCATATATCTTGAAAATACAGTAAAAAGTGTTTGAAGCTATTTCCCAGTGTTATTTTGAGTTGAAATAAGGGTAATAAGAAATTACTTAAATAGGAGTTCATCTTCAGTTCAATTTGGGGTCTCAAGCTCAGCTTCAGGACTTCTACAAGGAGGTTTTCCAGTCCTCAAGGAATCCCACTTCAGGAACAGCAATTATGACACTGATGTCCCAGGAGACCCCAGGCTCCGGGAACCGCCGCTGGGAGTCGAGGGTCTGGGCCTACCACCACCGCAGCCCAGGCATCGGGCCTACTGCCACTGTGACTCCAGCTCTGGTCCTACCATCACCAGGAGTCCCACTCCAGGCCCACCACTGGCAGGAGTCCAGGATCTGGGCCTACCGCCAAGAGGAGCACAGGCTCTGGTCCTACCATTGCAAGGAGTCCCGGTCCACACCACTGACCTTGTAGCCACCGCTCCACCGACACCGCTCCAGCTTGGAGATGAAGAAGAAAGGAAACATGATGAAAAGTACATGGGGAAAACGATGCTGCTGGCCTGGGGTGGTCAGACTCTGACGAGGCCAAACACTACCAACTGTGCCGGCCCATCTTGGATCTGAGTGAGAACTGCTGAGCTAATGAAGTTTTGTGATAATTTCCTGCTACCCCACAATTTAAGGAGAATGTCTATCTATTCAATGTCACGTGTTTGTGCGATTCGTCTTTGTGTGACTGAACAAGGGCAGATTCTCAACCTGCTGAGTTCATGATTGGCCCTGAGGTGGTGGATTACAGGGCTCACACACTTTCCTTTCTTCCCTGCTGCCCTTCCACCTTATCATTGAGGCATTTTGGACTAGGACATGATGTGGCATAACGAACAAGTTGTTACCATTTTATGCGATTTGTACTGAGTTCATCTGTGTTATTGAGGCCAATGCTGAAATCCTCCACCAAAGCCTCTGGATGGCAAGGTCACGTTTTCTTTGTCTTCTTCAGGAAGACTGACCGCTTTAGAGTTGCGAAACTCTTTTAGTCATATACTTATTTATGAAGAGTTTTAGGGACAAGCAATAAATGCTGACCCAAGCCAGCAATGCCCACATCCCGTGAATGAATTTTTAAGACAAAACAGAAAAACTAACATACACGTTCGGGAGGTAATAGGGAAGCACGTGGAAGGTTGGCCCTTTATTTTAAAGGAGAATGGAGTATAAAAGTAAGGAGGTTTTGCTAAAAACTATACCAAGCACTTGTCAGACCCCAGCTGGAATACCATGAACAATTTTGGGCTCTTTATCTAAGGAAAGACAGACTGGTATTGGAGACAGTCCAGAGAAGGTTCACTAGGTTAATATCATGTATTGAGGGACTGTCTATTGAAGTGAGATTGGGCCTGTATTCATTGGAGTTTAGAAGATTGAGAGGCGACTTTGTTAAAACATACAAGATTCTTCGGGGACTTGACAGGGTAGACACGGAAAGGTTGCTTCCCCTCGTGGGAGAGTCTAAGGCCAGAGGGCATCATTTCAAAATTATGGGCCAACTATTTAAAACAGAAATGAGGAGGAATTTCTTCTCTCATTGGGTATGAATCTGTGGAATTCTTTACCACAGAGGGTTGTCAAGGCTGGGTCATCAAGTATATTCAACGCTGAGATAGACAGATGTTTAATCAGTAAAGGAATCAAGGGTTATGGGGAAAAGGCTGGAAAGTGAAGTTGTGGATTATCAGGTCAACCATGATCTCATTGAATGACGGAGCAGTATCGGTGGGCTGAATGGTCTACTTCTGCTTCTATGTCTCATGGTCTTATGGACACAGCTTCTCAGTATTATGTGTCTCACAGCCCATATGTCAGTGCTCATTACCTGGTCACTGCATCATAGCATGTGATCTGAGGGTATAAAGGTCTCAAGCTCCATCTTATCTCGGATCACTTGAAGCATGTTGTAACTAAATAATTTCAGAAATTCTACCTCATCTCTGTCTTAAAATGGGCAATCCCATATTCCGAGATGATGCCCTCGGTCTTAGAATCTCCCAAATGGGGAAACAATCTCTCTGCTTCTGCCCTGTCAAGTCCTCTAATAGTTTTACATGTTTCCATAAGGTCGCCTCTCATTTTTCTGAACTCCAATAACTACAGGCCCAACTTACTCAACCTCTCCTCATAAGAAAATCTCTTCATAGGGTGGCATGGTGGCTCAGTAGTTAGCACTGCTGCCTCACAGCACCAGGGACTCAGGTTTCATTCCCATCCTCAGACGACTGTCTGTGTGAAGTTTGCAAGTTCTCCCCGTGTCTGCGTGTATTTCCTCCAGGTACTCGGTTTTCCTCCCACAGTCCAAAGATGTGCAGGTCAGGTGATTTGGGTCATGCTAAATTGCCCCACACTGTCCAGAGATATTCAGGCTAGGTGGGTTAGCCATGGGGAATGCAGGGTTACAGAGACAGTGTAGGGGGTTGGGTCTGGGTGGAATGTTCTTCAAAGGGTCAGTGTGTATTTGATGGGCCAAATGGCCTGCTTCCACATTGTAGAGATTCAATGATTCATGATCAGTCGATGAACCTTCTCTGGTGTGCCTTCAATGCCAAGACATGTTGGCACAGACACTGATGTGACTGAGGAATGTAAGATTTGCGTATGATCGCTAACTCTAACTGTTAGGAATTTTCTGAAGAAGGGTCTAGGCCCGAAACGTCAGCCTTCCTGTTCCTCTGATGCTGCTTGGCCTGCTGTGCTCATCCAGCTCTACACCTTGTTAGAAATATCTGCTGGGTTCTTCAACACCATGATATCTACACCTGTCCCTGAAGAGGGTAACATAAACATTTGCACATCAGGTAAACACCCTGTGGAGGCAAACTCACTCCATGCAGAATCAACTTTGTCAATCCCTCTAAGATTCTTTACACCAACTTTACTATCCGTTGCTCTGAGCTGCAGAAAGTATTCTCCTGCAAAAAAGATAGGGTGTGTATAGGGGGTGCAGAGCCTTGGGAGTCAAAAGGTTAATGAAGTGGCAGCAGGATCGATGGACTTATCCCAGTTAAAACCTGATTTAATCATCTTCTGGTTCCCAGGCTTTGCCAAACCAGGCTCAGCAGACTAACCGGTATTGTTGGTGACAGTAAGTGCTTTCACAGACCACAGAGGAAGAGGAATGTACTTGAGCAAATGCTCTTTGCTACTTTACACTTGAAATGCCATCGATTTTTTTTTTGTTTGGGTGCGTGGGGTGAAGAAGGGGAGAGGAGTGGAAAGCTAGAGGAGAAACGGTAACTCTCTGTTGGTGCCGGAGAGAATGAGGGCCAGAAAAAGAAACGAGATAAACAAGCTAATCAAATGTTGTGACTATCAACTTTGTAAAAAGCACTAATCAGCAGAAACTGCAATGAGTTGAACCCTGAAATTTTATTGGAGAGACAGGTTGACAACTCCAGACAAGAGGTTTCTGTCAGCCCACACTTCAGCAACTGACAGAAAGGTCAATTAACTGATGGGATGCTAAAACCTGTCTTGAACTCTCAGATCAATGTGCAGCCTTAATTTTGTAAAGGTAAAGTGATGAAGTCAAACAACAGGAGAAATACAAAGAGATAAAGAGTAACAATCACTATGAATGGCACATATCCTGACTGGGATAAAAGCCTGGGTTTTTGCATATTTCTGAAATGTGCCTTCTGTTGTTATAGGACTAAGGGGAAGAGGAGTGAAACATCAGTATTGTGAAAACACAAACATGCCAATACTTAAGAAGTGTCAGACACCCCCAACTGACAATTCAGTGCTATTGTATAGATTCTCAATGGACTACGCTTAGTCTTTTTCATTCTCGTTATGTTGGAATCTCCATCAATCAAACGCCTTCCTGTTTATTTCCACTGTAGGAAATTTGAGTGGCTAACTCTTTGCCTTGTAATTTCAAACCATTGAGTCCTTTCTTGTGCAATTTCACTAGACTGAAATCCAGTGAATCAAATTATTTCTCATCCACTCCCAACATGCAAAGTTCCACAGGGCCAAGCATTCCCCGTTTAATTCCTTTGTTTCAAATTCCAAGGATTCAGTTTGTTTATTCCCATTGCATAGAATTCTAATGGACTAAACTCCTTTCATTTGATTCCCGTCTGTGAATTGCAATAGGCTTAACAGACAAACCTATTCCCTTCTAAATAGTTTTGTCAAGATCTCATTGAGCACAATTGTTTCCTATTATGTTGGATTGCCTCATCGAGTCATAGAGTAGTACAGCACAGAAACAAACCCTTTGGTCCATGCCGACAGATATCCTAAATTAACCTAGTCCCATTTGCCAGCATTTGGCCCATATCACTCCAAACCCTTCCAGATGCCTTTTAAATGTTGTAATCGTACCAGCCTCCACCACCACCTCTGGCAGCTCATTCCATACACGCACCACCCTCTGTGTGAAAAAGTTGCCCCTTAGGTCCTTTTTAAATCATTCCCCTCTCACAGAGGCTTAGTGGTTAGCACTGCTGCCTCACAGCACAAGGACCTGGGATCAATTCCACCCTCAGGCACTGTCTGTGCGGAGTCTGCACATTCTCCCCATGTCTGTGTACTTCTGGTTTCCTCCCACAGTCCAAAGATGTACAGGTTAGGTGGATTGGCCGTGTAAATTACCCATACTGTCCAGGGATGTGCAGGCTATGTGGATTAGCCATGGAAAATACAGGGATAGGAGTGGGGAGTGGGTCTGGGTGGGATGCTCTTCAAGTGGTCGGTCTGGACCCAATGGGCCAAATGTCCTGCCTCGCTACTGTAGAGATTCTATTCTAAAAACCTTAAACTCATGCTCTCTAGTTTTGGACCCCTCCCTCCAATTCCAGGAAAAAGACCTTGGCTATTCATCCTATCCATGCTCATCATGTGTCTCAATGTGTCCCAGTGTGTCTTTCCTTCCAGATCAATCATTGCACCAAATTATATTGGATCCCCAATCACTTCCAGTGCACCTTCAATATCTAATCCTCCTGTGTACTAACACAATGGGTAATGTAAAGTATCCAATAAAGAAATTACCTTCCCTTTAATTTTATCAGATCTCATAAAGTCCCCACATTCATTCATTGACGAGTTTGCATCAAACATCAGGCTCAATGCCATGTAACCATGTAACAATGCTCTGGTCTTCTAGGGTGGTCTTTAACATACAAACACATGAATTCAGAGCAGGAGTAGGCCACTCGGTCCCTAAAGCCTACTCCACCATTCAATAAGATCATGGCAATTTGATTACTCCACGTTACCATCTACCCCCGATAACCTTTCATCCCTTGCTTAGCAACAACCTATCCTCCTTTGCCTCAAAAATATTCAGAGACTCTGGGCTGAATCTTAGGTTCTTTTAGGAGAAGTTCAAGTTGGAGTGTTTTTGTCCATGAGGCCCTGTTGCATTTTTTGACATTCTTTCCAAACTCACCTCATCAATTACCTAACCAAGCCCTGTGGCACTCTCAAATCTGTTTTCTGTGGTATCTTGTGCCATTTCTGGAGCAATTTGCCACACAGCAGGATATTCCGCAATTTACCAATGACATACATCCCTTCTGCCTGTGCCATCTTGAAAACGCTGTTGTGCACCTGGACAGGTTGTCTCAGCCCAGAACTGTCCTGTATAGTTCCTGAGATTTGTCCCTGACATGGCAGGCAGGGGGAAATTGGTGACTGTCTTTGTGGTGCAGGGACCTGGAGATCCTGCTGGACAGGGTGATGCTGACACAGAACTTTCTCTTCCCCTAGCACGGAGCAGTAGAGATCAAGACACTAGATCATGCCCAGCTGGTCTGAAATTGACCCCCTTCCCCAGGTCAGAACAGTCTCAGCCATCTGCTGGGCCGCCTAGCAATGTAAGACAAAGTTCAGAGTCATTCTCCACACTCTCTCTCTGCTACTGTGCCCACCAGCCACCAAGGCCCATGCTCTGCAACTCTCAATATAGTCTGCAACATCTCCCTCACTCACCCTCACCCACCCTCACGTCTGACATCACTAACCCTTCAAGCCCTCTGTGCTGTCCACTCACTGACTCGGGTCACCTCTCCATTTGTGCCACCCACTTTCAAGATAACAATCTCTCTCTCGTTCCGGGAGGAATAGAGTCCATAATTGGGCAGGAGGACCCAAGACGAGGGGTCTGCTCCCTGATATTCCCTTCCTCATTTTTATGTGGTGAGGTCTCTGATGCCCTTGAGTAGGGCCTGGACTGGTCTTGGAGGCTGCCCTTGCCTTACTGTGCTGGGACTCCCTGATCAGAGGCTATATCCCCTATTATATGACTGAGGCCTTCTGACAACTACAGCAATCTTCCCAGCTTTGTGCCAGGCTTTAGCTCCGTGCCAAAAGGCAAGCACAGCAAGACAGCGGTAATATGAGCCTGGCATCTCTGGCCAGGGGTCCAAAGCACACAATAGTAAGGCAACAGGTAACAGAAGTGCTGTGAGCATCCAGTTAACAGTCAAAGTGAGGGGATGTTCAGACAGTGAGTGAAGGGCCTGGAGATAGAGCCTGGTCCAGTCTTTGAGCTGGGTGTGTGTCCCTGAGATCACACAGTGTCCTTGCTATACCATTACAGCGAGCATTACCAGGACAACTCAAGGTACAGCACTGAAGAGCAGAAGGAACTTGTCTGTGGATTGGAGATGTGCCATGAGTATTCTTAGAGGCTGGCACACGTCGGGTGCTAACATCCATGGATATGGGGTGCACATGGCCAGTGCCCATTGAGCATGCCCTGAGATGTCGGCGTCCAGTGTCCAACATGGAGGTCGTTCAGCACAAGCAGTGAGCTGAATCCGCCAACTAACCGTACATTCTGGTTTCCATGTCAGATTTTCCCAACAGTATACTTTTTTGGTGAGTTCAGCAATATGTGAGGTGAATATTAATGAAGCGAGTAGTGCCATTAACAAGGCATCTAATGAATAATAATCCCCCTTTCTTATTAACTCGCCGCTGCCTAACGAGAATCCTGCCAAGTCTATTTGCACAAAGCTAAAAAAATGACTGAGTTGTTCCAGATGTCGAAATGGGCTTCATTGGATCTGTCACCCAAATCTACCACGCATTTCGCCGAGAGAGGCACCAGCTGAGTCGCTCCTTTGGAAATCCAACACAGGCGTGGAAGGCCGAATGGCCTTGCACTGTGCTGCAGCGAGCCCGAGATTCATTTGAAAGGATGAACTCTTTGTAAACGTGTGGAGATGTGATTAATTTGCAATGTAATGCAATGTTGCTGGGCATTCATGTCATGACTCAGTGCATCAAAAGCCAGATGTTCCGTTCACCATCAAAGGTCACTCATAGACAGCAGAGGATTGACCTCAAATCAATTTATGGAGTTTCAGTTATTGCCTGGTGTTCCTGTTCGGTCTAATTCAATAGAATCTCTGAAAGATTCATTAAACAGTGTGGTTCAAAGATTTATAGCCAGGTTATTTAGTGTCTGTTAATCCTGAACAAAGTAGAACATTTCTTGACAATGGAGGGAGCTATTCCATAGCAGTTAGCCACTGTGCATAACGCTCAATAGCCAATGAAAGGACACTTCATTCTGCATATTAATCAATATGCAGGCAATCACTTTGCATAGTAATGAATACTTGAATATTTATGAATCAATACTGGATCTTTCTACTGAACAATAAATATATACTTCCTTTAGAAAGTGAATGACTCCATCCAAGCAGCAAACAAGGCATAGCCAAACCTTTCTATTATGATGGCTGCCATAGTTAACACTCTGGTCGGTTTTAAGTAATTAGCAACAGACTCTGAGATGACGTGTGGAATACCATGTTTTTCTAACACGTGGTTCAGATTTGGAAAGCTCTGCCTGATTGATTGTTGGAAACAGTTGCTGTAAAAGAGAACTAGCAAATTATTGGAAGGGGATAGGGATGTGAGGAAAGAATGGGACCAATCTTCGAAACAGCGGCTTCAGACTCAATCAGTTGTACAACTCTTATCCAAAAACAAAAATACTAAGGACACTGGAAACATAGAGAATGCTGGAGATCCCCAGAAGGCCTGACAGCATTTGTGGAGAGAGGAACAGAATAAATATTTCAAATCCGTGATGACTCTTCAGACCCGTTAAATTCTAAAGAGACAAAAATAAAAATTGCCGGAAAAGTTCAGCAGGCCTGGCAGTATCTGTGGAGAGAAATCAGTGTTCTGAGGAAGGGTCACTCAACCTGAAATGTTAACTCTGATTTCTCTTCACAGATGCTGCCAGACCTGATGAGCTTTTCAAGCAATTTCTATTTTTGTCTCTGATTTATAGCATCGAGAGTTCTTTCAGTTTTTAGTAAGTTCTAAAGAGTATTGGACTCGGAGTGTTAATTCTGTTTCTCGCTCTACAGATGCTGCCAGACCTGCCTTGTTTTTCCATCCCTTTCTGAAAATCTTTCATCGATTGTCCTTTATCTAATTATAATAATCAATTCATAATTATAGCAAGTGGCAGTTGCATAATGATCAGTGCTCAATATATACTTCCTGCATTTACAATGAATGCTCAACATAGAATCGAAGCTTCCATTATACATAGTAATTGATACAGCTCCAATGACTTTTACATAATAATTAATGTTCAGCCAATCCTTGACTGATATCTGTATTCAATATGAAAGTCAACATTCAGCGAGAGTACATTCTTAAAAACAGAAGACTCAGTCTGAAGCCAAACCCTTTCAAATTATAGTCACTCTCTGGTATGGAGACACCCATTCTACAGAGCAATCAGATGATCCCAAAATTATTATGGAATTGTCTGCTGCAAAATGTTTCCAAGAAGGAGTTGGAAATATTTGAAAAGATCAAGGGGTATTAGGAGAAAGCAGGACCAGGATACTGAGTTGAATGATCAGCCATGATCATATTGAATGGTGAAGCAGGCTTGAAGGGCTGAATGGCCAACTCCTGACCCTATAAGACCATAGGAAACCATTGACCATCAGAAATGGGAACAGGTACAGGCCACTCAGCCCCTCAAGTCTGGTGTGCTATTCAATAGGATCTTGGCTGGTTCAACGCTTTTCATGAAATAACTGTACAGAGGCCGGTATCCCAACACCAGGTCACCCTTTATTTCCACGTGCACAGTACACTGGCTGTGGCCAGCCAGTTCAGAGTCAGTCCCCTGAAATGAGGAGATTCTAAGTCCCCTGTTTATCTTAGTCGACCAGGACTTCCTGATTGGCCCAAGTTAACAACCCCAATCAAGGATCTCGCAGTCAACAAGGTCCACCTAATTCCAGTCCCTACACCTCACATATACTTTTCTATTTTTCTGTGTTTGCCGCATAGAAACAGCTCATAAATGTTAGTGTTTTCTCTTATTCTACCTTATCTAATCCTCTCAGCCAACACCTTATGCACTCTCATATTTCTATCCAACGTGGGGGCACTCATTGTGCAGTGGTAGTGTTCCTACCTCTCAGCAAGAGGAACTGGGTTCACACCCAATCCTGTCTCTGAGGTATGTGACAACAAATCTGAGAAGGTTGGTGCCAATAACCACAGACACTCAATTACACAATCAATAGCTAGTTGCTTCAAAAAAAAGCAATCAAAGCTTAATAGATAAACAACTAATTCATCCAATGTCGTCTATTATCAATAAATTCCATCTCGATAATGATCAAGATGCAATACACAAGCATTCCAATTTAGAAAAATTGATGCTTCATAAATAGGCAATACTTTCAACAAAATAATCAGTTGTGATCACACAGTGATATTCTGTGCAATGATCGATGTTCATAAACCATCAATCACTTGGTGTAGTGGTTTTATCACTGGACTGTTAATCCAGAGACCCAGATAATGTCCTGGGCATCGGGTTCAAATCCTGCCATGGCAGATGGTGGAATTTGAGTTCAATAAATATCTGGAATTAAGAGTCTAATGATGACCATTGTTGTAAAAACCCATGTGGTTTCACTGACATCCTTTAAGGAAGGAAACTGCCATCCTTACCGGGTCTGGTCTACATGTGACTCCAGGCCCACAGCAATGTGATTGACTCATAACTGTCCTCTGGGCAATTAGTGATGGGCAATAAATGCTGGCCTAGCCAGTGACACCCTCATCCCATGAATGAATTTTAAAATATCTTTCACTTAGTAATAACTATTGGCTACGCTATCTATAACAGATGCAACATAAAGTAATATCACCAACTTGTAGACGATGAAGTTCACGAGCATTAACAATTTGATGGTGGCAGAGTAGGGCTCCTGAGCGAGGCCTTGTATGCTCCAACATCATTTTTTTTCTCTTTTCCTTTACTTACCTCTTGTCCTGAGCTTGGATGGCATCAGCGTCAGTGAGGGACCCCCATGCGGAATCGTGGTGGGCAGTGAAGTGAGTCCTTACTTACTTTTCCGGTGAAGGGCAGGACCTGGTATCAGAATCGGTGGCCGCTACATCAGTTGAGGTGACATCAGCGAGGCAGGTCCCGCGGTGAAAGATGGCGCCTGAGGATCAGCGACTTCATCGTTGGTTAGGTCCAGCACTGGAGGCGGTGAAATGATGACAGAAGAGCATCACAGCAATATCGACAAAGCGTGCCCAGCAGCGAGAGATGCAACTCTGACATTGGTGGGTCTGGCATTGGCGGAGGAGAATCGGCCCAGCGGCAAAGGATGGCGCCTGAAGATCAGGAAGCTCATCGTCTGGTGTAGATGGTATCGAGACAGTGGAGGACGAATGGTGGAACAGGCATCATTGATAATGAGCTGGCTCAGGACCGATGTACTCTCTTTAAGCTATATCTTTCTATTTCTCTTCTTATTCTTAAACTATTTAAATTGGTGCCAGATCATGGTGACAGTGGAGAAGTTTTTCACTGTATTTTGCTGTTTTTCTCACTGTAAAGTACGCATAACAATAAAATCATTCATTTTCGAAAAGTGTACCTTCTGGTATTATTGCAGTGCACATAATTCTTAAAGTCCAAAGAACAGCACCAACTGCTGTACACAGACTTTTTCAACCCCACAACCTATCAACCATAACGACTTACCAAGTATTCTCAAATTTGCCTGCCATCAGCAATTTGTCACCAACTCCTCTTGTTGACTCCGTGGTGATCCTCACAAACCGACCCGGCACAAATCCTGTGACAGTGGGAACTAGGTCACACAAGGTCATTTTGTTGTACTGACTTTCTTCCCTTTTGCAATACAGTCCTTCACCACCAGCAAATACCCAGAGGCCTGGAGATGAGAACGGTGGAGTGTACTATCGTCAGGTCTGTGGAGAATACATAAATAGTTGGGAAGGCAAGTGATGAGGATGACACAAACAGTCTGCAGAGGAATATAAGACAACAAGGCATAGAGCTGGATGAACACAGCAGGCCAAGCAGCATCACAGGAGCAGGAAGGCCTACATTTTGGGCCTAGACCCTTCTTCAGAAAATGCTCCTGCTCCTCTGATGCTGCTTGGCCTGCTGTGTTCATCCAGCTCTACGCCTTGTTGTCTCAGATTCTCCAGCATCTGCAGTTCTTACTATCTCTGATGCAGAGGAATATAGACTGGTTAAATGAGGGGCAAAAACTTGGCCGACGGAATACAATGTGGGAAAATGTGAGGTTATGCACTTCGACAGGGAGACTGGAGAAACTGAATATTAATTAAATGGAAAAACATGCAGAAATCTAAAGCACAGAGGAATTTGTGAGTTCTTGCCCATAAAGCAAGCATCCAAACTCAGCGGATAATAGGAAATGCAACTGGAATGTTGGACTTCATTTCAAAGGGAATGGAGTGTAAAAGTAGGGATGTTTTCTTCAAATTATACAAGACACTCATTAGACTATATCTGGAATACTATGGACAGTTTGTGGCCCCTTATCTGTGAAAAGATAAACTGGCATCAGAGGCAGCCCAGAGAAAGCCCACTAGGAGGGAGTGACTAATGAAAAGAGGTTAAATAGGTTGAGCCTGTATTCATTGGGATTTAGAAGAATGAGAAATGAGCTTATTGAAGCAAACAAGATTCTTAAGGGCCTTGACAGTGCTGATGTAGATATTTCCCCTTGTAGGACAGTCTAGAATCAGATGCTATAATCTCAGAATAAGAAGTTGCACATTTCGCACAGAGGTGAGGAGGAATTTCTTCTCTCAGAATCTAATGAATCCGTGGAATTCTTTCTCACAGAGGGCTGTCGAGGCCAGGTTCTCAAGGCTGAAATGGGCCGACTTTTAATCAGGAAGGGAATCGAGGGTTATAGGGGAGAGGCAGGAAAGTGAAGTTGAGGATTATCAGATCAGGCACAATCTCATTGAATGATGAAGCAGACTCGATGGGCTGAATGGCCTACTTTTGCTCCTCTACCTTATGGTTTTCTGGAGACAACGTACAGAATAGAGAGGAAATTGTTCGGCCCAACGGTAAAATTGCTCTAACCTCAGTCACAGAGCTCCAATGCTTGTGATGATGCTTGTGTGCGTGCTCACTGAGAAACTGAGCTCCAGATTACTGTCCACTCCTTCTCTGAAACCAATGGGAAAATGGGGCTTTCACCAATCCACCCAGAAAACTAAAGACCCCTGCCAACTAGCTCCCGCTGCAAAATCTCTTCCCTTCCCCAAGAGCAACAGTGATATCCTGGAAAATACAAAATTTTGAATACACATGCAAAAGGATTCAAGAATATCTTCTTCCCTGCTGTTATCAGGTTTTTGAATGGACCTCTCAAATGTTAACTCTGATCTCTCTCTCTGCACTTTCTCTGCAACAGTAGCACTGTATTCTGCACTCTGATCTGCTACCTTGATGCATTCTGCATGGTGTGATCCATCTGTGTAGACCATGCAAAATGACACTTTTCACTGTATCTCAGTATATGTGACAGCAATAAATCAAATCAAATCAATCAAAATGTGGACCATTTTCTATATCTTGGAAGCTTCCTCTTGGCAAATGCAGACATAGGGGATGAAATTCTTCATCACCTCCAATGTGCCAGCACAATCTTTAGGCCAACTGAGGATTAGGATTTCAAGCCTGAGACCAAGGTCAAGGTTTACTGGGAAGTAGTGATAACCAGGATCCTACATATTTTGGAGATTTGGACAAGCTACAGCAGACTTTCAAAACACTGGAGAATTCTCACCAAAGAAACCCTACAGCAGGCCGTTTAGCCCATCGAGTCCACGCTGACCTTCTGAAGAGCATCCCACCCACTCAGTCATGCAATGGGAAAAATTGAAAGCCCGACTATCATTATCCACACCAGGCTACAGCAGGCAGGGGAAATGCATGTTGCCACAGCAACTCAAGCCCTCTGAATGAGCTGCAACCTTTGTCGTATTCTGAGGATGTGACTGGTGCTATAGAATTACAGGACTGGCTTTCGTCTCAAACCATTTTTCTTACAACAGGATCTGAGCTGGCTGAAAACTGAAGCGTCAGTTCGAGGGGCAAGGTCTGAAAGTCGGGAGCGTAGAGCAAGTTGGCATTGCAATCTGGTTGGAAAAATGCCAAGGAAGCACAGAAACCTTTGGTGGAGGGAAGTGGGGGCTGGTAGGTGAGAGGGAAGGATGGGGTAAACTCATCTTTCTGTAATTATTCATCAAGCAAGTTACAGCCAGAAAATGTCAGCTGTAACTCAGTAGGTAGCAGTCTCACATCTGAATCAGATGATTTCCCAATTCAACACCTACTGCAAAGAATTTAGCACAAAATCCAGGTGGGCACTGTCATGCAGCACTGAGGAAGACCATCATGGTCAGGCTTTCAGATCAAATACCAAACCAAGGTCCCCTCTGTGCTGTTTTGTCAACCTTGAGTCTTGTTTTGAATAACAGCAGTAGGCTTTTCTCTAAGCTACCCAAGGAATATTTATCCCTCCACAAACACTGAAAAATTTTTTACGGTAATTTCTGTGTTAATATAATGGCAAAAAAGTATACTGCCAGCTCTGGAAATCTGAAACAAACAGAGAATGCTGGAAAAACTCAACAGGTCTGGCAGCATCTGTGCAGAGAGAAAAACAGACTTGGCGTTTTGACTCTTTTTCAGAGCAGTATATCTGCTTGGATGTGAATATTAAGCCAAGGGTCTGTCTGCCCAGGTGAGTGAATAAAAACAGTTCCATGGAACTATGCCAGCAGGCAGCAGGGACATTACCTCCAAAGGTCCGGTCAATATTTGCCCCTCAGTCAATTTTTTTCAAAAAGAATTTAGAAACATAGAAAACAGGGGCAGGAATAGTCCATTTGTCCCCTTGAGCCTGCTTCGCCATTCAATATGGTCATGGCTAATCATTTAACTCAATACCCTGGTTCCTGCTTTCTTTCCCATACGCTTTGACCACTATGGTCCTAGGAGCTATATCTACCTTCTCAATGAAAACATTCAATGTTTTAGCCTCACCTGCTTTCTGTGGCAGAGAATTCCACAGGCTCACCACTCTCTGGATGAAGAAATTTCTCCTCATCTCAGAGCTAAATGCCTTTTGACTGTGAACCCTGGTTCTGGGTATTGTCGGGAACATCCTTCCTGCCTATAACCTGTTGAGTCCTGTTAGAATTATCTAGGTTTCTATGAGATTCCCTCCCTTATTCTTATAAACTCCTGTGAATATAGTCCTAAATGATCCAGTCTCTTTTCATATGACAGTACTGGTATCTCAGGAATCAGTTTGGTGTGGGGTATCGCTGCTTTGTGGGAGCTTGCTGTGTGCAAATTAACAGCTACCTTGCAATAGTCCTGACATTTCCAAAGTGCATTATAGCTATAAAGTGTGCTTGCATGCCCTGAGGCTGTAAAAGGCACTATATAAATGAATGTCTTGCTTTCAACCACAACATTACCTCAGAGTTACTGGCTTAAACCTTTGATAGAGCTTTGAAGATGCTTCTGCTAATTGTCAGATCAGCGAATTTGACTTGTCTCTGTATCCTGCCTGCCACATTGCATAAGACTGTTGTTATCATCCGACCTCGTTCCATTACCACATTTACAAGGATGAGGAAAGTGACCCTGCAATGGTGCTATCTGTTGGGGCTTGCTGTGTGCAATTATTTGTTACATTCCTGCACAGTTTTGCTGTCTGTACTTCAGGAAGAATATCCTTGTCTTGGAGGCAATGCAGCAAAGGTTCGCTAGACTGGTCCCTGGAAAGAGGGGTTAACTGATGGTAAGAGGTTGCATTAACTAGACTCATGTACAATTGAATCATTCAAGTGGGCATTGGATGGTTATCTGGATAGCAATGGTGTGCGGGGATATGGGATAAAGGCAGGAGTCTGCACTAGATAATAAAACCAGTATACATGGCCTCCTTCCATAGCATAGTAATTCTGCAGTCTTCTCCGGACTGAAGATGAATGAGAGGTGATTCCATTAAGATGTTAAAATTTCTTCAAGAGCTTGATATGGTAGCTGCTGAGAAATAGCTCCTACTCATTGCGAGATATAGAATACGAGTGCGCAGTCTCAAGATAAGGGGCTAATAATTTCAGAACAAGATGAGGAGGAATTAGTTCTGAAAAAATCCTATCGGACTCAATACGTTATGTGCTTCTCTCTCCCACAGATGTTGCCAGACCTACTGAGTTTCTCCAACATTCTCTGTTTTTTTTCACATTTCCAGAATCCGTGGTATTTCACTTTTATAGGAGGAGAAATTACTTGGCAGTTTGGGAATCTTTGAAATTCTCAATCCCAGATTTTTATGATGCTGTATTGTTGAATACATTTAAGGCTGAGATTGACAGGGAGCAGGCATAGAAGTGGGGTTGAAGCCTATGATCAGCTAGGATAGTATTGATTGGCAGAGCAGATCTAATCATCCAAATGGTTTCCTCCTGCTGGTATTGTGTTTTTTTCCTTTGCCACTTAGCACCTCATAAATCCTTAGAATGGGTAGGCAAGTGGAGATGTGACAACGACTGGTACTCTGTGCGGGGTGATATTTTTGTGTTTCTGTGTCTCTGTAAACCTAAATAGTTGTTATTATTATCACCTGGTGGGATCTGGCAGAGATGCCTGGGAATAGATAATGGTTATATGTTCATTTGGGATAATTGGGTGAGTACCTGACTGGGAGTACACATATGGGGAACAAATAATCAGTGAAGCTGATGTTTGTGATGTGTGAGTGGGGATAAAACTCTAACTGGAGAAATATGTGCCTCGAGTCTGCCTAACCAGCATTTAAACTCCGGAATTTAACAGATATGGGACATTAAATGCACTAACAATGCAGTGGTCACCTATATGCAAAATCTATGATTAATGCGCAGGATAAAAGTCTTACATCTATTGAGTACTGGAAAGCGTACATCAGGCTTCTATGTGACTGTGCATGTAAAGTGTCCCAAATAATGAACTGCTTTGCTTTAATAACCACTAGATATTAAGAGAACAATGATGAATCACTCAGATTTGCTCTTTGGGAAGTGTTAGCTCAATCACAGACCTGTAGATGGGTCAAGAAAGCAATGAATTAATTATAAGCAGCAAACACAACCAATTAGATGCACTAATTTTCCCAAAGCTAACAATCAGAAAGTGGCAGCCAGCACAATCTTGCTTACAGAAGTCTTTCCAAACTGCTTTCAACTCCCATTTCCCTGAGGTTATTCTAAAAGAACACAGCGAAGCATCGTACACTTCATCACTTAAAGGAAAAAAATGACCTTGTTCCAAAACAAAAGTCACTAAACTTCGCATAAATGAGGGTTGTACATTTTATGAGCACTAGCTTGAAGATGCACCCGGAAAGTCTGGCCCTCAATTTGCAAATTGGGATGCAAAATTAAGCAGGAATGGAAATAGCCCAGGGTATCTGGTGTTTTGTCAAAGGCAACACATTGCAAGTGCTGGACAGTCCGAGTGAAAACATAAGTTGCAGCAGATTATTCAGTGGATCCAGCAGCAGCTGTGAAGAGAGGGATGGAATTAATGTGCTGGAATTCGGAGTCTCCACCAGGACCAGAGGTACGATCTTTGGCCTACGTTTCACCATTTCCCAGTCCCCAACACATTTTCCAGGCAGCAAGAAAAGAGAGTTAGTGAGGCTGCCCTTCAAGTCAATGATGGTCTCCCAACAGGCTTATTAGAGGAGACCGTTTGGGATTTTTTGGGGGATTTTCCAGTCTGTCTTCAGGTTCTTCCAGCACTTCACAAGCAACTGAGAAACCACCAGAGTAACCCCGGGACCAAAAGGGTCACATTACACTGATATCCTAGACCAGGGATGAAAGCCATGACCTTATTGAATTTCAGAATAGGCTCGATGGGCCAAGTGGCCTACTCTTGTTCCAGCAGGTGATTGGTGACCTGGTGATGAAGCCAGGGAGATGGTGCTTCAGGCAGACTTTAACCCTGGGCACTGCAATGTCTTCGGGCTCCCATGTGAAACAGTTCCCCTCACACAGAAAAGGGTAAAGCTAGTATGCCTCGTGTATTGCAGGTAAAATCCAGAGGAATAGATAAGAATGATTAAAAACAGACTAAAGATCTTCTCACTCATTTCTTTTTGATTAAGTATATCTTTTTGGGTTAAAAAAAACTGACAAAATTCCATCTAACTGATCACTCAATGATCAAACAGCAAGAAGTGGTGGACAGAGTTTGGGGAGAGGTGATGGCCTGGAGTTATTATCATTAGACTATTAATCCAGAAACTCAGCTATTGATTTGGGGATCCAGGTCTGAAACTTGCCACGGTAGATGGTGGAATTTGAATTCAATAAATATCTGGAATTAAGAATCTAGTGGTGACTGTGAATCCTTTGTCAAGGAAAGAAAAAACCCATCTGGTTTACTAATACCCTTTAGGGAAGGAAACTACTTACATGTGACTCCAGTCCAACAGCAATGTGGTTGGCAGTTAACTGCCCTATGGGCAATAAATGCTGGCCTGGTCAGTGATGTCCTCATCCCATGAATTAAAAATAAAATTAGTTATTTACAATATAACCCTGATCATCCTAGTTGGCAATAATCAAACAAACTGTGGCTCCTGTAACAAACCTCAAGCACTTTTCAATCAGTTAAGGAACTGTGGAAGTATCAGATTTACACCAGGGTCTAAGAGGGTCACATGGCTCTTATACTGGCAGCATTGACCCAGAGTTGTGTTGCTTTGAGTGTGGGAGATTCAGATGTGATCTAATCCAGGCGCAAAAATAAAATACTGCAGATGGTGGAAATCTGAGATCAAAAAGAACAAAAAAATGCCAGAAACAATCAACGGGGCAGACAGTATCTGAGGAGAGAGATAGAGAGATGATTTGATTTTATTTGTTATTGTCAAGTACTGAAATATAGTGAAAAGTATTGTTTTCTGTGCTAAGCAGTCAGATCATACCATACATTAGTAAGTCAAGGTAATAGAGCAGAATGCAGAATACAGTGTTACAGTTACAGATGACATTAAAGGTTAGTGAGGAATAAAAATGAAGTCAAAAGGTCTGCGTTCAATTGACACATCCAGAAAAACCTCAGTGAAGTACAGGATATCGTCCATGTTTGAAAGATGCTCTGACAACATGAGTTTATCTGAGTAGAGTTTGTCAAAAGGAAACTTAGTCCTTTTTTGGTTTAGCATCGTTACTGAATATTTATAAAGAACCATACAAATAGAAAGAGAACCTTTAGATAGTTCCATTCAAAAAGGTCAACTGATTTTGAATTAAAAAATTACAAATCTGCAACATAATCATACCATTATATTATATATTGTCCTTTTGGAATTGCTAAATGATGGATCAGTGCACTGAG
The DNA here is from genome assembly GCF_021869965.1 of Rhincodon typus. NCBI lineage: Eukaryota > Metazoa > Chordata > Chondrichthyes > Orectolobiformes > Rhincodontidae > Rhincodon > Rhincodon typus. The sequence continues at coordinate 15,771,518 of NC_063369.1, forward strand.
AGAGTGCTGCTCTACCTGAGGTGTTTTGGATGAGATGTTAAAACGCCTAGTATCATCTGCCTGTAACGGATGGATATAAAATAGATCTCATATAAGAGCAGGGCATCCTCCCCAGTGTTTTCAAGTAATATTATCCCTCAGTCAATGTCACAAAAGCAGATTATCTGGTCACTGGCACATTGCTGTTTCAAGGAGCTTCCTGTGTGTAAATTGGCTGCCACATTTCCAGATGGACAAGAGCAACTACTCTTCAATAGTACTTTATTGGGAGGAAAGAGACTTTGAGACATTATGCAAGCATAAAAGGTGCTATGTAAATGCAAGCCTTGGTCTTTATCTATTCTCTGTAGATACCTCATGAATTCAAACACTCCCATCTCAACCCTGGGTGGAGAACACCCACAGTTTATCCATAAATGAAGTTCCTCATGCTCAAAATTATTCCCATAAATCTTTTCTGTACCTTCTCTGAAGCCCAAGTACCTTCACGTTGAATTGTGTTTGGTAAAGGTTCATAGTGTCCTTTTATGGTAGTCTTTACCCGCTACTAATTTCACATGGTCCCCTGTCTTGGATCACAGTGTGTAACCAAGCAGTTCTTTTCAGATTTGGGTAAATATAATTAAGAGAAGGCTCAACCACAGCAATTTGCTTAAATATGAATGTTTATTAAGTAGTAATAAATGTAAGAGAAAAGTAAAACAAAAATTGACAGGTTTCACACCCTTCTAGAAAAAGCAACAAATCTCACGCCCTCCTGCCTGTCGGGGTCCCCTCGATTGATCGCTGGTCTAGAGGCTGAGGTTTTTCCTGGCACTGTTCCCGATCCCGGTCCGAGGTGAAGTCCAGCGACTTGGAATGACACTCTCTCTCTCTCTTATACAATGTAGCAAACAGCTAGCACAAAGAAAGCAAATACAGAAAACAAAACACGGCTGCAGAAAAACATGTTGCAGGTGTCATCTTCAGCCCATAAAGGAATGTTAACAAGCTCGTCTAAAATCATGCAGCTTGTCGAGTATCATCAACAATTTTAGCCATTCAGCCCATCCTATACAATCTATCTTCTCACACAGCTGTCGAATATAATCATTAATTTTTAGCCCTTCGGCCCATTCCATACTATCCTCAAAGTAGAGAGGATCAGGCACAGTTCACCACACCAGATAACTCTTTATAATGAGCACACTGCCCCTATCTGCCTCATTCTCAGAGTACTGATGATAAATGTTCTTATTAAAGGCTAGAATGAGTCTGCTATTGACTGGGACCAGTTTACCAATAATCTGAAGTCTCCAGTGAGGCAGTGTCTCAGGAGCTGAGAATCATTCCCAAATTTCCAAATGGATTTTGTTGATTATAGTGAATGGTGGAGCAGACCACGATGTAGGAGCAGGATTAGACTATTCAGCGCATTGAGTCTGCTTCACCATTCAACTATGGCTAATATGTTTCTCAACCCAATTTTCCTCCCTTTTCCCTGAAACTCTTGATCCCCTTACTAATCAAGATCCTATCTATTTCTGTCTTTAATACACTAAATGTCTTGGCCTCCGCAGCCCTCTGTGGCCACGAGTTCCACAGATTCACCACCCTCTGGCTGAAGAAATTCTTCCTTATCTCAGTTCTGAAGGATCATCCCTTCAGGCTGAGGCTGTGCCCTAGTCTCTGCAACTAGCAGAAACATTTTCCCCATGGCCACTCTATCCAGGCATCTCAGTGCTCTATAAGTTTCAATGAGGTCCCCCCCTCATTATTCTAAAATCTATCGAATACAGACCCAGAGTCCTCAACCGCTCCTCATATGTTAAGCCCTCCATCCCTGGGTTCATTCTTGTAAACTTCCTCTGGACCCCCTCTAATTTCAGCACATCTTTTTTTAGATACAGGGCCCAAAACTGCTCACACTATTCCAAATGTGATCTGACAAGGTCCTTCTACAGCCTCAGCAGCTTTTTCTGCTCTTGTATTCTAGACTTCTTGAAATGAACGCTAACATTATATCTGCCTTCCCAGATGCCAACTGAACCTGCATGTTAATTTTAAGAGAATCCTCAACTAGGCCTCCTAAGTCCCCTTGTGCTTCAGATTTGTGAAGCCTTTCCCCATTTAGAAAATCATCTATGCCTCTATTCTTCCTACAAAAGTGCATAACCTCACACTCTCCCACATTGTATTCCATCTGCCACTTCATTGTCCACTTTCTGAGCCTGTCCAAGTCCTTCTGCAGCTTTCTTGCTTCCTCAATATTACTTGTCCCTCCAACTTTCTTTGTGTCATCTGCTAACTTAGCAGCAAAACACTCAGTTCCTTCATCTAGATCATTAATGTGTAACGTGAATAGTTGTAGTCCCAGATGGACTCCTGCGGAACTCCACTAGTCATTGGCTGCCAAGCTGAAAAAAGACCCATCTACCCTACTCTCTGCCATCTTGCATAAGATGCTGATTCGTCTAAACAAGGTGGATTTGGAAAGGATGTTTCCTCTTGTGGGTCAGTTCGGAATAAGGGGCTGTTGTTTTAAAATTAGAGATTACCCTTTTAGACTGGAGCTTTATCTGAGGGTCATGCGGCTTTGGAACTCTCTTCCTCAGACGTTGGTGGAGGTCCAGTCATTGCAATTTTTAAGGCCATAATGTGTGCGGGCAGAAGTAGACCATTCAGCCCATTGAATCTGCTCCACCATTCAATGAGATTGCGGCTGATCTGATAATCCTCAACTCCACTTTCCTGCCATTTCCCCATAACCCCTGATTCCCTTCCTGATTAAAAACTTGTCTCCTTCAGCTTTGTATTTACTTAATGACCCAGGCTCAACAGCCATCTGCAGTGAAGAATTCCACAGATTAACTCTGCTCCGAGCAAAGAAATTGCTCATCTTTGTCTTCAATAGGTGACCCCTTAGTCTGAGATTAAGAACTCCGACCAGGGTGAAGAGTCTTGTGAGGCAAGGGTTGTCATGGGGGTTAGGGGTGGGGTAGATGGGAATGTGGATATCAAACACAGCAGAGTGGCCATGATCCTATTAAATGGTGGAATGGGCTCAAGGGGGCCGAATGGCCTACTCCTATTCCAATTTCATGTTTGTCTATTCTCACTGTCTCATTCTATTCTTCAAGTTAGAGATTGAAAACCAGGAATGCAGCATGACAGCATGAACATTAAATAGATTCACATGACAATCTTTAGTTTCTAAATTTAAATGCAGACATTAACTCATTTATATTCATTAAATTTAATCTAAACTACTAAGGTAGCAGAAAAGGGGACATTAACCCAATTTATTCTTTTCATATTCATTCATGGGATGTGGGCATTACTGGTTAAGCTAGTATTTATCGTTTATCCCTAATTACTCCTTGATAAAGTCATGGTGGTGGTGGTGAGGGTCAGTGTACACTTGGATAAAACTCTCAGATATAGATAGTCATTTGGCCATACGGAATTTGAGGGAGTTTCAACAATACTCAAAAATCAGTGAGTTTAAAGGGATGAGGTTTCTCCAACTCTGGGTCAGGCTCCGCCAGCCCAGGCACAGGGTACATCTGTGCTGCTCTGATCCAGGTAATGTCCCCTGGATTTTCTGATCAGGCATATTTGAGATACATTCCTGACAGGAACCCTGGGGTGCCAAGAGAATGCCAGGAAACATCCTGAAACTCACTTATAAATAATCCTGGGAGATCCATGGATTCCCATCTCGAATGCTGACTCCCTCAACTCAGGTGAACAGTCTTTGCAATGACCCTTGGTTTCTACATTCCAATCCCCCACCCTCAGTTTTCTTCCCCTCCCTCTTGGTTTTCCTCTCCCTCTCCTTCAGTCTCAGTTTTCCCAACCGCCTCCATCACTCTCAGTTCCCCCTCCCTTGGTTTTCCTCTCCCTCTTCCCCACCCTAGGTATTCCCATCCCCATCCCCTCAACCCTCAGTTCCCCCTCCCTCCCCCCCTGTTTCTCACTGCCTTACCCTCGATATCCCCACCCTCCTTCCCCTCCATCAACTTCAGCTTCCCTCTCCCTCACCCTTGGTAACCCTTAGTTTCCCCTCCTTCAGCTTCAGTATCCCCCTCCCCCACCCTCACTATTCCCCTCCCTCATCCTTGCTATTTCCCTCCCCTTCCCCCAGCCTCCAGTTCCCCTTCGCCCACCCTCAGTTTTCCCCTTCCTCACCCTCAGCATCCCCAACTCCCACCCTTGGTTTCCTTCCTCTCCCTCCCTCATTCTCAGTTTCTCCCCTCCGTCAGTTTTTTCCACCTTCAGTTTTTCCCACCTTCAGTTTCACCCCCTCACTCCCAGACAGGTTTTGAGAGAGAGGGAGGGGTGAGGCCAGAGCAGGTGAGGGTGAGAATTTTGAAAGTGAGGGCCAGGCTGCCTGTGTAGGTCAGAGACCACAGCGGCTCAGTGTGTGCACCAGGATGTGGGCAACAGACTATCTGCTGAGCTACAGAGACCAGCTCGGAGGCACAGAATAATCAGGCATGATGGTGTGAGACTTGGTTGGAGAAAGAGATGAGCTGATGCCAGACATAGCTCAGGAGTAGATGGTCGTGGCAGAGACAAGGTGGCAAGCATGCCTTGTCAAATAGGATGGCAAAGTTAAAAGGTGTTTAGTTGAGCCTCAGACAGTGGCGAGGGAGAGAGGCGGAGTTACTGGCTAGTTAATGGAGTTTTTACATTAATTAGTACTGCTACCTCACAGCGCCTTGGACCCAGTGTACAATTCCATCCTCTGTGTGGAGTTTGTGCGTTCTCCCTCTGTCTGCATGGGTTTCTTCTGGTTATTCTGGTTTCCTCCCACAGTACAAAGATGTGTAGGTTGGGTGGATCGGCCATGCTAAATTGCCCCAAAGTGTCCAAGGATATACAGGCTGAGGTGGGTTAGCCATGGGAAAATGCAGGGTTATGGGGGTAGGGTGAGGGGGTTGGATCTGAGTGGGATGCTTTTCAGAGGTTGGTATGGACTCAATGGGCCAAATGTAGGGATTCTATGCTTCATTTCAAAGTGAGTTTGTTCATTTTTGCCCCTTGATCTAATTGTGTTCCCAGCATCAGACTAACACCCAGATTGTGACTGCCAGTCTGTAGCACTCAGTCTGTGACTCCCAGCCTATAACACCCAGTCTGTAATGCCCAGTCTGTGACTCCCAGCC
>NC_063369.1:15776677-15799083 GCF_021869965.1 Rhincodon typus
CAGCCTATAACACCCAGTCTGTAATGCCCAGTCTGTGACTCCCAGCCTATAACTCCCAGTCTGTAATTCCCAGTCTGTGACTCCCAGCCTGAGACACCATCTGGAATGTTCGGAGTATGTATCCAACATGTGGTGCCTAAAACACACCACTCTGAATCCAACCTCTGGAGAGAGCAAGGAGCATGGTCGAGGTGACAGTGGGATGTGTTAGATCAGAAACATTAACACTGTTTCTCCCTCAACAGATACTGCCAAAGGAGTCTTTTCTGTTTTTATTTCTGATTGCCTGAATCTGTAGCATTTTGCTTTCGTAACCATTGTGTGGAAACAATATTTCAGTGAGCAAGTGTTTAATTTATGGAACAGGCCCCCTAGGGAGATAATGGAAGCTGATAGTATTGATTCATTAAATGTAAATTAGATACATTTCTCAGAAATTATCATTTTAGGATAAAGTCTATGAGCAATTTTAGATGTGACATGTGATGTGTGAACATGCTCGGGAGGAACAGTGACTTTGAAACTATTTTTCCCAAAACGCTACCTTACTGAGATTCTCCTCAGCATATACTTAGATCTAACCTCAACTCATTAACAAAAACTGATGGTTCTGATTAGTCTTGGTATCATGTGACTGCTAAAATGCTGAAACAGATTAGATAAATCTTAGTCTTTTCTTAACCCTAGTCATTGACGTGTACCATCTACAAGATACAACTGTGGCAACTCCCTCAAGGTTCTTTGGACAGCATTTCCCAAATCTCTGATCTCTACCATGGCTCACTGTTAGCACTGCTGTCGCACAGTGCCAGGGACCCAGGTTTGATTCCACCCTTGGGCAACTGTCTGTGTGGAGTTTGCACATTCTCCCCGTGTCCGTGTGCGTTTCCTCTGCGTGCTCCGATTTCCTCCCACAGTCCAAAGATGAGCAGGCTAGGTAGATTGGCCATGTTAAATTGCCTGGAGTGTTCAGGGATGCGGAGATTAGGTATGTTATAGGGGGATGGGTCAGTGTGGACTTGTTGGGCGAAGGGCCTGTTTCCACTCTGTTGGGATTCTATGATCTATGATCTACCATCTAGAAGGACAAGGGTAGCAGACATATGGGAACACCACCACCTGCAAGCTTCCCTCCAAGCCATTCACCATCCTGGCTTGGAAATATATCGCTGTTCCTTCACTGTTTCTGGGTTCTTTCTCCTTAACAGGGTTTGTGTACTTTATCTGCTCTTTATTCTTCAACGGCATGTGGGTATCATTGGCAAGGCCTGTATTTGTTGACCGTTCCTAACTGACCGTTGAACTGAATGGCATGGTCACTATTTCAGAGGACAATGAAGAATCAATCACATTGCTGTGAATCTGGAGTATCTACAGCACAAGGACATCAGCAGTTCAAGAAGGTTGCACAGTGGCATGGTGGTTAGCACTGCTGCCTCACAGCCTTAGGGACATGGGTTCAATTCAATCCTTAGGTGACTGTACGTGTGGAGTTTGCTCATTCTCCCTATGTTTCCTCCGGTGCTCTGGTTTCCTCCCACAGTCCAAATATGTGCAGGCTAGGTGGATTGTCCTGTAGTGTCCAGGATGTGCAGGCTAGGTGGTTTGGCCATGGTAATACCCCATGCAGAGTTACGGGGAGAGGGAGGGAAGGTGGGTCTGGGTCTGAAGATGCCCTTCAAAGGGTGAGTGCAGACTTGATGGGCCAAGTGGCCTCTTCCTGTACTGTAGGGATTCTAAGGCAGCTCAGGCCATCTTCCCTAGGGCAATTAGGGATGGGCAATAAGTGCTGGCTCAGCCTGTGAATGCATGAAAATCTAAGACAGCAGACTTCCTAAAGGACATTGGGGAAACCAGATGGATTTTTACAACAATCGCAGATAATTTCATGGTCATCGCCAATAAAATGTTTTATAATTCCAGACTTACTAATTGAATTTGATTAATAAAATAAACCCCCATTATGTGGTTTGAACCCGGAATCCCCAGCCTGAGTGTCCTAATCCCTCATCCAGTGGTACTACATCCCACTGTCTTCTGATGTTAGCTGAACGCTGGCATTTGGAATACGGCATCTGGAAGACAGACAAAGAGAGAGTACTGTAATATGTAAATAGTGGCAAATGGAGTAAAATGAATGGTAAAAGGCTTTTGTTTATTCATTCATAAGACGCGAAGGTCGCTGATCAGACCTCTCCTTGTCCTTCTCCAGCTCTTGACATAGTTAAACACATTAAGGTCCTCCAGCAAAAACAATAATTGTTGGAGAAACTCAGCAGGTCTGACAGAATCTGTAGAAAGAAAGCAAAGTTAATATTTTGGTTCCAGTGACCCTTCTTCAGAATTGCTGCTTGTTTTGTTTTAACATCTTCCAGGTTCAGTCCTCTGGTTCCACTCATATCCTTTCTAGTTGTAACCACTGTATTGCTATCATGCACTTTGACCTTTAGTGCCTCCTCCCAAGCATATATACATAGACCCCTCCTAACTCTGAACTGTCCATTGCCTCTTAGCAGCATCGCTGTGCTTACGTCAACATATTGATGATACCCAGCTCTACCTTGCTACCATCTCCTTGCTGTGGCCAAATTGTCAGACCTGCTTGTCTTGAGCTTGGTGTGAGTGAAACAGAGATACCTTCTGAATAAATATGGGGAAGATTGAAGCCATCGTCTTCGCTACACCAACCCCTACCCCACCACTGCCTCAAACTGTGTTCCCTAGCAACTGACGGTGTCTCTCTCCTGAGCGACAATATGTGGCAGAGCCAAGTGACTCATCACTTTGGTGTCATCTCTGACCCTTAGTTGAACTTCATTGCCAATAAAACAGGTCTTATAATTCCAGATGGTCCAAAACATCACCAAAACCACCTCCCCACTTCGGTAACCACAGCCCGTCTGCTGCTTAAAATTTCATCTGTGCCTTCCCTATTATCTAGACTCAAACAAACAACCCATTGATGAAAAATACAGTCCTGGCCAATCTTGGGTGCACCCAAACCTCTACTGCCCAGATGCTGGCCTCTTTCAGTCATGAATGAATGAATGAGTGATTTATGGTCATGTATACCCAGGGAGACACATTGAAAAGTGTTCTGACACCACACTCCGGTGCCATTTTGAGGTACAAAGGAATAAAAATAAAGTAATTAAATAGCGTTCGTCTTCATTGGCCAGAGTCCCAAATACAGCTCCAGGGCTTATGTTAGACCCTTGCTCCAGGTCTACCACAGTCAGGAGTTCCCGCTCTGGGCACTGACACTACTGCAGTCGATGACTCACTGCTGTTGCTAAGTGTCCATGCTCTGGGCCTACCACAGTCAGGAGATCCTGCTCCATCATCGCTGCAGCCTACACTTTGCCACCATTCCAGGAGACCATGCATTGGGCCTCCAAAGCCAGGAGACGCCGCTCCAGTCTCCCTGCGAAGTCAGGAAGCTGAAAAAAAAGGAATAAGATGAAAAAGGGGGAGAGAGAGAGAGAATGAGGGAGAGAGAAAGAATGCAGCCAGCGTGGAGCAGACAGGCTCAGGACCCCCAACACTACCTATGTACCATGCCAGCACTGCCATCTTGAATCATCACCCCTGTGCTTGCTAAACTACAATTGGCTTCTGGTCCAACAATATTCCAATTCTGAAATTCTCATTCTTGTTTTCAACTACCCTCCCGTGGCTTCACACCTTCCCATCTCTGACATTTCCTCTATCCTGATAGCCAGCTTCATGCTCCTTGCAGTTCCGAATTCAAGAGCATGTCCAATTTTGAGCCTTCCACCTCTGGAGTTTCTTTAGGGCTGATTTTTTTTAAAGCATACCCTGCACAACATGAGACGACATGTAATGGCTGCTGCAGCAATTGCTTCCCTTTCGCAGATATAAACAACTTCTTGAACGAGGGCAGAAGGTGAGTTAAAGATAACAGTTACATTCCTGCTAGGTCACTGATGCCTCGTGCTCTGAGTTGTTTAGGAGCTTGCAGCGGAGGCAGGCAAGGAGATAATGGTTATTCTCTCATCATGAGCAGTTGTCCCACGCTGAAAGGATAAAGGATTCAGAGAAGTGATTGGCACATCACAGATTGCCAGTCCCAACAAGCACTCAGAGGCAGAGGACAGTACTTGTAAGCATTAGGGTTAGGGAGCTGTCTTCTTCAGGTGGAAGATGGAACAGAGAAGATTGAGGACAAACCCAGGGAAGAGTTTCCTAACACTTTGGTTGGAGAGCAGGACACTGCCTTCACCTGTATAATGAGAATCTTGGCACCCTGTGCCAACTGCCTGTTCATTCTTTAGTTTCAGTGAACCATCCAGAATTGTCACAGGTTGTGTACTTATCGTCTAATTAACTAATGTACCGTATCTAAATTGCTGCTGCTTAACAAATTTAATAATCTATCTGAAAATTCCTTTGAAATGGTCGATGGCCTTTATTAAGCTAACGTTGTCAAAAACCCCTAAAATCTAACAGCCCTGTTTTCAGATGCCTGAAACCTAGGAAATACACTTCCCAAACAACTCTACCTCAGTCCCAAACAAAAATAGAGATTGCTGGAAAAGCTCAGCAGGCCTGGCAGCACCTGTGGAGAGAAATCAGAGTTAACGTTTCAGGACTGGTGAACCTTCCTCAGAACCTCATTCCCTCTATTTTATGTTCATAAGACTCTTAAAATCTACGTCTTTGACCAAGCATCTGCCCTGATGTATCCTTATGTGGTCAAATATCATTCTTGTAAAGCACTTTCGGATTGTTCACCATAGTAATGGTGCTACATCAATGCAGGCAGTTGTTGCACACAGCACAAGCCGAACGGCCTATTTTTGTGCTGTAAGTCCTATCTAATTTTATCAAATTCTGCACAAAAGGTCCAGGAGAACAGCTACTTCGAAATCTATGGGAGGCAGATAAATATCTGTTGAGACAAAATTTCTATTTTTGGCACAGTTGAACAACACGGTATAAAAATCTATGAATACAAGACTTTCAGGACACACAGGATTTTCAGATTCTGCACAATGTTCTGTCACACAATGCTCTGCAACAGTACCTATTGGGAATATTGAAATTCACAAACATACGCACAGCCATTGCTTAAGTTGATATTCCACTGATAGAATTGCACCAACCAAATTTGCAATGGTTGCTATTTCTTTATTTTTACGGCATCTTGTGTTTACGCATGTGTGTTTGCATCAAACAGATGACAGTTTTATTATTGGCTTTCCTTCCAGCTCAGTAAAAAGTCAGCATCGGTGAAATTTAAGATCAGATGAGTAGCTATCTGTCTGCAAAATGTTTCCAATTGCAGTTCCACCACATACAAGGCACAAAGACAAAAATAGTAAATGGTGAAAGGTCATCGACCTGAAACCTCAGCCCTTCTCCCCCCTCCACAGTAGCTGCCTGACCTGTTGGGTGTTTCCAGTATTTTCTGTTTCCACTCCAAACAAAAGCTGGCTCTCACACTGCAAGGTTTGTGTCTAGACAGAGGGGAGAGTCCCTTTAGCTACCAACAGATAGCTTTTGTTACACCTGGACCAGAACAGGCTGGTGTTCCAGATTGGGAGAGACAGCAAACCCCACATTCCTCTATTGTGTAAAGTGCAATGTGATAAAGGGAAAGCGAGGACCTTGTTAAATAAGAAACTAAGTGAATTCTGTTCAATCAAGGAAATTTGGCAAGTCTAACATTTATTGCCCACCCCTAACTGCCCTTTGGGATTCGTAGAATCCCTACAGTGTGGAAGCAAGCCTATCGGCCCATTAAGCCCACACTGACCCTTCAAAGGGCATCCCACTAAAAGCCATCCCCCCTTACCCTATCCCTGTAACCCTGCATTTCCCCTGGCTAACCCATTTAACCTGCACATCGCTGGACTCAATGAGGCAATTTAGCATGGCCAATCCACTGACTGTGGGAGGAAACCAGGACACCCGGAGGAAACCCACACAGACACAGGGAGAATGTGCAAATTTCACACAGACAGTCGCCCAAGAGTGCAAACAAACCTGGGCCTCTGGTGCTGTGAGGGGGCTAACTGCTGAGCCTCCATGCTGCCTTCAAGGTGGGAATCTGCTGGGGAGAAGTTGGGGGTCTGATATCTTCTTGAACATCTCCAGCCTATGGGATATAGGAACACACAAACAGTGCTGTTAGGGAGGGAATTCCAGGATTTTGACCCAGCCAGACTGAAGAAATATTTCCAAGTCAGGATGGTAGAGAATTTGCCGATGGTGGCGTTCCCATCTATTTGCTGCCCTTGTCCTTTTAGGCGGTAAAGATTACCAGTTTGGCAGGTTTTGTATAGGAACCTTGTGTGAGCTGCTGCAGTGAATCTTGTAGATCATAGAATCCCTACAGTGTGGAAGCAGGCCATTCAGTCCATCAAGTCCATACCGACCCTCTGAAAAGCACCCCACCCAGATCCACCCACCCACCCCCACCCTCTAATCCTGCATTTCCCATGACTAATCCACCTAGCCTGCATATCCTAGACATTATAGGCAATTTACTATGGCCAAACCAACCAGCCTGCACATCTTTGGACATCTTTGGTAGACGGTACACAATGCTGCCACTGAGCATGGTCAGTTTGAGGATTGAATGATGAAGGTGGTGGATGGAGTCCTAACATGTGGGCTGCTTTGTCCTGGATGGTGTCAAGCTATGCATCAATGTTAGCTCAGTTGGTAACACTCATACATCCAAAGATTGTGGGTCAAGTCGCACTTCAGGACTTGACATGAGAGACGTCTATCGACATTGAAAGCACCGAGGGAGTGCTGCACTGTCAGAGGAGCTGCTAAGGGTGTATCTTCCATCTCAAGCACATGTTAAATATAAGTCCAGTCCCACTATTCTGAAGAAGCAAAATTGCCCCCGAGTGTTAGGGTTTATATCTATCCCTCAAGCAACGTCACACAAATGGATTATCTGGTTGTAATCACTTTACTGAGAATGGGGGCTTGCTGAATTAGTTTTTGCGATCCCTTTGATGAAAACATTATAAAAGCTCTTCGGGAATGAGATTGCAAAAGTGTCTTGTGAATCTTAGTTTCTTTCTATTTCTGTGAGTGGAGACATGGAAAGAAAGTACTGAGATGGAAGAAGAGGTTACTTTCCCCTTGAGGACATGACGGAATGGGTCACCATAGTACAATAAGCCAAGCCAGGCTGCTACCATGTTGTTGGTCTACTGCAAGTTAATCCCCATTCATTGTTCGCCAAAGCTAGGGATGGCTTTGGATTAATTATCTGGGAAACTTCCTTGAGTCAATGGACTAATCTTATAAATCTTCAGTGGCAGAGCATAACAAGGTTTAGCTTCACAATCATATCAGTCTGAGACAATACAACGTACTGAAAGAAATGGAAAATGTATTTCAATTTACTGATTTTCTTTTGGCCTTTAAACACTGACTGCTTCAACAAAATTACTGACACATTAAAATACTCATCTCAAAGCCATCTCTGAAATTACATCAAGGACAGGTTATTCAGCCTGACTTGTGGCACACAAGGTGAGCTTCCTTCCACATTCACCCAATCTGCCCCTTCCTCAGCTGCTCTCGGTGGTTATGAATCCCACAACTCAACATATGCTGGGAAAAGAAATTTCTCATGAATCTGCTCTTCATGTAATTCTATGTAATTTCAGAGCAGGGTTTGAGATGAGCATTTGAATGCGTCAATAATTTTGTGAGCCAGTCAGTGTTTAAAGCCAAAAAAAATCAGTAAATTGAAACACATTAGATTTTTTTTCCATTTCTTATATTATATTGTACTTTCTGAGATTGATATAATTGCAGGATAAACCTTGTTATGTACTGCCACCGGAGATTTATACCACTCACTCAAGGACGTTTCTCAGATAATTAACTTGAAGCCACCTTCAGCTTTTGCCAGGATTACCGTTTATCTGTCTTTTCTCCTACCCTTGTTTCCAACATTGGGCCATTGATGGCCATTGGATTAGCCCACTTCTCTGGAGAAAGTGCTGCAGTAGTTTACTGTTGCCCCCTGCAGGAAGGTTGAATAGGAGACTCTTGTGCTTTTTCCATGCGCCAGGTGGCTTGGAACCTGTTTGGCGACACTACAAACACAAACACAACAACCCACGGCCAACAATCCTGATGTGTGACTTGAACATCTGGCTCAGAGGCAGAGATATTACCCATGCTGCTTCTAAATTTCCCACTGGATTTATTGCTGCTGACTATTTTATCTTTCTGGCTGTAGTATCTGTCACCCATGGAAACATTCTGTCTACATCCACATCCCCTGTGAGTTGACATGCTTTAAGTCCAGTTTGCCTCCAAAGCATGCACAGTGCAGATTCAATGATAAAACTGTAAGAAATTGGAACAGTAGTAGGCCGTTCAGCCCCTTGAGCCTGCTCCGCCATTCAATAGAATCAAGACTGATCCAACATTCCTCACGTCCACTTTCCTGCCCATTCCCTATATCCCTTGATTCACCAACTGACCAAGAATCTATCTATCTCAGCCTTAAATATACACAAGGACTCTGACCCCACCATTCTGTCTGTGGCAAGGAATTCCAAAGACTCACAACCCTCAGAGAGAAGAAATTCCTCCTCATCTCAGTCTTATATTGGAGCTACTTTATTCTGAGACTATGCCCTCTGGCCCTAGACTCTCCCCATGAGGGGAAACATTCTCTAAGCCCTTGCCCTGTCAAGTCTCTTAAGAGACCTATATTTTTCCATGAGATCACCTCTCATCCTTCTAAACTCCAGTCAGTAGAATCCCAAACTGTTTGTGCTCCATACCAAGCATCATCCTCAGGAACCCTCTCTTAACTGCCTCCAATGATTTTGATGTTACCTCATTTGTGGGCCAACAATCAGGCTTTCCATAAACACGAGCCCTTTCTAATTCTACCCGAAGCATGTTCATTTCGCCGTCATATATATGTGTGTCTGGAGGTAAAGAAGTCGCCTGAGTGCCTGCTTTAAACCTATTTTTCATTAATTTAAATGGATGTTCTCTAATCTTCTCTTGGTCTATTTTGAATTAATAAACCAGATTCTGTTATATATTGCATTAATATTTTATCCCTCAGCTTCTCCAATCTCTAGACTTTTTGGGATTGGGAATTGACTTTATTCTCTGTTTGTTCCCACACTTGAGTGTTTGTACTATATGGTCACTCCTGTACAATGACCTAGATCATCATGAAACTAAAATAGAAGATGCCATGGGAAGGGGAAAACAGTTAACTTTTCAAGTCCGATATGACTCTTTCAACATTAAGCCAAACCTATGCATGCCACAACAGTGTCAAACCATACTGCAACTTTCACACTTGAGGGGCCTGTACAAGGCAAGTCGAGAGTGTAATATCTTTGTCTTTGCTAGCACGGTCAAGATTTATTACTTATCTCTAATTGCCCTTGAACTGAGTGGCTTGTTAAGTCATTTCAGAGGGCAGTTAAGTCAACCCCATTGCAGTGGGTCTGGAGTCACATGTAACAAAAGTAGGTTATCGTCCAAAAAGGGGATTAATGACCATTGGGCTTTTCAAAAAATATAAATGATGACAGCGATGGCTACTGAGACTAGTTTCCAAATCCAAGTTTTTGTTTATTGAATTTAAACTCCACAAGTTTTGGCGACATTTGAACCCTGGTCACGACCAAGCCTTCGGTTCTTGAGTCAAGCGACGAGTTTGCTCCAGTTGTTATTAAAGAATATTTAAGAGAGTTGCCTCAGCCCTGAGCTCTGGGATTCCTTTCCTTAAACATTGCAGCCTCTCTCCTTCTCTCCCCTCTATCTTAAAATGGCCCTGACCACCTGCAGCTTTAACCAAACGCCTGTTCTATAATCTCCTTATGTATTTTGGTGTCAAATTTTGTTTGATTGCTCTCCTTTGAAGAGCCTTAGGATTTCCCTTCCTGTATTAAAGATGTCACATAACAATATAAGATATCGGAGCAGAATTAGATGATTCAGCCAATTGAGTCCGCTCTGCCATTCAATGTGTTTCTTAATCCCCTTTTCCAGCCTTCTCCCTATAACCTTTGATCCCTTCACTAATCATGAACCCAAAGAGCCTGCTCCGCCTTTCAGTGAGATCTTGGCTGATCTGATAATCATCAACTCCACTTTCCTTCCTTTTCCTCACAACCATGATTCCCTTCTTAATTAAAAAATCTGTCTAGCCCAGCCTTGAAAATGTTTCATGACCCAGTCTCAACAGCTCTCGACAGTGAAGAATTCACAGATTTACTATCCTCTGAGAAAAAAAAATTCTTCATCTCTGTTTTAAATGTGTAACCCCTTATTCTGAGATTACACTCTCTGGTCCTAAACCCTCCCGCAAGGGGAAACAACTTTTTCTGTATCTACCCTGTCTAGTCCCCTAAAAATAGTGTATGTTTCAATAAGGTCACTTTTCATTCTTCTATATTCCAACAAGTACAGGCCCAATCTACTCAACCTCTCCTCATAAGACAATCCCTCCAGACCTGGTATCGGCCTCATGAACCTTCTCTGGACTGCCTTCAAAGCCTATATATCTTTCTTTAGATAAGGGACCCAAAGCTGTTCACAGTATTCCAGCTGTGGTCAACTAGTGCCTTGTGTAGTTTTAGAAAAACATTCCTATTTTATATTTCATTCCCTTTGAAATAAAGGCCAACATTCCATTTCTCTTCCCTATCACTTGCTGAACTTGTATGTTAGGTTTTTGTGATTCATGCATGAGGATTCCCAAATCCCTGTGTGTTATAATTTTCTACAGTCTTTCTCCATTTAAATAATATTCAGCATTTTTATTCTTGCTGCTAAAGTGCATAACCTCACATTTTCCCACATTATGTTCCATCTGCCCAGTTGTTTAAACTGTCTGTAGGTTCCCCATGGCTTCTTCAATATTTGCCTTCCAATCTATTTTTGTGTTATCCTCAAACCTGGCTAGAACACATTCACTTTTCTCATCCAAGTCATTAATATATATAGTAAATAATTGTAGCCCCAGTACTGATTCTTGTGTCACTCCAATGGTTACAGGTTGCCATTCTGAAAAAGCATCCTGCTTTATCACAACTCTATTCATTAGCCAATCCTCTATCCATGCTGACATACAACCTCCAATGTTCTTATCATGTTAGGCAGGCTAATATACAGTAGCATATCAAACATCCAAATATATTGCATAACGGTAACTGCAGTCTTCTATCCAATATATTAACACAGATATTAATCTCGATGAATGTAACAGTCCCAAGAAAAGCAGATTGAATAATGTCTTGCGAACGCATTAATAATTCTCATGTTAATATCACCAATGAGATAATGATCAGATAATCTGTTTTAGACATTGGCTGAGGAATAAATATTGGCTAGGATACTGTGAAAAGCTCCCCTGCTCTTTTGTGAAGGAGCACTGTGGGATCATTTGCCTCTTCTGAAAGAAGGTAGCTCCAACAGTGCAGAACTCCTTCAGTCCCGCACGCACCCATGATGTGGGACTTGATCCTACGACTTTCTGCCTGTGAGGTGAGTGTACCATGGAGATGTAGCTGGCAGGTAAAATTTAAAGAGGGGGAGGAAATCTGAATAGCCACCAAATGCCTGCTGAAGTTTGGTAGGGCCCGAGGGAGTGTTTTGAACAAAGAGATCCAGGGATGCAGGTTCATTGCTCCTTGAAAGTGGAGTCACAGGTAGACAAGCTGGTGAAGAAGGCTTTAGAAATGCTTGCTTTCATCGGTCAGTGCATTGAGTATAGTTGGGACATCTTGTTGCAGCTGTACAAGACATTGGCAAAGCCACATTTGGAGTACTGCATGCAGTTCTGGTTGTCCTACTATAGAAAGGATATTATTAAACTAGAAAGAGTACAGAAAAGATTTACCAGGATTCTACCTGGACTGGGAGGTTTGAGTTATAAGGAGAGGTTAGATAGACTGGGGCTTTTTTTTCCTGGAGCATTGGAGACTGAGGGGTGACCTTATAGATGTCTATAAAATCATGAGAGGCCTAGGTAAGGTAGATAGCCAACAACTTTTCCATATGGTAGGGGAGTCCAAAACTAGGAGGCATAGGTTTAAGGTGAGAAGGGAGAGATACAACAGGGTCCAGAGGGGCAATTATTTCACACCGAGGGTAGTGAGTGTCTGGAACAGGCTGCCAGAGATAGTGGTGAAGGCGAGTACAATTTTGTCATTTAAGAAACATTTGGACAGGTACATGGATGAGTTAGGTATGGAGGGATATGGACCAAATACAGGCAAATGGGACTAGATTAATTGTGGAAACAGGGTGGCATGGGCAAGTTGGGCCGAAGGGCCTGTTTCCATGCTGTAAACGTGTATAACTCTAAGTGGTTGGCTGGCCAATGGCAAATGAGAAGGATTGATGGGAATCAAGTATGAGCAGCAAAAAAAAAACAGCATAGCAACAGAATACCAGTAGGATCAGTGGAAAATGAGCAGAGTGAACAGAAAAATCATTGGATAGTAGCCAAAAATCAGTACGTTGGCAAAAGCCAACAGAGTTAGTAGAAAACCAGCACAGTTGCAGAAATCCAGCAGAATACCAGAAAACCAGCAGAGTGTAATAAACCAATAGATTGGAATAAACCAGCAGAGTTGGCTAAACAGCAGGGCACCAAAAAAATGCAGTGAGGTAAACCAGCAGAGATAAACCAACAGAGTGAGATGAATCAGCAGTGAGATAAATCAGCAGAGTAACAAAAAAACCTGCAGAGAATCTGAAGACCAGCAGAATAAGAGAAACCTACTGAGTAATAGGAATAGAATCTTTTCCCACAAAAAAAAATTGAAATCCAGTAAGAACATGGCAAATATTACTGAATTGAATCATAGAATCCCTACAGTGTGGACACAGGCCATTTAACCCTCTGAAAAGCCTTCCACCCAAACCCACCTCCCCCCCCACCCACGACCCTCCCCCCCCCCCCCCCCCCGCCCCCCCCCCCAATTCCCACTCTATCCCTGTAACCATGCATTTCCCATGGCTAACCCACCCAGCCTGCACATGCCTGGAAGCTATGAGCAATTTAGCATGTCCAATCCGCCCTAACCTGCACATCTTCGGACTGTGGGATGAAACTGAAGTACCCAGAGCCAAAATCTTCAACAAAATATGTCTCTTCTTCAGCAACATTCAATTTCTGTAGTACCTAATAACTTAAGAATCGTCGTGGACTCTTCTACTCTCAAAGGTATATAAATCTCAAATGGTTAAAATGCTGATGCAGCAAGTGGTTAGGAAGGCAGGTGGAAAGTTGTGATGTACTGTAAGTGAAATGAACATTAAAGCAGGAAAGTTTGACTGCAGCTGCATCAGGCCTTGGTAAAAGCACATTTGGAGTACAGTGTACTGTTTTAGTTTCTTTATTTGAACAAGAATAATATTGCACTAGAAGAACTTTAGACAAGGTTCACTTGACTCATTCTTGTCAGATTATCTTATGAAGAAAGGGCTGAACAGGTTAGAAACAAAAAACAGAAAGTGCTAGATAATCTCAGCAGGTCCTGGCAATGTCTGTGGAGAGGACATCTATCTCACGGGTTGGCCCTTTGCCCATTGGAATTTAGAGGAGTGATGGGCAATCTTATTAAAACATATCAGACCCTGAAGGAACTTGATCGGGTAGATACAGGCAAATGTTTCCTCTTGTGAGGGAGAGGAGCGCTATGGGACACCATTGACAAATAAGAAGTTTCTCTTCTGAAACAGTAGATGAGGAGATTTTCTTTCTTCTCGGAGGACTGTTCATCTGTGGAATTCTCTCTACCCAAGCGCGCAGTGGAGGGCTGGCTCATTGAGCTGACTCAAGCTTGAGTTGGATAGATTTTTGATAAAGAAAGGCTATCATAGAATCCCTATAGTGTGGAAGCAGGCCATTTGGCCCATCGAGTCCAAGCCAACCCTCTGAAGAGAATCCCACCCAGACCCACACCCATATCCCTACCCTGTCCCTGTAACCCTGCATTTCCCGTGGCTAATCCACCTAACCTGCACATCTTCAGACTGTGGGAGGAAACCAGTCCACACAGACAATCACCCAAGGTTGGAATCAAACCTAGCACTGTGAGGCAACAGTGCTAACCATTGTGCCACCCTTACGGTGGTGGGATGTTGGGGGGAACAGATGGCTAAGTGGAAATTAGACCACAGTCAGATCAGCCACCATCCTATAGGAAGGTAGACTGATCTCAAAGAACCAAATCATCACATACTGCTCCTAAGTCCTATTTTTCTCATTCATCCTTTTTTCTACTTGATTGCCTTTTGCTGATTGCAGTAATGCTGTTTTGATGCTCCTCTCACTAACCATCTATTGTAATCCTGGGTTAATAGGAGCAACAGGAAGGTCATTTGGTCCATTCGGCCTGTTCTAGCTCTATGAAAGAGGCAGCATAATAGGCAACATCGTTGCCTGATGTCCTGCAGCCTCTTTTCTTCATTTTCTTGTTTTCTTCAGTTTTGATCGACCTCTCCTCTGCTTTGGCCATTGGTAATGTTCATAATTAGGGGAGGCGATGGTCTAGTGGTATTATTGCTAGACACATTAATCTAGAAACTCAGCTAATGTTCTGGGGACCTGGGTTTGAATCCCACTGTGGCAGATGGTGCAATTTGAAGTCAATTAAAAGAAAATCAAATCTGGAATTAAGAATCTACTGATCACCATGAATCCATTGTTGGTCATCAGGAAAAGCCCATCTGGTTCACCAATGCCCTTTAGGCAAGGAAACCTGTTATCCTTCCCAGGACTGGGCTACATGTGACTCCAGATTGACAGCAATGTAATTGACTCATAACTGCCATCAGAAACAAGTTAATAAGCCACTCAGTTCAATGATAGCTAGGGCTGGGCAATAAGTGCTGGAACGCCAGTGATGCCCATGTCCCACAAGTGAATTTAAAAAAAGTATTGAAGCTGCTGCTACCTTGTCAGATAATACGCTGTATGTTCTTGGTACAAAGATTCTGAAAGCACAGGCTCTCGATCAAGAGAGTGCAGCAACACAGAAAGGGAGGGTTATCACATACAAAAGCAGGCAAATGGAGTGGCATGATGGCTCAGTGGCTAGTACTGCTGCCTCAGTGCCAGAGACCTGAGTTTGACCCCAGCCTCGGGCAAATGCCTGTGCAGAGTTTGCACATTCTCCCTGTGTCTGCATGGGTTTCCTCCCAGTCTTCCCATGGTCCAAAGATATGCAGGTTAGGTGGGTTGGCCATGCTAAGGTGCACTGTAGTATCCAGGGATGTGCAGGTTAGGTGGATTAGCCATGGGGAATGCAGGGTTACAGGGAGAGGGTAGGGGTATGGGTCTTGGTAGGATGCTCTTTGGGGGGTTGGTGTGGTCTCATTGGGCTAAACAGCCTGCTTCCACGCTATAGGGATTTTATGACAAAGCAAGGAGACATGGTACATGAGGTTGAAAGGGGTTAGACAAGGCAATAGGAGATAAACACAATGCACTGAGTGCACCATATTGAAGGGTGCAAACAGAGTGGTAAAATATTTAGGAGGTGGCAGAGATTTGAGGTTTTGAGACAAAGAGGGTGAGGGACAAGGGGCTATATTTTCTCCCCCTGAATATGTCACTTTGAAGATGAAGACCTTCACATTTTGTACGAGTGGATGCACAGCAATGTCTGCTAATTCGGGACAAGCTCCGAAACACCTTCTCTAGTGTCTGACCTCCATGTCCCAACTATTGGGCAGCTTGACAGCCATTAAAGATCTTAACCCCTGGAAAAACACAACTGGAAACAGAGAAGGGACTTGGAAGAGGGATCATTCCAACTTCCTGACTGCCACCTCGGAGGTGCTGAGTGGGCAGAGAGGGGCACGGGCACCTATACATGGACTTCTGGGAGAGACAGATGGGGAAGTGGACAGGGACATTTCTCATTACAGTACTGGATAACAGGCAGCAAAAGCCTTCAGGAACGCAGCTCCTGGTCCTAGGATAACCCTTGTCACAATGCAGGAACTGGCTATTTCCCAACCATCACACTGTAATAAATGTACTATATATGAAGGCCTGTGTCCATTCCATTAATATTTTGATGTATTTTAGGAGAAGCCACAATGGACTAGAATTAAAAGAAAGAACTGTCTTGTTAGATCTTGTAATACAATGCCATTCAAATGGAAAAGTTTGATTCTTTAATTGAATTGACTGGCAGCTGCCCAGGTAAAGAGTGGCAAACTCTACAATTTGTTGCAGTGTCCCTGGGCTAGTTCCTAATGACCCTAACCTGAACGCCTTCTAGACTGTGTATGTTCCAACAAGCTTTGGGTGAAGTGGGATCAGGTTCAGGTGCATCACTTCAATCATACAAAAGCTTGTTTCAATCAGGGTTCAGCCTGGTGTGTGTCCCTCTGCTGACCCTTCAGCAAGGTGCTGGGAGACTACCAAGACCCTGTGTAGTCGAGGCCAGCCAATGTGACCAGGGGAATGGGGCAAGGCAGCAAATTACCTTGGGCAGTCGCATGCCACTGGTGATCGCCAGCTAGCAGGGGCATATTACACCTTGCCCACTGGTATATGTAAAGTGCATTGAAGCTTCATCCCTCCATTTTTGTGCCCATGAAAAGTGAGTGTTACACCCAGTGGTAATACATGGGGGATAAAACAAGTAATGCTAAATGAGATAACATGTTGTTACCTTGCATTAATTGTCATGCCTCACTGGAGGGGCACAATCATCACACTGTAATAAATATGCTATATATAATGGCCTGTGTGCATCTGTCTCCGTTCAATTAATATTTTGATGTATTTTAGGAGAAACTACGAGGGACTAGAGTTAAGAGAAAGGACTGTCCTATTAGTTCTGGTATAAATGCATCTTGCATTGTAATACAAAGCCATTCAAATTGGGAATGTTTGATTCTTTCACTGAATCTATAAGTCAAGGCCTGCTATTTTCAGAGTCATCCCAAAAGTCAAAGATTTTAAAAAGTAAGCAGAATTCCCCAATTTACCTGACTTTCAGACTCAGGTTGGCAGAAAGCATGGATCAGGATTCTGAACTTAACAAGAATTTCTACTTATAACAAACAAGTTGACTCTAAGTTACAGGTAAACAATTATGAACCATCATCATATATACAGCCTTTCCAGGGTGCTACAGCAGGATGCTGTATATATACAACAGCTAGGGGGAGTTATTGTGGTCCAAAACTGAACTAAAAGGCTTGGGTTCAAGTCTCACCTGCCCTGGAGGTGTGCATTAAACAGTCCAGACAGGTTGATTGAAAATAAAATGACAGCAGATATTGATGTTACTTCTCTAAATGAGAGTAATGTCCCTGAGCAATTTACAGAGTTGTTGTGAGACATAACCTAACACCAAGGTAAAGGAGGGGAATTGGGGGTAGCCAGCAGAGTCGGTGAAAGATTTGATGGTCCAGTGAGAGACAGCAGAGGGAGAAGAGTTCAGGTAGAGATTCCAGGGTGCTGTTCCAAGCCCTAGCGTGGAATGGACCTGGCCTCTCCAGAAGTGTTGGTGATCATATGGAAACATGTGAAAGGATAGGTACTGAAAGTCTGTTTCCTCTGGTCAATATCTGTGAAAGAAGCTCTCACATGACTGAGAATCCACCACCAATAGCAATTGTTCCTGGTGTTCATTCTCGACTTTATCAGGTTGGCAATGATAGCGCCTGGCTTAGCCGGCACTATCCATAAAAATTTTAGTGGTATACAGGTCTTACTCTCCGGACACAACTAAAGCAGGAACGGAGTCTGGGGAGTTAGGAGAAATGGGGGAGGTTTTAAAATAGGGCAAGGTTTGGTTGGGATTGAGCCTGAGTGAGGTATTGCAAAATTAGTGGCATAGTGGCATTAGTGGCATTGATTTCTTGAAACTGGATGAGTGGAAGACAAAGTTCTTCTGTGTCATGTCTCTCCCTCTTTGTACAGCATCTCCACCTTCGCCAGTCTCAGGATAAGGGTTTGCTATTCAGAATTGAGATGCAGTGAGCTCTTGGAATTCTCTACCCTGAGAGCTATGTGTGGCTGGCCTTTGGGTACATTTAAAACTGGGATTATGATTATAAACACTATCAAACTCACAGGACATGGTGACAAAGTGGTAATATCGCTGGGCAAGTCATCCAGAAGTCTCGGGGTATGGGCTCATATCCTACTGTAGCAGCTAGTGAAATTTAAATGAATACATACAAAGCTTGGATTCATTTTATCCTGAAACTGTGCCCAAAATCCAACTCCTGCACTAATATCATTTAGTGAAGGAAATCTGGCATCCTACCCAATCTATATGTGACTCCAGACCCAGAGTAATATGGCTGTCCTCTGAAAAGACCCTAACAAACCACTCAGTTCAAGAGGATGTGCAACAAATGCTGACCTTGCCAGTGAGATCTACTGCCCATGAAAAGGGTGAGGTGATGGCCTAGTGGTATTATTGATAGACTATTAACCCAGAGACCCAGGCAGTGTTCTGGGGACATGGGTTCAAACTCTGCCATGGTATCGCTGTTGCCAGACAAAAGCAGACACTATTATCCTTTCAGTGACGACTTGTAAACTTTTCACTGAGCACGTGACAATAAACCTAATTCAATTTAATTATGCATTCTGAAGCTCTGCAACAGCCATTCAAAACAAGTTGCTTCTATTCTCAATTATCGTTTGCAGTCTTTATTGTGCTCATCAATTAAGCTCACTTCCTTTTCAGATTGTATTCTGCTCTAAATTAGACACTGGCCATTAAAACGTGAGGGCTGGGGTTCAAAGTCCGGACTGAAAGGTGACAATGCCTACTTTTGCCTGGTAACAATGATACTATATCAAATGAATTTGTAAAGTTTCAACACAATCTCTTCTGAGCAGTGAACCATTGAGCGAATCTTCTCCTAATTTGGACAGATGGGTAATATCATTCTCAGTAGAGGATGTCTGGAAGGAGCATTGTAACAATATCACAATGGGATAATGGCATACTCTTGTGAGGCATTGTGCAGAGGGTGCTTTACTCTGTATCTAACTTTGTGCTGTTCCTGTCTTGGGAGTGTTCAATGGGGACAACGTAGAGGAAGATTTAGTCTGTTTCTAACTCCGTGCTGTCCCTGTCCTGG
Organism: Rhincodon typus; assembly: GCF_021869965.1. Taxonomy (NCBI): domain Eukaryota; kingdom Metazoa; phylum Chordata; class Chondrichthyes; order Orectolobiformes; family Rhincodontidae; genus Rhincodon; species Rhincodon typus. The sequence goes on from NC_063369.1 coordinate 15,795,791, forward strand.
AGGTGTTTGTTGGGGACAGTGTAAAGGGAACTTTACTCTCAATTTAAAAGAATAGAGTATTTGAAGGGGACAATACAAAGTGAGAACTATTCTGGATCTAACCTCATGCTATTCCTGTCAAGAGAGTGCTTGATGGGTACCATGTTGAGGGAGCTTTACTCAACATCTAACTCTGTGCTGTCCCTGTCCTGGGGAAGTTGGATGAGAACTGTGTTGAGGAAGCATTCCATTTAGTTTAAAAGAGTAGAGAGAGCTTTACACCATGTTTGACACCATCAATAAATGGATGAAGTTAACTGTCTCATTCTTCATTGGATTGAGCACATTTACAGAACAGGAATCATAACAGACTTGAAACATTAACTATTTCCCTCTCTTTGCAGATGCTGCCAGACCTTCTGAGTTTCTTCAGCACTTTCTGTTTTGATTTATTTTCTGTAGCCTGAGACTGGTAACCCTGTGGAATTCTCTGTCAAGGAAAGCGGGTGAAGCTGAAACACTGAATATTTTCAAGAAAGATTTACATATAGCATATGTTATATGTACATATAACTCTTAGGGATAAATGGATTATAAGACTGCCAGAAACAAGTCCTTTAATATTTCTATAGCTTTCAATGAGTTCTTACGACTAAAGGGATCACAGGGTTTGAGGAGAAAGCAGGAACAAGGTATTGAATTGGATGATCAGCCATGAACATACAAAAGCTTTAACACATGTACCAACAGATTCAAGAACAGCTTCTTCTCCACTGTTACTAAACTTCTGAATAGACCTCTCAAATTTCAAATTTTAATGTTGACCTTGTTCTTTGTGCACCTTCTCTGCAGCCATAACATTGTATTCCCCGTTCTGTTCTATTACCCTAATGCACTTTGTATGGTATGAACTGCCTGTACTGCATACAAAACATTTCACTGTATCTCGGTACATGTGACAATAATAAATTAAATCAAAAAGTGCTGAATGGCCTACAAAAATAGAAGTTGCTGGAAAAGCTCAGCAGGTCTGGCAGCATCAGTGGAGAGAAATCATTTTAACATTTCAGGTTGAGTGACCCTTCCTCAGAACTGATGGTCAAAGTCATAAGTCAAATGATGCCAGGTCATAGTCCAACAGGTTTATTTGAAATCACAAGTTTTCAGAGCACTGCTCCTTCATCAGGTGAATTCTTGATGAAGGACCAGTGCTCTGAAAGCTTCTGATCTAAAATAAATCTGTTGGACTATAACATGGTGTTGTATGATTTTTGATTTTGTCCACCCCAGTCCAACACTGGCACCTCCACATTGGAACTCATAGTAGTGAGGAAAATATTAGTTTATATGCAGAAGATAGGTTGGGGGAAGGAGGTAAGGAGTAAATGATAGGTGGAGATAGAGCCCAAAGAAAGAGAGAATAGTTGGACGGAAAAAGGAGTGGATAACGATCTGCCGAGGAACGTGAATAGCTATTAATGGGGACTGTGTAGTGGCTAACAATGGGTTGTGCATAATGGCAGACTATATGATAATGGCCTACTCCTGCTCCTTTTTTCTCTACTTGGAGACTGCAAATGCTGGAAGCTAGAGTCAATAAATATGGAGCTGGAAAAGCACAGTTGGTCAGACAGCATTCGAGGAGCAGGAAAGTCAATGTTTCGGGCCGAAACCCTTCGGCAGGACTGGTGGAAGAGCTTCAGGGCAGAGGAGATTACCAGAAGGTTGCAGTGGGAGAGTACCAAGGGAGGAGGAAATCTTCTCAAGGTGGGCATCCTCAGAACAGACTTCGCAGTATGGTTTTCAGTGACTTGGAGACAGCAAGAACTGCAGATGCTGGAAGCTAGAGTCAGTAAATGTGGAGCTGGAAAAGCACAGCAAATCAGACAGCATACCAGGAAAAGGAAAGTCAATATTTTGGGCTGAAACCCTCTGTCAGGACCTTTTTTTCTGTATGTTTCTAATTATCTGACTGGCCATTGGAAAAAAAAGTGTAGACAATTCACAATCTATCCTAAATAAAAACCAAAGGAACTGCGGATGCTGTAAATCAGGAGCAAAAACAAAGTTGCTGGAAAAGCTCAGCAGGTCTGGCAGCATCTGTGAAGGAGAAAACAGAGTTAACGTTTCGGAGATAGTAGGAACTGCAGATGCTGGAGAATCCGAGACAACAAGGTGCAGGGCTGGATGAACACAGCAGGCCAAGCAGCATCATAGGAGCAGTTTCGGGTCCGGTGACCCTTCCTCAGAGCACAATCTATCCTGCTGGCCGAGGAACATCTGCTCCCTGCGCTGAGATGTTGGTTTTCCTTTGAGACTGTGTACGGTTGCCTTTTTTTGAAAAAAAAACTCGGGGTGAATCCAGATCGGGATTTCCATGCTCCCCAATTCGTCCTCCTTCAGCGGAGTCAGCCGCCAGATTTTCAAAATGCCCGGTTGTATTTGGAGAGAGAGAAACTGGGTTTGTCATTGTTAGCATCTCTCTAGTGCTGTGTATGCCCCTCTATGAATGTATGTGTGTGTGAGTGTTTGTGTGCGTGTACGTGTATCTGTACAAGACAAACCGTCTGGCTCCTCCTCTCTCTATCCTCTCTTCCCCCTCTCTATCTCTCCCCCCCCCTCATCCTCCACCCGTACGGTCTCTTTCACTCTCTCTCTCTCTCTCACACACACACACACTCTCTCTCTTTCTACCAGCTGCAAGCAGCTGCCTGGTGTTATTCAGGGAAGACCCAGCGGATTAAAATAAAGGAAGCGAAAAAAGAGAGAGAGAGTGTGGGGGGAAAAGAAAAGAAATCACCAGAAGGAAAAAGGGTGAAGATTTCACATCAGCCTGCAGAATGCTACGCCGTCTGTGTTTGCCTGGAACGGCTACAGTGTGGTCGGATTGAGAGGCGAAAAGAGCACCGAGAGATTGCATTTTTTTTCCTTTAAAAAAAAGACCACGCAAGATAGAGACCGAAGGGAGATTTTTTTTTAAAGAAAAAGCCTCCTCCCCATCTCCTGCTTTACATGTGAAGAAGATACCATCCAGGCGGTTCGGCGTCCTTGGCAATGCCAGCGGGGCTACAGGATTCCGGGCTGCGGTGAATCTGAACCAGTTTAACACATCTCACGGGTCCCCACACCACCACCTCCCCCCACCCCCCCCCCCCCATCTACCCCCCTCCCCTCCCCTCCAAACCGCTATCCCCGGTGCTGAGGCTCGATTGACATTCGGCCAGGTGAGAGAATGAGAGCAAGAGCGGACAGCACGGACGGACAGGTGAGTGACAGAGGGGCTAGAGAGTGAGGGACGGGGTTGGTGGGGGGGG
>NC_063369.1:15799483-15810129 GCF_021869965.1 Rhincodon typus
GGGGGGGGCGCGATGAGTGACCGGTGGCTTTTTCTATTGGGGAGGGATGGAGGATTATTTCCAGCGTATCTCGGGGGTGGGGGCCGGAATAGAGTGACCAGATGTATTTGCGGAGAGAGTGACCACCTTATCGAGGGGGTGAGGAATGACCACCAAGTGTGGTGAGAATGACCACTGCATCTGGGGGACAGTGACCAAGAAGGGGATCAATGTATCTGAGAAGAGAGTGGACATTGTATTGGGGGGGGGGGGGGAGGAAGGGAGGGGAGGGGAAAGACCACTGAGATGCGGTGACAGTGACCACTGTATCTGGCGGGAGAGTGACTCAGAGAAGGACCAATGTATCCGGCAAGAGAGTGACCACAGTATGAGGGAGAGTGACCACTCAGATGTGGTGAGAGTGACCATTGTATCGGGGGATGGGAGGGAGTGACCACTAAGATGTGGTGAGAGTGACCACTGTATATGGGAGAAGTGACCACTGAAATATGTCGAGAGTGACCACTGTGTCTAGGGGTGAGAGGGAGTGACCACCGTATCTAGGGGAGAGGGACCAATGTATCTGGGGACAGTGTCCACTGAGGTGGGAGTGTGACCACTGCAGTTGGGTGTTGGAGGAGGCTGTTGTGGTGGAGGCACGTGAATTGCGAGGAGACTAACCCTCTGACACGGGGGGGGGGGGGGGGGGGTGACCACTGAGAGGGACCCTTAGGGAATGGGGGTAGTTGTCCTTGCATGTGAGCTGTGTTCTGGGAGGGAGACGGTGGTGGAGAATCGCCACGAAAGGTGTGGCCAGAATGGCCGTTCATGGGGGTGAGCATTGCCACCCCACCCCCGGATGCGAGGTTGGGAGGTGATCTTTGAGTGAACCGGAATAGTGGGCCGTTTGGAATCACTGCAGAATGACCAGTGAGGGCGACGGAGAGTGACTGGGCATGGGGAGAGTGGGAAGGGATGGGTTGAGGGGCGACCTCCCTCATAGCGAGAGTGAGGAGTTACATCCGTTGGAGGGGCGAGTGAGTACTGACCGTGAAGGAGTGGGAGGGTGGCGGGTTGAGTTGGTCCTTTAAGGACAGGTCTACTGAAAGGGGGAATGGACGGGGACTGTGAGACAGAGAATGATCATTGTGCAGATTCTTGCAAGGAATAGCTCTGCAGAGATAGAGAGAAAGAGGCAGCGGGAGTGAGAGAAGCAAATACACATTCCGCAATCGGTCCGCATTTCCTTTTTTTTGAAAAAAGGAGCCATTCCAGATCGGTTTGCCAGCAGAAAAGGGGAGCCACCGACGGTTTAGCTTATTCTCCGCTATCTCCTCTCCCGGGTGGTCGCGACTTTTACTCATCCCGGCTGGGGAGGGTTTACAGACCGACAGGCAGCTTGGTGTAGGGAGGGGAGAGAGGGTCTGGGGGGTGCAGAGAGAGAAAGCAACTCGGTGTCTTCCTTCACCTCAGTCATTTCCTTTCTCTTGACGACCAGGGAAAAAAAAAGAGGGGAAAAAAAAACATTTCTTTGCGTTTTGATACTGGCTGCGGAATTAAAACCCAGCTCACATCTGTGTCAACTCTGCCCGGTGAATGTGGGGCTGGAGCACTTGTATTTACAGTGTATTCAGTCTGTGGATCTTGTCTATTAATGGGAGGGAGGGAGGGAGTTGGTGAACTGACTGCTGGTGTGATCCCCCCCACCTCTTCATCACCCCCACCTCCAAGTCCTACTACCCTCTTCCCTCCCTCCCTGTTGACTGTACAGTGGGCACACTGGATAAGATATACCATTCTGCAGCCTCTCGGCTCTAACACAATGCAAAGCCTTGTGATGATTGGTGTTAAAACTGTGTATGTGTGTGTGTGTGTGTGTATATATATATAAAATCATTTAACAAGGATTGCAACCTAATTCACTTCTTGCAGTCAAGTTGCCACTGCCTTTACTGTCAGAGCAGCTTGATAAATATTTATATATTTTCTGCAAAGACCTGCCTTCCAGAGGAAGACAGTCCATAAAATTATTGATGGGTTCCCATGTAATGGAAATGATCTAATAGGCAGACACACACATTCACTGTCTGTCTCTGACACGCACACTCTCGCCTACTGTGTGACACACATACAATACTAAACAAGTAGTCATTCACAATGGATGTGCAAGGACTGTTTAAATACTGCAACACAGTCTGTAATAGGATTGGGGCTGGAAAGCAAAATTGTACTGTACATCTGTCCAAACTAGATGGATCCAACTGTGTTTGACCAACACTTCGGCTCGTCAAATGGGGAGCCTGATCATTTTTAAGAGGTGGCTGTTGTTAACTGTGCATTTCGATGCGCCATGGTTAAGAATTAAAACAGTGCCCGGCATAATTAGTCATGTATTGTCATAAGACGTGAGATTTTGCCTGGAGATTTTCACCGGCTGCCATATTTTCATTCTATTCTCATCATGCCATTTGACATAAGTCGTGTTTCTTCATGCCAGTACTGTCGAGCAGTTGAACTTTGTAATGGCTGGATTCATAATTAGAGATGTAATGGGGACTTTGGGGGGATTGGTCAGCAGTGTAGCTGGGAAGTAAAAAGGCATTAATAGCACCAGATTCCAATACAGGTTTATAATCTTCCAGTTTCTGCTCTCAGTGCTGTTTATTTAGTACCGGCTCTTCCGAGAGATCATTGCATGTACAAACTTCACAATCCCTCGCAATCTTTCCATTTCTTCTTTAGGCTATACCTGGGCCTGTTGGTGTATACATATTTGGTTGAGAGGAACAAAAACCATTCCAGAGCAAAAAGCAGGGGGGAAATGGGGATCATGTTCTCTCTCTCTCTCTCTCTCTCTCACAGATCAGTCTTAAAGGTGACAATCAGCCACGCATGGTCTATATGTGAATTGCCAAGCCTTGCATCTGTCCAGGCCACAGTTCCTTTGGGGTTCCGTTCTCTGAAGGGAGCTCAGTCACATCAGACATGGTAGCTAATGTCTTTGCTTTCTGGGCGTCTCGCACTAGCCTGTATTTTTCGCTTGCGGGAGACAGCTTCACACCCTCTGCAGTTTAAGACTCAGTGGAGATTTGTTGGTAAGAGGATGCAGCATAGTTGAGGGGGTTTGGGAAGGGAGAGGACAGGTGAGGGGCACCCTACACTTCCCCAGCCCTATGTCGGACATTCCAGTCCGTTAAGGGAGATGGGTGCCAATACACTGCCTGATACCATAAATGCTCCACTTCAAGGGGCCATGGGCTAGCAGACTCAGCACTTTGTTCAATGCTCTCAGGCTAAATGCTTGCACCCACTCCTTTCCCCTCGCAGGCACGGGGGAGGGGGTTTGGGGGTCAGCGTTGCAGTGGCTTGCATCAGGGCTGATTGTGTGCCATTCCGTCATGAATGCAGAGTTGGCACTGGTGCCATAAACGTGAGCACGGACTCTGCTCTACCTTGGCTCGCGTCGGGAGAGACCAGCTTCACGGAATTGTTCAAGCCTGCTCGCCTGGGTGCCAGGGCCTGGGTGGGAGCAGGCGGGATTGAAGAACAAGTCCAAAAGACAAGTATTCAAAATGTAGTTTTGAAAGCTTCTAATTGTTCTCATTTTGTCGGCTGCATTGATTTCCTCTTCAATTTTAAACAGACGTTCTGGCGTAGTTCAGTTGCTATGTTGCTAGAGAGCGAGCGATCTATGTGACTACAGACCCCAAGCATTAAATGTTTGAGCTGTGGGTGCCAACATACTCCCTTCATTGTGTTCTAGAACAGTGCAGTATTGCATCAACTAATCTCAGGCCGTTAATCGACTTGGCACGATTGGCATCAGTTCCTCTGCAAAGGAACACCTCCAATGGGTGTCACCGCGCTCAGACTTAGAGTTTCAACTGTGCCAACTGGTAATTGCAGCTTCTATCATGTGACCACTTCCAATGAGTGGGCATTGGGTGAGAGGAGAATTGGGTCAAGCTAGCTGCCCACCACACTTGGTGACTTTGGGTCTATTATTTGGATGAGGGTCAGTAAGCGGCTGGTTATTCTTGAAATATATAGCCCTCTCCAGCGGGAGTTGGCATCTCGAGGGAAGGGTCTTTGGTGGTGTCTCCATCCAGCCCAAATCTGTCTGAGACTGACAGCCTCTCCATCACCATCCTCTGCTTCCTATGATGGAAGCACTGAAGAACCTGTGGCAGTATGGTTTCTCTGCACTGAAAAGTCAACTTGCAATGGAAGTGAGTGGTGATGTTGCGATGCTAAGATGTTGCAAGGCGGTCTGTGTTCACAGGTATCAGATTTTCTGCATTGTACCAGTTTCACGCTTATATCTTCTCTATTTTTTATCCTCTGCTATATTAGTGCTCTGCCTTCTCCGTGTTTTCTTTGATCACTGCATTCTCTCCAATCGCCAATTCCCCTCCGTGCTTCTCTGTCCTTGTTCCTTCTCAATTTCTCGAACGTTCTCTGTCTTCACTCCCATCTCTTTCACTATCTCTTGTTCTTTTTTTAATTTTCTGTCTCTCTCTCTCCCCTCTGCTGTCTTCATATTACACTCCATGTTTGCTGCACTCCTCCACTCTCTTGTGTTCTATACCTTTCACACGTTCCACAGTCCTGCCTTTCAGCAGCATTTCCTGTCTCTTTCACATCCCAGAATTTACCTTGATCTGTATATTTTTAAGTGTATTTTTTTATAATGCTTAAAAAAGTTAGGAGAAGTATCACATTTGGAAGAGGCTAAACAGCTCTCTCCACTCCATCTGCGTCAGTCTGAATGATTGCAATTTACTTGCTAAGGATGAGACTATTAGTGCAAGATGAAGCAAAGGGTATTCAAAATGAAAAGCGGAGATGTGTGTATTGTTATACTGTTTGCGTTTGTGTGCTTGCAAATGTACAGAATATTTCGGTGTTAGTTAGGAGATATATATGCAATGTAGCCTGAACTATCACGATTCTGTTTATCTTAAAAGCGTTGTGCATTGTTTAGTCTCTTGGTTCCGTTTGCGGTATCATTTCCTGCGTCTCTATACCTATATTCTATTTCGCTTCTTTTTCTGAATTTTAAAAATCTATCTTTCTTTATGCATCTCTTTCTAGGAGCATGTGTGTCTATGCGCGCGTGTGTCTCTCTCTGTCTCTGCAAAGCATGTATGCCGTTAATGTTGCACCTCTTCTGTCTTCCTCTACCTTTCCCCTTCTGTGACTCAGTTCCTTTGTCTCTCTGTCTTTTCTTTCCATCTCGCTCTGTGCCTGAATTTTGAGCTGTTGTTTTTGCTATCCCTCTCTCTAGCTTTGTGCATATTTCTCTCGCTGTTGCTTTCTGCGTCTGAATATCTCTCCACCTCTTCCTATCTCTCTGTCCCTCTGTCAGGCTCTCCGCTTGTGTGTATAAGTCTCTGTTATTTTCCATGCCCATTTTTCTCTGCCTTTCTGTTCCATATTCTCCATCGTCTTCTCTATCTCTCTCTCTCTGACACATACTGACGCGCACTCACTCTCTCTGTCTCTCTCTCTTTCATTCGCTACATCTATCCCTCTGTCTCTCGATCCCTCAGTATGTCCATGTCTATCCAGCTAGCTCTGTGTCGACTCTCTATCTCTCTCTCCCAATATTTAATCCTGCTCTGTTTCTCTCTTTTTCATTGCCCATTGTGTCCCTCTATTCTGTGTTTCTCTATTTATCCATCTCCATATCTTTCTACCCCTCTCTCCACACCTATCTTTATTGTATTCTCTGTCTCTCTATGTCACTACACACCTGTTTCTCCCAGAACGCTTGATCTCTCTCTGTCTCAGTCTGTGTCTCTGTCCCTCAATCAGTCTCCAGCTTTCTATTTGTCTCACAGTCTGCCCCCATCCCTCTCAATCCCTCTATCTCTCTCACTCCCTGTCCCTGTTCCTCTTTCCATCTCTCTCTGTCCATTCTCATCTCTGTATCTGTGTCACTCTCTGGTCTCCCTAGTTGTCTATTTCTTTCTCTGCAACAACCTTTCCCATCTTCCTGCCCCCCCATCTGCCACCACTAAGTCCCTCCTGCCTCAGCTATGCTCAATGCTCTCCTTGTTGTTCTGTGTCTCTTTTTCTTTACCACACACCCCCCCCACTTTCTCTCTCTCTCTTTTTTTTCCTTTCGCTCAGGCTCTCCTTCTCTCTGCGTACCTCCCTGAACACACATTTCCATCTGCACAAATCTATATCTTTTTCACAGCACTCCTTTGCAGAAAGAGTCAGATTGTGGGTGTGATAAAGGAGCAATATATGAAGACAGAAAGGGAGACCTCCTGTGTGTCGTAATCAGTGTGAGAAATGGAAGCTGGTGATATTATGATATCAATCAAGAAGTCTTGCATAGCCTGATGATTAAATTAATTCCAACATTTCCAACACCTCGCAGTGTTGTGCAATCTGATCATTTCAAAATGGTAGATTTCCATCATTTGCCTGCTATTCAGTTCCCAGGTATAGAATTCTGACAGCAACTTTTCAGAACTGTAGCTTGGACTGTGAAGGGAGAAGTCAGAGCTTTTAACTCCATGCACTCTCCATTGTGGAGCACACCTTCCATTAACCCGACCCCATCCATTAACACAGTTATGGTACCCAGTCCTGTCTGATGCATAAAGGGATCTTGTGTTTATAGAGTGCAGCCCCTCGTCACTCAAGATGAACCTGTGTCGCAGACAAAGGTTCATCCAAACCAAAGATGCTGTGGCATGTTTTGTTGATTTTATTTTTGGTGTCTTTGGTTAAGACAGGATGGTGACTGCAATGCTGCCCATTTTCTTTATCAAGTTGAACCGTAGCATTATTTCTTTTCAATGTAGCAATGCATGTAGCATGGGAGGTCTCTGGCATTTGTTGCCTATCCCTAACTGCCCTTGTGCAGTTTGGGAGAGTCCCAGGATTATTTTTCCAAATATATTTTTATTTGTGGGATGCCGGTATCGTTGGCAAGGCAAGCATCAATCATCCACCAGTTGTTGACCACAAGAAGATGGTGTTGAGCTGCTGCTCTGTGTTGTTGCCATTTCTGATACTACTGAGTGGCTCATGTGTCCAATTCTGAGGGCAAGTAACAGTCAGGCCACCTTACTGTGGGTCTAGAGTCACGTCCAGGTCAGATCAGGCAGGGAGAGGACATTAGTGAAACAATTGAAATTTTACAACAAAAGTCAGCATTTGTTGCCCATCCCGAATTTTCCTTGAACTGAATGACTTGCTGGGCCATTTCAGAAAGCAGTTAAGAATCAATCCCATTGCTGTGAGAGGCACGTGCAGGCCAGACCAGGTAAGGATGGTAGATTTCCATCCCGAAAGGGTATTAATGAACTGATGAAGTTTTATAAATATACAGAAATAATATTTGGTGATTTTGCTGGTAAACACAGGAAGGATGTTCTCAATAATCAGCGAGTCCAGACCCAGGGGTCACAGCCAAAGGATATAGGGTAGGCCATTTATGGCTGAGATGAGGAGAAGGTATTTCACCGATAGTGATGAGCCTGAGGAATTCTCAGCCACAGAAAACAGTTGAGGCCAAAACATGGAATGTTTTCAAGAGGGAGTTAGATATAGTTCTTAGGGCTAAAGGGAAAGAGGAGAAAATAGGAACAGGGGACTGAGTTGGATGATCAACCATGATCACATTGAAAGGTGTATCAGGCTTGAAGGACTGAATGGACTATCCCTGCTCCTATTTTCTATCTTTATAATAATCAATGATTGTTGGCATGGTCACCCTCACTGACTGTAGCTTTCAATTCCAGATTTTATTAATCGAATTTTAAATCCACCATCTGTCATGGGCAATTACGGATGGGCAATAAATGCTAACTTAGCCAGCAATGTCCTCATCCTGTGAATGATCAATTCAGAAAAAACCCTGCACAAACCCACAGCAAACCACTGCAGTAGCTTGCTCATCGTATTGATGAACACATCTGATGGGAGCCATGGTTACCAGTGCCCTCTTAGGGCACATTTCCTCATTAGACAAATGGCATAAGGGGGCAGAGATAGGGAGACAAGCGTGATTTTTTTTTAGGCCTGAAGCCTTACCTCAATCATACCCCTCTGCCCGAACTCTGCCAATTTTCTGGTTTCTCATTACTAAACGATATTTGGGGCTTTTGTTAAGTCTCATGAAATATAATGATGCAGAATATTGGGTGTGTCTTCATGGTGAAAGCTGATATACTGATGCAGATGTCTCAAATGACGTGCTAAGAAAATTAGCCACCCTTGGAATGATGCTATTGTCACCTCCAAAGAGGTAATAAACAGTGAGAAACCAATCCAGGTTGGAAATAAATGTACTGGAGCATTATTTTGAACTATAGCTGACGGGTCAGATGAATATGCCGCATAGAATCCCTACAGCATGGAATCAGGCCATTCGGCCCATTGAGTTCACACTGACCCTCTGAACAGCATTCCCACCCACAGTCACACCCCTATCCTATCCCTGTAACCCTGTATTTTGTGCAGCAACCTGCTAATCCACCTAGCCTGCCCATCTTCAGACTGTGGGAGGTAAACAGATCACCCAGCGGAAACCCATGCAGACACAGGGAGAATGTGCAAACTCCACACAGTCGCCCCAGGCTGGAATTAAACTCGGCTCCCTGGCGCTGTGAGGCTGACAGTGATAACCACTGAGCACCGTGCCTCCCATCTCATTCTCCAGTTTGTTGATTACTCCTTAATCGGTCAATCATTGGACCCTCTGGGCATAACGATCCTCAATCCTCTGTCCCTGTAACTGTACCCCATAATATACTCGGTCTTGGTGTCTGCAGCCAGGTCAAAAGATGACTGGTGAGTGAATGTGAGAATGTAATTGAATCCAAATTCCACCATCTACTGTGGTGGGATTCAAACCCAGGTCCAAGAACATTACCTGGGTCTTGGGGTTAACAATCCAGCAATAATACCACTACGCCATCACCTCCCCAATGGCTGGCTAGGTGTACTCTCAGGGCTTATAGGTTGATGATCGCACTGGTAAGCCACATTATGAAGGCAACTTACGCAGCCATCGAGTCCTAAAGTGGGTCTTGAACCTCTAAGCTTCTGACTCAGAGGTAGGGATGCTACCTACTACACCATAAGACCTCTGTTTGCACCATTGGTGAAGGTTCAAATGACTCTTGGCTAATCCTGTAACAAGAACAGAACCATGCTGGAAAAAACTCAGCAGGTCAGACGGTATGTGTGGAGAGAGAAAACAAACTGTCAGTGTCTCAGGGTGATGATCTATCCTCTAGGGAAGGGTCATCAATCTGAGACGTTGGGAACATTTTCCTGGTGGGCTTGGGAACCTGAAAGTTGGTTCAAGTTAGGGGGTCTTGTGCCTGTGCTGTTCAGGAACCGGAGCAACAGGGTTATTCTCCTCAAAGGCACCACCTAATTGTCCGCCTCTGAACCTGTAGCCCAGTTGAGTTTGGATGGGCAGGCAGATTGCTGATGCTGGCCGAATCAGCAGACCTGGGAACTAAGGAGGCCCATCAGGAATGGTAGGTAGGTTGAAGATTGAGGAGGCACTTCATAACGGATCTGTGGAAATAGTTACATATTTCCCAGGATCGGGAAGGCAGCAACCTCTCTAGGTTTGGGAGGGATAATGCCTGAAGTTGGATCATTGAGGTGGAGGATGTTGGCGGTGGGGAGCCAGTGCTTTGGAAAATGGAGGCCCTGGTGCAAGTGCTGAAGAAACTCAGCAGGTCCAGCAGCCTCTGTAGAGAGAGAAAAACAAGAGTAAACGTTTTGAGTGTGATGTGACACCTCATCAGGAATCTGGAGACCTCTCAGACTGCCACAGGGAGGCTGTCATTCATGAAGCTAGCAGCGTCCACCCTCGGCAGGGTGCGGGGTGTCTGGAGGGTTTGGTGTATGATGATGGCTTGGTGGTGTGCCATCCTGGCATGGCAAATTGCCCCTGGTGCCACAAATGTTATTACTATGTTGTGTCTATGTTTCTACTTGTACCTACGTTTTGTACCTAAGTACCTTCATACCTAAGATGGTGCCCTGTATGTACACTGTACTCCTGTACTTGAGTACACGTGACAATAAAGCTTAAATCAACTCAAATGAAATAAATCAAATATACTCCCAATTGCAGAAACAGCAGTCCCAATATCACACATGGAGGAGGTCATTCATATCCTGGTCTGCCTCTGAGAAACTGCTCCTCCTGACTCAAAAATGCATTACAGGGGCATGGTTTACGTTATGTCTTGCAGTCAGTATGTCAGTACACCTTTAAGGCACATGCTTATTATATCATCACTGAATTACAGCATGTAACCTGATGGTATAAAGGTCTCAAACTCCATTTTAACTGAGGCCACTTGAAGCATGACTTGCTAAGGAAAGTAGGCTGCTGTTTGGAGCCTAGTAGCATAATATTCACCCAGGCACTGAAATGCTTCTGACTGTAATATATGTATGCATCAGGAACTATAATAAGCAGCTGTTGATTCTTTCAGTACCTTGTTATCCACGTCTTGTTCTTGTAGTGCAAAAGATAACATCAGTTGTTGCTGCATCAGCTAAAAATTTTCTGCTGGAAGCAAAATGGACAGGCATCCTGACATAGCTCCCTCTCTTATTTTCTCACTTCTCCTGTCTCCCTCGCCCACCACACGATCAGGAAAATACCTCCCTGC
>NC_063369.1:15810229-15902584 GCF_021869965.1 Rhincodon typus
CCAGTTCCCCTGTTTTCCTCTCCATTTTCCGCTCCAGACTGAGCATTGTCTGTTTTTCCATAGAAAATAAGAGCAGGAGTAAGTCATTCAGCCCTTCGAGCCTGCTTCACCATTCAATATGATCATGGCTGATCATCCAACTCAGACCCCCATTCCCAACTTTTCCCCATATCCTTTGATCCCTTTAGAACTAAATCTAACACTTTCTTGAGAACAGCCAATGTTGTTATTTCAGATTTCTGCCATCTGCTTTTTGTTTCATACATTTTAATCTTCTGCTGTGAGCTGAAATTTCTTTGGCTTGGCAGAGAAAATAAATTCAGTTGAATTGGCTTGAGGAACGTCTCAAGAAAGTCCTGTTAAAAAAACCCCAGACAGAAACCCTGGTCCCTGGCTAACATGCCCACTGTCACACTAGCAGTATCTTGGCCTGGCTCACTGATACTTGCTGCCTCGGTGCAAGCATTCCTCAAGGGGGCACTGTCTGCGCTTCAGGAAGATGAACAATTATCCCACTGTGCATAGAGGAAGTGGTGACCTTCAAAGAGACATATTCTTAGCTTATTGCTTATATTGAAATCTAAATAACTGGCTATTTCTAAAGAAAGTCCTGCATTTTGACAGTGCCTTGTGCAGCCACGGGCCAGTCCAAAGTGCTTCACACGCTGAGAAAGTATTTTATGAAGTGTGAGCAGCCAAATAATACATAGCAAGATACCACAAATGACATTGGAGATAGTGTCCGGATGTTCTGTTTCAGTGATGTTCGTCGATAAGGTATCAGCTAAGACAGTGGAGGGGACCCTCAGTTCAACAGCGCAGTGGTATCTTTTACAGCCACCTGGGACGGTACTTCTGCTTAATAGGTCGTCCAATACAAAAAAGTATCTCCAGCAGTGTAGCACTCCCCCCCGTGCTGCAGTGGGGTGTTAAGCTCATCCAGGGTGGGAATTCAACCAGAGGTAAATTTGGTAGGCATTGACTAGTGGTATTAATGGTAGACGATTAATCCAGAGACCCTAGTAATGTTTTGGGTACTTGAGTTCAAGTCCCACTGTAGCAGATGGTGGAATTTGAATTCAATAATAATCTGGAATTAAGAGTCTATTGATGACCATGAAACCATTGTCATTTGTCAGAAAAAAACCATCTGGTTCACTGATGTCCTTTAGAGAAGGAAACTGCCCTCCTTATGGTGTGGCCTACATGTGACTCCAGACCTACAGAAATGTGGTTGACTCTTTACCACCATGTGTGCAATTGGAGATGGGCAATAAATGTTGGCCTAGCCGGTGATGCCCACATCACATGAATGAATTTTTAAAAAGTGACACACAGTGATTCAGACTCCTAGATGTTCAGTGTAGATCAGATTGGTGCTAACAACACTGACTTTCCTCCTTGTTCCATTTGGGATCAATTGGGATCTACCCCTGGATCTATCACAGATTGGTGCCAATAGCTTTAAGTTTCATCCTTGGGATGGATTGGGGGATCTACCCCTCGTGGAAGTCTTGACACTGTGAGTCTACCCTGCCTTTTGGACAGGGAACTCAGCATTAATGGGGGAAAGGGTGGTGTGGTGGTAATGCCACTGGACTAATAACCAAGAATCCCAGGTTAATGGCCTGGAGATAAAGTTTCAAATCCCACGAGTGCATCTGGTGAAATTTGAATTTGATAAAAATCTAGAATTCGAAGCCAACCTAATGGAAACCATAGTTGATTGTTGTAAAAACCCATATGGTTCACTGATGCCCCTTAGGGAATGAAATCTGCCATCCTTACTTAGTCTGGGCATACATGTGACTCCAGACCACCCCAATGTGCTTGAGTCTTAACTGCCCTCTGGGTAATTAAGGTTGTGCAATAAATGCCTTACCAAAGAAACCCACATGCTATGAATGAATTTTAAAAATCACTGCTGTTTGAGGAAGAAAGACTTTGACCAACTTTTGCCTGTTTCTAACTTCATTCCCAAAGGTCCAGTTCCAATTTTGTAGGCTATTTTCCCGGATTCCTTATCAAGGAATTATGAAAAAAATACAAGACAACTGGTGCAGCCAACCATGTCTACTCACCCTCTTGTTTTTGTTCATAATTAGATCCCTTTGTCTAATTATTTTTCTCTTTCTCAGATGTTTCAATTTGCATTGTTGGAAAATCCAGGCCAGAGGTGATCTCTCGTTTGACTTTTCAGCCAGAGGAGAGAGTTGTTAAGATTGAGTTGGACCATGCTTAAGAATGTGGAATATGTGTTCTTGTGTCAAAGACTTATTGACGTTAATTCCTGTCAATGTGTCCCCCCCTCCCAGGAGAGAAGGAACCTTATGCTGATGGGGTGAAGAATCATCTCATTTTGTTTACGCTTTCAGGAAAGAGGTTTTCTATTCAGCCTGTTCAGGATGTTATTACAAGCCTCTAGGGCAGTTGGGACTTGAACCAAGGCCTCCTGGCTCTGAGGTAGAAAGCCCTACTCTCAAGATAGGGTAGACAGGGAGGAATTGTCCCCCTTGATGCAGCGATCAATGCACATTGAGCTCTGTGATTCTTTTGGGGGATGCAGACATCACTAGCAAGGAATGCATTTGTTGGGTCTCCCTAATTGCCCTTGAGGCCATTTCAGAGGGTAGTTAAGAGTAAACAACATTGCTGTGGGTCTGGAGTCATGTGTAGGCCAGACTAGGTAAGGAGGGTAGATTTTCTCCCCCTAAAGGACATGAGTGAACCAGCTGGGTTTCTACAAAACAAAATCAATGATAGCTGTCATGGCCACCATCTCTGAGACTAGCTGTCAATTCCAGATTTATTAATTGAATTTAAACTCCAGTAGATGGCTTGATTTGAGCCCTCAAATAGATGGCATCAACCTGGACCTTTGGATTGTGAGGCGCCTCCAGTGCAGCGACACTAGCACTATCTCACCATTTCCCCTCTGGATAGGAGATGTTCAAGCATGCTATAATCTACCTCGGAAACAGGTGGGACTTGAAACTGGACCTTCTGGTTCAGAAAGACCTATTTCTGTGGTGTAAATCTGATGTAATTCTATGTCTGTTGACCATAGTATTCATGAAAAAATCTCCAGAAACCCACAGAAACTGTTATGTCATTTCACCTCAATTCTTGCCTGACTTTAGAACATAGAACAGGAACAGGCCCTCCGACCCACCATGTCTACGCCAACCATGATTTCATTCTAAACTAATCCCACCTGCCTGCACATGGTCTGTATTCCTCTGTCCCCTGCCTGATCACGTGTCTGTCTGAATGCCTCTTAAACATTTCTATTGTATCTGCTTCTCTCCTCTTTCCTGGCAGCACGTTCCAAGCACCTATCACCATTTGCGTTAAAACAAAACTTTCCTCACACATCTGCTACTGGCCTCACATTGATGAAACGTTAGCGGGGATATTGCAGGAACATAGAGTTGAGGTTAAAATCTGATCGGCCATGATCTTATTGAATAGTGGAGCAGGCTTAAACCTGTTTGATTGGACCGAGTCGCAATTTCAAACAGCACGCTGTTTCCCGACTGTCTCCTGCACTGATTAGTGGGAACAGTGCTGCCAATGTGCCAAGACTACCACAAGGGGCAAGGAGTTAAACTGCTTCATATGATGTTGACAAGAAAATTCCAAATCGTGGATTTGGTTTTTCTCTGAATAATTGCTCTGCTGTCGTCCTCGCATTTAATCTCTGGCTCAAAAGCCTGGAGTCATTCGATAAGCGTTACATGTCTCTGTTATTGGAACATTACATTGGCAAAGCTTCATCCTCCTGCATTTCACATAGATACCTGTTGCAATTAATTGGTTGCAAGTGGCACCTTTTCAACTCTCTTCACTGGAAATGGCAATGAGCACCAAATGCCCGATAACAAGCGATCAATCATTCTCCTTTGTTCCCTCTTCCTCTGAGCTGATTGAATTCTCATCCTCAGCACCTTCTGCTTCAATCTCAGTCACCCCTTTCTCAAAATCCCACACCTTTTTGTTCTCCCTTAACCACAACCCTGCTCTGACCAATAAGGAGAAGGGGACACAATGGTCTGGTGATTGTTAGAGCCAGGCTAATTATCTGGGAATGAAAGTAAAGTACTTCAGAAGCTGGAGATCTGAAATCATAAGAGATGGTGCTGGAGAAACTCAGCAGGACTGGCAGCCTCCATGGAGAGAGAAACAGAGTTAATGTTTCGAGTCTGGTATGATTCTTCTTCAGAACTAATCTGGGGACAGGAGGTTGAGAGGTGAGCTTACAGTGGTTTATAACGTCATGAGGTGTATAGATAGGGTGAGTGGCAGGTGTCTTTTCCCTAGGGTGGAGGATTTCAAGACTAGGGGGCATATTTTTAAGGGGAGAAGAACAAGGTTTAAAAAGGATACGACGGGCATCTTTTTTTACAGAGAATGGTTTGTGTAGTGTGGAATGAACTTCCAGAGGAAGTGGTGGATGCGGGTTCAGATACAAAGTTTACAAGGCATTCAGATAAGTACATGAATAAGAAATATTTGGAGGGATATGGGCCAAACATAGGCAGGTGGGATTAGTTTAGTTTGGGAACACAGTCAGCATGGACTGGTTGGACCGAAGGGCCTGTTTCCATGCTGTATGACTCTATAAATCCTTAATTTAAATCCAATTAATTAAAAACTGGAAATAAAAGCTGTTTTCAGTAATGATGACTCTGACAACTATCACTGATTGTCATTAGAAAAGCCACCTGCTCACTAACATCCTTTAGGGAAGGAAATCTGCCATCCTTACCTGGTCTGGCCTACATGTGACACCAGACACGCAGCAATGGGGTTGAGTCTGAATTGCCCTATGAAATGGCTCAGCAAGCCCCTCATTTCAAGCACATTTAGGGATGGGTTAATGATACCTGAGGTATCCCTCCTGATCTGGGCCCTAATTCCAATAAGATGTGATGATGAATGACTAAGCCATGGAGATTCAAATCTGCACACCCTGGATTATAAGTAAAGCTTGAGGCCATACTTGGGAGAATAAACAGTTGGTTGTGGAATGAAGATTTTACTGTGGATGAGCAAGACATTGTCTACAGAAGAACCATTGCTTAGGGAGGACCAAAGGCAGGTGTTGGAGTTTTAAGAATGAAGTTGTAAATAACGGAGATTAGGGGCTCTTGTGGTGCAGCGGTAGTGTCCTTACCACTGGACTAGGAAAGCCTGGATTCAAGTTCCATCTGCTCCAGAGGTGTACCACAGCATCTCTGAACGGGTTGATCAGAAATATTTCTCGGTAACAACAATGGATTTAGAAGGAAGTAGGATTGCGTGAAGAGTCGATGATGTTAGATAGCAAGGCACATTGAGAGATGGCGTCGTCATTGAATAAGATAGTCCCGCCCCCAGGTGGCAAAATCAAGAAGGGGCATTGGATAACTGTATTCAGACAGGGGAGGGGCTAAGATCAGGGGCCTGGGCAAGAGTAGCACTGGGAACCATCGTTTCTGTCCTTGCCCCGGTTAGAACTCATGAAACATTGTCTCTTCAAGGAAAGTCCAGCCGCTCTTACAGAATCGTGGTGGGATGTGGAGGTTAATCTTTGTGGTAGTGTGATGGCTCCTCATCTAGAGGCCCAGGCTGGTGCAAAGGGGATATGGGTTCAAATCCCACCACAGTAACAAGAGAAATTAAATTTCAATTAAAATGGTTGATTGAATAATTATTATTTAAATGGAACTGAACGACAGCAATGATTAATTTCTTGTTGATTATTGTTAAAAATCCATCTGGTTCGCGAACACCCGAGAGAGAAGGAAATCTGCTACTGTTAGCCAGTCTATACGAGATTCCAAACCCCAGGCAAAGTAGTTGATTCTAACTGTCCGGTAACTAAATTCAAACGCAATGTCAGGTGAGCAATAAATGTTGCCAGGAACATTCCATCAAGAAAACAGCTTAAAAAGTCCTGAAGGAAGAAAAACCGTGATAAACCAGTAATACTTGGAATGAATGGACTGGTTGTGCTGGTTCTACATTTTGAAATACAAACCAGTATATTTCATTCACCAGTTTTGCAGTTTTCTTTCCTTCAAGTTCAACAGCTGCTTCGCCCAGTTTTTTAAAAATTGATTCATGGAATAAGGGTGTTGATGGCTAGGCCAGCATTTATTGCCCATCCAAGCAGACAGCAAAGAGTCAACCATCTTGTTGTGGGTCTGGAGTTAAAAATAGACCAGACCAGGTAATGACAGCAGTTTCCTTTCCTGAAGGGCATTAGTGAACCAAATAGGGTTTTCCCAACAACGGTTCCATGGTCATCGTTAGACTCTTAATTCCAGATTTTTTTTATTGAGTTCAAATTCCACCATCTGCTGTTAGCAGAACATTATCCGGGTTTCTGAATTAACAGTCCAGCGATAATACCAATAGGCCTTCACCTCCCCAGTGGTTTCCCAACTGTTCAGTTCCCTGGGCTCACCACAGTAATCTAGTTCCCAGCTTCCCTTGCTCTGTATCACCATTTCTCTCGTGATTTTACAAGCTCAGCTGAACTACAAGACCCCACAGTAATTCACTGACCACTCAACCTCCCTTCGCGGTTCCCCATCATGATCATTGAGAAAATGGTAACCCTCTCCCACATTCGGATACTGCTCCCCTCCCATTCAAAACAGTTGCTGCTGGTCCTCACAAAAACTCACATGGAACAGCCTCTACCCTTGAAAGTGAGCTCAATCTCTTCAAAACTTCTACTCTGCTTCAAAGTCGTCTGATGCATTTGGGCTGCCAAAGGAGAGGTAATGGCCTATTGGTATTATCACTAGACTATTAATCTGGAAACTCAGCTAATGTTCGGGGATCCGGGTTTGAGTCCCACTATGGCATATGATGGAATTTGAATTCAATCAAAAATATCTGGAATTAATTCGACTGATGACCATGAAATCATTGTTAATTGTCTGAAAAACCCATCTGACTCACTAACGTCCCTCAGAGAAGGAAATCTGCTGTCTTCACCTGGTCTGGCCTACATGTGACTCCAGACCCACAGCAATGTGGTTGTGCTGTCAACTGCCCTCAATGCAACTTGGGATTATTGATGAATGCTGTCCTAGCCAGCATTCCCTCAGGACTGTAGGAGCAAGATACTGCAGATACTGGAATCTGTACTGAAAACAACAAATGCTGCAGTTCACACAGTGGGTCAGACAGCGTCCATGGTGAGAGAGCATGGTCACGTTTTGAGTCTAGATGGCTCTTCATCAGAGCTCCGAGTTCCTCTGACCTGTACCTCCAACAGTGCGGCACTCCTTCAATACTGACCCTCTGACAGAGCTGCTGCAGGCATGACAGCTTAGACAGGAGAAATGTGCACGAGGCCAGAATTGATCACAGAAATGTTATTTTCATACAGTAACAACAATGGCGCATACCCAGGCACGATGGACAATTTTGCCCTGTCTAATGAAAGCAAGATAAATTGAATCCACCCAGTTACCTCCCCATCAGTATGCTTGCAATCATCAGCAAGGTGATGGAAACTGTGTTATCGACAATGCTATCAAGTGGCACTTACTTAGCAATAACACGCTCGCTGATGCTCAGTTTAGGTTCCATCTGCGCACTCAGCTCTAGAACCTATTGCATCTTTGGTCAAAACACAGATGAAAGGTCTGAATCCCAGATGAGAAATGAGAATGACATTGAAGAAGCATTTTAAGTGGCATGGAGGAGCCAAATTGACGTCAATGAGAGTTGGAGGGAAAACTTTCCTCTGCTTGGATTCATACAGCAACAACAATAGTTAGTTGATGCATTTTTGGAGGATCAACTTTAGATGTGAATTATACTGTAAATGGCAGAACCCTTAGGAGCATTAACATACAGACAGATCTGGGTGTGCGGGTCCACAGTTCCCTAAAAGTGGCAACACAGGTGGCCAAGGTGATTAAGAAAGCATACGGCATGCTTGCCTTCATCATCTGGGACGGAGAGTACAAGAGTTGGCAAAACATGTTGCAGCGATATAAAAGCCTTGTTAGGCCGCATTCGGAGTATTGTGTGCAGTTTTGGTCACCACATTACCAGAAAGATGTGGAAGCTTTGGAAACAGTGCAGAGAAGGTTCACCAGAGTGTTGCCTGGTCTCAAGGGCATTGGCTGTGAGAAAAGGTTAAAAAGACTAGGATTGTTTTCACTGGAAAGACAGCGGCTGAGAGGAGACCGAATAGAGGTCTACAAAATTATGACAGACGTAGATAAGGTGGATAGCCAGAGGCTTTTTCCCAGGGTTGAAGTTTCAATTACAAGGAGGTTCAAGGTGAGATGGCAAAAGTGTGAGATGTGCGAGGAAAGTTTTTCACGCAGAGAGTGGTAGGAGCCTGGAATGCACTGCCAGAGGAGGTGGTGGAAGCAGGCATGTTGGTGACATTAAAGAGGCATCTGGATGGCTAATTGAATAGGGATGGAACAGAGGGATATGGACTGAATAAGGGCAGAAGGTTTGTTTTTTAGTTTAGTCAGGATTTGATGATCGGCACAGGCTTGGAGGGCTGAAGGGCCTGTTCCTGTGCCGTACCTCTCTTTTGTTCTTTTGTTTACACCTGGCACATAGGAAGATGGTCGTGGCTGTTGGAGGTCAGTCATCTCAGCTCCAAGGCATCTCTGCAGGAGTTCCTCAGGGTAGTGCCCGGTGCAATCATCTTCAGCTGCTTCATCAATGATGTTCTGTCCATCGTAAGGTCAGATATGTTTGCTACTGATTGTGCAATTTTCAGCACCATTTGTGACTCCTCAGATACTGAAGCAGCCAGTGCCGTAATTCAGCAAGGCCTGGGCAATTTACAGGCTTAGGCTTATGTGTGGAAAGTACCATAAATGGTACATAAAGTGCAAAGAAATTACTGAGCCCAATAAGAGAGAGTTTATTCACTTCACATTGACACTCATTGGCATTACTGGCACTGGATTCCCCATCATCAATATCCTTGTAGGGGGTTTACCTTTGTTCAAAGATAGTATTTATATGGCCAGTCTGGTCCTGTGGCTACAACAACACATCAGAGGCTGGGAATTCTGTGGCAAGTAACTGCTGTCTTCCCCAGTCATCTGCAGGTCAGGAGTGTAATACAATGCCTTGATGAGTGAACACTCAAGAAGCAAGATGGTATCCTGGGCGAAGTAGTTCACCTTCACGACCCATCCCATCCATCACCTTCAACATTCACTCCCTCCACCACCAATGTGTGGTAGCAGCAGTGTGCGCTGTCAGCAAGACACATTGCAGTAATTCACCCAGGCTCCTTAGACAGCACTTGTGAAACCTGCAAGTTCTACCATCTAGAAGGACAAGGGCAGCAGACACGAGGGACCACTACCTCCTGCAAGTTCCCCTCCAAGCCACTCCCCATCCTGACTTGGAAATATACCGCTGTTCCCACTGTCGCTGGGTCAAAATCCTGGAATTCTCTTTCTAACAAAATTGGGGGTCAACCTATAGCACATGGACTGCAGTGATTCAAGGAGGCAGTTCACCACCACGTTCTTGAGGGGCAACTAGGTATGAACAATAAATGCCACTGATACCCATATCCCAGGAATGAATAAACAAAGAGGAGGGGGGAGAATGTAGAGACAGTTGTCAAAATATACAACAGTTTTTTTTAAAATATTAAAAGCCTCACTGGAAAATGAGCAAATGCAGATTAGTGACCCTAGGGGATATGGGAGTTCAGGAGTTGGTGTGAGGACTGTGATGGATTGGAAACAGGCCAGGTTACAGAGAGCACAGAGATGGGTCTGAGACTGTTGTAACAACTAACAGAGTTTCAGAAAGGCAATTCCTCTGCTTGTGACCCTCCTCTAGGTACCCTGTCACTTTGTTGCATTTCCTCCACTCTCGCCCTCGCTCATTGTAATTTTCTTTTTGGCTGTAACTGATCCTACCCTCTGAGATAAGCTCTTAGGAATCTTTTACTGCATCAGTTGCAATGTGATATTTTACACTAACTGCTCAGCCATTATGACACAGGCTGTTGCTCCAAATTACAGT
This sequence comes from Rhincodon typus, assembly GCF_021869965.1. Taxonomy (NCBI): domain Eukaryota; kingdom Metazoa; phylum Chordata; class Chondrichthyes; order Orectolobiformes; family Rhincodontidae; genus Rhincodon; species Rhincodon typus. Next base: position 15,820,253 of record NC_063369.1, read on the forward strand.
TTCATTGTTATTATGTTCTACCTGTCCTCTCCCGTATTTCCCTGGAGGTATAAGAAAATTATTCACCCCGCAATCATTGCTTAATGCGTATTTATCCCCGTTATCCCAATCCAGTCAAACACTTGTTTCTGTCTCCAACCTCACCACAGTCACTGTGACCTATACGTGACTCCCTCCCCATCTACACTTGGTCATGGGGCTTCTCTGTGTTACTGTTTTTCCCAATGGCACTCAGCTTGCTGGGGCTGGGTGCGGTCATTTAGCTCAGTTTCCTGGACGGTTGGTATGTAATGCATCAATAGCGTGTAGTGATTGTAATGACGTCGGCAGGTGGACCTCGTAGAATATGACTTCTTTGATTGGCGCTGTTAATCTGATCCAATCAGGGAGCCCTGGCTGACAGATATAAACAGGAGTGTCTGGTGTTCTACTCACTCTGAGAGCTGGCCATGAGAGCGCTGGATCAGTGTCCAGGACATTCCCTGTATAAATAAAGGATGATTTAGTGATGGGATACTGGCCTCTACGGACTTATTTCATGGCTTGGGTTCAATTCATGCACCAGCTGGGTTCACCAGGAAGACCCCTCTTTCACAACCTCACCACCCCCCACCCCCATTGCCTGAGATGTGCCTCTGGTCAAATGCGCCACCAGTTGTATCTCTCCAATGAGAGACTTCTATGGCAACTTTCATTTCTTAGGCTGGCAGCAATGAAACTGCACTGTCATTTGGCAACTACTCCATCCTTGTCATCGCATGGCTTTGGAGTAGAGGGTTTTGGTGTGGGGGTAACACAGCAGTCGGATTGCCATCTCCAACCCTCTCAGTGTTACCCTTCCCTGGCTGTGAGGATGCTGCAGTAGCCAGCCTGTCCACTAGGGGCAGAGCTGCCCAGCAAATGAAACCAGCTCCGCAGTGAAAACAGCCAGCAGATTGGAAGTGGGATTGTTCCTCACATGGATCCCATTTGATGCCATTCCTGAGCAAATCTCACTGGGACTCTTTTGGCGCAGTGGTAGCATCCCTGCCTCTGAGCCAAGAGGACCGTGTTCAAGTCCCACCCCCACTAGATGTGCCTCGTCACATCTTTGAGCAGAATGAATAGAAAATATCAAGAAAATCTCACTCGACAGTCTAGATACACACAAGAGCCTTTCTTTGGCACAACTATCTTCTGGGTTTTTTTTTGTTTTTCTTAGTGCTGTTGTATGAGAAGTATTTGGACGTGATCGTGAAGCTTTAGGTAGTGACAGGTAATGAATGGTCTTTAATCATTTGTACATTAGTGCAGTTTGCCTGAAAGGGATTTATTTTTCTCCTCTTCCCTGGCAATGTTTTGCTTATGTTTGCTTATGTTTATGTTTTTATGTGTTGAAGCTGTTACAGTGAGTACCTGCAATAAACAGCCACTGACATTCCTGGAGGGGAAGAGAGATCTTTGCTGTTCCCAATATTTAATCGTCAATGGCCCATGCTGCATGGATATAAAATTCCACTGCACCCAAGAGAGAGAAATAAGCCATCAACATTGTGCCTGGACAATAGAGAGTCAGAGCTTGACAGCACTCTCACTCACTCACTCTGATTCCATCTCTCTTTCTTTCTCTCCTTCTCTCTCACTCACTATCTCAGTCTCTGTCCCTTTCACTCCCCCTCTCTCTCTCTCTCACTTGCCCACTCTCTTGTTGTCACTCTTCCATTTGTATTCATAATAATCCAAGTTGATTTCTGATTTACCAAGTCCCATTCGCCCTCTGTTTTTCAACACGCTCTGTCCAATAATGTCTCAATTTACGATTCTGTGTAGAGATCCCTCTGTGGCTTCGAACTTCGCTGCCTCTGTTATCTCTGGAATTCTTATGCTCCTCTGATTCTGACCCCTTGTATATCTTCAGTTTTGATCAATTTGCTATTGTGCGCTGTGCCTTATTTTGGCAAGGTCCTAAACTCTGGAATACCCTCCGTAAATCTTTTCACACTCTCCCTCTCCTCACATTTTTGCTCAAAATTCCGGGTTGCCCTTTTAGAACAGAGATGAGAAGAAATGTTTTCTCTGAGGGTTATGTAACTTTGGAACTCTGCCATCGAGGTGGTGTAGGTGGGTTCGCTGAATATTTTTAAGGCAGAGGTGGATAGATTCTTATTAGGCAGGAGAATTAAAGATTATCAGGGCTGGATGGGAATGTGGAAACTGGAATACAAACAGATTAGCCAAGATCTTACTGAATAGTGGAAGAGGCCCAGGGGCTGAGGCATTAACTTCTTTGCTTAATTTGCACATTTGTATCTTTGTAATTACGCCAGTTGATCCAAGAATAGTCCTGCATGTAACCCAGTGTCACATCTTGGCTGCTAATGCTCTTGTAAAATGCCCTGGGCCATTTTACTGCATGGGAAGTGCTATAGGAATGCAGGCATTGTTGTTGCATGTTATAAATGTAGGGGACAAAGAGACACATTCCTCCCTGATGTGCTGAATGCTTTCTATGCTCGGTCCGAGAGAATGCCAGCAGCACGGTGTCACCTGCACCGACAGCCCCAGACACACTCTTGCCCACTGTTACCACTGCAGACGTCAGATCGGTCTTCCTGGGAGCCAACCGAAGGAAAGCGATGGGCCTGGATGGAGTCCCCAGATGAGCACTTAGATCTTGGGCAAACCAATTGGCAGAGGTATTTACCGATAAAAACAGAAGTTGCTGGAAAAACTCAACAGGTCTGGCAGTATCTGTGAAGAAAAGTGACAGTTAATGTTTCAGGTCTGGTGACCCTTCCTCAGAACTGATGGTAGCTGGAAAAGTATCGGTTTATATGCAGAAGATAGGCTAAGAAGTAAATGATAGGTGGGGATAAGCCCAAAGAGAGAGAGCAGTTGGAAAGACAAAGGAGTTGATAATGATCTGGCTAGGAGGGTGAATATCTGTTAATGGGGACTGTTAGTGACTAACACTAGGTAGTGTGTAATGGCACACGATGTGATAGCAAGGCCTGGTGTGTGGGTTAGGGGGCTAGGACATGGGAGAGTTCAGGTCTAAAATTATTGAACTCGATATTGAGTCCAAGGGACTGCAGGGTCCCCAAGTGGAAAATGAAGTGTTGTTCTTCCAACTTGCGCTGGGGTATTCACTACAATCTTCAGCCTTGCTCTCCTACAAGCCAAAGTCCCCATCTGCTTCAAGAAGACCACCAGCATCCCTGTACTTAAGAAAGCACATGCAATGTGCCTTAGTGACCACTGCCCAGTGGCTCTGACATCCATAATCATGAAGTGCTTCGAGAGGCTGGTCATGAACCACATCAACTTTAGTATCCCAGACTATCTGAATACCCCACAATTCCTACCGACATAACAGGTCCACAGCGGACACCATATCCGTACCCCTGCACTCATCCCTGGAATAACACAACGAGGACACCTACATAGATCCCTGCTCATCGACTACAGCTCTGCTTTATCCCCTTCAGATTGATCTCAAAACTCCGAGACCTTGGCCTCAGCACTGCCCTGTGCAACTGGATCCTCAGGTTTCTGACCCACAGACCGCAATCAGTGAAGATAGACAAGTGCACCTCCTCCATAATAACACTCAACCCAAGCCCCCCAGTGATGCATCCTCAGACCTCTACTCTACTCCCCGTACACCCATGACTGTGCTGCCAAATTCCGAATGAACGCCGTCTACAAGTTTGCTGATGACATCATCATAATTGGATGGAATCTAACAATGACAATCTAGAATACAGAAAGGAAATAAGACGGCTTGGTGACATGGTGCAATGAGAACAACCTCTCTCTCAACATCGGCAGAACTAGAGAACTGATCATTGACTCCAGAAAGAAAGGAGGAGAACACACCCCCACCTCCATTAATGGAACTGAGGCTGAGAGGGTGGAGAGGGTCAAGTTCCTCAGAGTGATGATAACCAACAACCTGTCCAGGACTTCCCATGTAGATGCGACAGTCAAGAAGGGACAACGCCTCTTCTTCCTCAAGTGGTTCAGGAAATTTGGCATGTCCATAAGGACCCTCACCAACTTTTACAAATGCAGCATTGAAAGCATACTGCCCGGGTGCATAACGGCCTGGTATGGCAACTGCTGTGTCCAGGACTGTGAGAAACTACAGAAGGTTGTGTGCACAGCCCAGACCATCACAGAAGCCAACCTCCCATCGATGGTAAATGAATCCATTTACATGGCTTGTTGTGATGGAAATGCTGCCAACATCATCAAAAACCAATAACATCCCGCTAATGCTCTCATACAACCTCTTCTGCAGGCAAAAAGTACAGAAGCTTGAACACATGCATTAGCAGGTTCAGGAACAGCTTCTTACTGGCCCTTATTAAACTGATGAGTGGACTCTCTAACTTCAAATAATGCTGTTCTTGCTAACGTTGATCTTGCCTAGCATATGCCCTGTGCGACATAACTTCTATGCCTCTAAATTTTTTCTTCACCCTATGATCTGTATGTTCTTGCTTACTATGATCTGCGTGTACTGCTCGTAAACAAAGCTTTTCACTGTACTTAGGTACACGTGATAATAAATAAACCAAATCAAATCTCTCGTGGCTGTGCTAACAAAAATAGGGAACGCAGGAGACATTCACCACGTCTGGCAACATCTTTGGAGAGAGAAACAGAGGTAACGTTTCAACTTTGGTATGATTATTCTTCACAGCTTCTGAAGTGTGAACTGCCTTCTTGAGCCGCTGCAGTCCATGTGCTGCAGGTTGATGACCTCAGGGAGGGAATTCCAAGATTTTAACTCAACGGCACTGAAGCAAACAGCAATAAAACAAACGCAAGGAACACGAGAGAAACACAGCAGGTCTGATAGCATGCATAGAGAGACAAATAGAGTTAATGTTTCAAGTTCAATTTGACTAGGTGCATGGAAGAGTCATATCAGACTCAAAAATATTAAACTCTGTTTCTCTCTCCACAGATGCTGACCTGCTGAGTTTCTCCAGCACTTACTGATTTTATTCCAGATTTCCAACATCTGCAATATTTTATTTTCCTTTGATAGATTTCTAAGTCAGGATGTTGAATGATTTGGAGGGGAACTTGCAGGTGATGGTATTCCCATATTTCTGCTGTCCTTGTCCTTTTAGATGGTAGAGGTGACCAGTTTAGAAGGTGTTGTCTAAGGATCTTTGGTGAATTTCTGCAGTGCATCTTTTAGCTGGTGCACACTGAGAGCAGCACAGTGGCTCTGTGGTTAGCAGTGCTGCCTCACTGCACCAGGGACCTGGATTCATTTCCAAAAAAATTCCTTGGGTGACTGTCTGTGTAGAGTTTGCATGTTTTCCTCGTGTCTGTATGCGTTTCCTCTGGGTGTTCTGGTTTCCTCCCATAGTCCGAAGATGTTCAGGTTAGTTGGATTGGCCATGCTAAATTGCCTATAGTTTCCAGGGATGTGCAGGCTAGGTGGGTTAGCTGTGGGAAATGCAGGGGGTGGGTCTAGGTGGCTTACTCTTCAGAGGGTTGATGTGAACTCAATAGGCTGAATGGCCTGATTCAACATTGTCGGGATTCTATGCTGCTACTGAGCGTTGGTAGAGAAGATGCTGAACATTGAAAATGGTGGATATGGTCATGGGCAATGCGTTCCCCTTTTTGAATTTTGACATCTCAATCAAACCATCCCTGCAGCTCATTTGTACATGAGAGAATGCAAGCTGTGTCTGTGTAAACTGCCTCCGTAAATTAACTCTGGTGAGTCTACCGCTGTGGGGTCTTGTGGGGCCAATATCCCCACGCTGAGGTGTTGGTCTTACAACTGGATAGAACATCCCGGATGTGTTCTGACTAAAGTTCAGCTGAAGCATGGCAAATGTGCACGTTGCATTTGAGCCGGTTTGTACCTGTGCTCAATCCTTGTGCGATGTCTGAAGCAAATTTTGTTGCCTTCCCCCCCCCCACCCAGTGCAACATACAGTTATGTGCACTGTGTTATTTTTAATAGACTTCCCACCATCCTGTAAGAAAGTGCACAGCTGCTGTTTGCAAGGGGGCTGTACGATTGCAGATGGAGTTCTTGCTGGTTGCTGGAAAGGGCTGCACCCATCATCATGCATCAGCTACCAATCTTAAAACACCCGTACCAACAGATTCAAGAACAGCTCCTTCCCCACTGTTATCAGACTTCTGAACAGACCTCTCAAATTTTAAATTTAAAATGTTGATCTTGCTTTTTGTGCACCTTCTTTGCTGCCGTGATATTGTATACCTCGCTCTGTTCTATTGCCCTAATGCACTTTGTATGGAGTGATCTGCCTGTACTGCACACAAAACAAAACTTTTCACCTGAAGCTGTGGGGAGGCAGTGGCCTAGTGGTACTATCACTGGACTGTTAATCCAGAGACCTAGGTAATGTTCAGGGGACCTGGGTTCGAATCCCACCATGGCAGATGGTGGAATTTGAATTCAATAAATATCTAGAATTAAGAATCTAATGATGACCGTGAATCCATTGCTGAGTGTCAGGGGAAAAAACCATCTGGTTCACTAATGTCCTTTAGGGAAGGAAACTGCCATCCTTACCTGGTCTGACATACATGTTGTTGACTGATAACTGCCCTCTGGGCAATAAATGTTGGCCTAGCCAGTGATGCCCTCATCCCCTGAATGAATAAAGAATAAAGGACCTAGGTACATGTGACAAGAATAAATCAAATCAAAAATTCCTTGGGATCGTCTTCCCCTGGCCATCTGCTTTGGATCAGATTGTGTTACTTAGTCCTGGAATATCTGAATATCCAGCTGCTTTCAGTTGAAAAGCATCTACAAATGAGATTTAATATCAGTTCAGAGCTCTGTGCAGTGGAGTCAAAGTATCACCCTCCGCTTTGTTGCAAATATATCCTGGCAGGGTAGATGCAGAAAGGATGTTTCCCCTGCCTTGGGGAGGGGGGAGAGTTGGGATCTCTAGCTAGATACAATTTCAGAATGAGGGGTGGGCCAGTCAAGACTCGTCTGAGGAGCCATTAATATGAAAATTGGAAACAATGTAAACTGTGAGGAGGACACAGACAAGTTGGTGGAGCTGGTGGATAGATGGCAAGTTCAATGCAGAACACTGTGAGGTGATACATTTTGGTAGAAAGAACAAGAGGCAGCACAAAATAAAGATTACACCTGCACAGGGTGTGCGCAGGCAGAGACAGCTGGGTGTATATATGCATAAGGCATTAAATGTGACAGGGCAGATAGAGCTGTGATTAATGCATGCAGTATCCTTGACCTTATGATAGGGGCATGGAGTACAAGAGCAGGATGTTATAGTGAACCTGTTTAAATACTACTTAGACCTCAACTGGAGTATTGTGTTCAGTTCTGGACACCCCACTTCAGGAAGGATGTAAATACACTGGAGAGAGTGCAGAAATGTTTTAGTAGAATGGTTCCAAGGATGAGATACTTGAGTAATAAGAGAAGATTGGAAAAGTTAGGACTGTTCTCCTTGAAGAAGAGAAGGCAAAGAGGAGATCTTTTAGAAATTTTCAAAATCATAAACAGTCAGGGCAGGGTAAGTTGGGAGAGACTGTTCCTGTTCATAAGAGGATCAAGAGGCAAAGATTTAAAATGATTAGCAAAAGACGTAAATGTGAGGTGAGGAGAAACTTTTTTCAAACAATGACTAGTTAGGAGATTGAACACACTGCCTCAAAGTGTGGAGGAGGCAGATTCCTTGAAATCATAGAATCCCTGCAGTGTGGAAGCAGGCCATTCAGTCCATCAAGTCCACACCAATCCTCCAAAGAGCATCCTACCCAGACCCCACCCCTGACCTTATCTCTGTAATCCTGTATTACCCATGACTAATCCATCTCACCTGCACAACCTTAGACACTATGGACAATTTAGCACGGCCAATCCACCTAACCTGTACATCTTTGAACTGTGGGAGGAAACCAGAGCACCTGGATGAAACTCAATCCGATGCGGGGAGAATGTGCAAGCTCCACACAGACAGTTGCCTAAGTGTGGAATCAAACCCGGGTCCCTGGCAGGGTGAGGCAGCAGTGCTAACCACTGAGCCATCATGCTGCCTAGTTGTTGGCTTCCAAAGAGTCACTGGGATAGAAATAATGTGCAAGGGTTTGAGGAAAAGACAGGAGATTGCCACTTAGTCATGAAGCTCATTTGCAAAGCTGGTGCAATTCTGTGAATTTTTTCACTCCAAGAGTGATGAATCTTTGGAATTCTGTACCCCAGTGAGTCAAAGAGACCCAGTCATTGAATATGTTCAAGCCAGGGATCAACAGATTTGGAATTTGGAATTATTAATGATATCAAGGGATATGTTGATAACATAGGAAAATGACATTCAGATTTAGAACTGCAGAGCAAATTCAAAGAGTTAAATGGCCTAGAGCTGCTCCAATCTGTTCAAACTGTGTCAAATATTCTGTCTCTCTATGACATGCCCTTTCATAGGGTATGAGTATTACTGGAAAAGCAGTTCTTGCCCACCCCTTGTTGTCCCTTGCGAAGGTGGTGGTGAGCTACCTTCTGGAACCACTGCAGTCCATGTGCTACAGAGATACCAAGCTTTGTTAGGGAAGGTGTTCCAGCATTTTGAGTCAGGATGATGAGTGGTTTGGAAGGGAACTTGCAAGGGTTGGTGCTGCCCTTGTCCTGCAAGATGGAAGTGGTCGTGGGTTTGGAAGGTGTGGGGTCGAACAAATTTTGGTGAGTTCCTGGTCCAATTCCTTCTCACTGTCAAATAATGAAACGATCCTTCAAATGTTCGTGAACATCCAAGTCTTGTCTTGCAAGAGTACAATGGAATGGCAGACCACTCAAACAATACACAGTGCACTATAATACAGTCTGAATCGATCAATGTTTCATAACACATTTCTATAAAGCCTTCACACTTTATAGCAAATGAAGGAATTTTGAATTGCAGCCTCATACATTGGAGGAAATGTGGCAGACAATTTGCACACGGTAAGTTCCCACAAACAACAATGAAATAATAACCAGTCTTATTGAATTAGGGATAAATATTGATCAGGTCCCTGGGACAATGCACCCTGCACCTCCCCAACATCTTTGAAGTAGATGCGTGGGCTCCTTTGTATCTACCTATGAGGAAAAATGCAGCCTTGTTTAATGCCTCAAGAGAGAAGACTGCATCTCCAACAGCGTACACTGAATTATAGCTGAGATTATAGTCAGGGTGCAATATTTCACTGCCTGGTTTGGTCAGGGTACAGTATTAATCTGCCCAGTCTGGTACAAGTACAGTATTGCATTGGTCTGGTCAGGGTACAGTATTGTCTGGTCTGGTCAGGATACAGTAGTACATTATGATTTTATTGGCTGCTTTGATTACTACTGCAGCAGGTTTCCTAAGAGAGATTAGTCTTGGAGTTGGAGTTGAGAATGACGTGTTTCCACTGCGGTTTGCTGGGGTCTGAGATGTCTAATGAGTCCAACGTATGATCTGTGTACTGTCCTGCCATAAACTTGTGGGGTTTGGAAGGTGCTTTCGAAGGAGGGTTAGCAAGTTCCTCGTTCACCTCCTTCTCCTTGTCAATGTCCTCTTCCACCACCTCAAACTCTGTGTCTTCAAAGAGATACTCTCCTTTTCACCTTTGCACCTCTTCAGTATGTCTGGATCCTGGTGTTATACTGTACTGACTCCAGCTGCTCACCACGAGGAACTGGGTAACAAAGTGTTTTGACTCAGGGTACCAAGATGAAGTCAATTTGAATGATATTGTCGAGAAAATCAGAAGTTTAAAAACCAGAAATTATTCATCAAATGCAGATGAACGTCCACATTTGGGTCACATATGGTCTGAAGTCCAGGTTAGGGTGAGCCATTCAGATGGTTGTGTGCTCTCTCTGATGTCTTAACTTTGCCTCTGTATGTTCCTAATGAACCTTGATATGTCCATTGCCTTATCACGAGTGAACTTTATACAAGTGGGTTGGTCACAAGGTAAAGTCTCCCACAAGTGATGGAGATAGAGTCATACAGCATGGAAACAGGCCCTTCACTCCAACCAGTCCACACCAACCATAATCCCAAACTAAACTAGTCTCACCTGTCTGTGCTTGGCCCATATCCCTCCAAACCTTTCCTATTCATGTACTTAACCGAATGTCTTTTAAATGTTGTAACCGGACCTAGATCCACCACTTCCTCATGAAGTTCATTCCACATACAAACCACTCACTGTGTAAAAACATTGCCCCTCATATCCTTTCTAAATCTTGCTCCCCTCACCTTAAAAATATACCCCCTAGTTTTGAACTCCCCAACCCTAGGGAAAACACCCTTGATATTCATCTTATCTGTGCCTGTCAGGATTTTATAAACCTCAGTAAGGTCACCGCTCAAGCTCCTACGCTCCAGTGAAAAAAAACCTGTCCAGCCTCTCCTTTATAATTCAAACCCTCCGTTCCTGAACCCTCTCCAGCTTAATAATATCCTTCCTATAACAGGGCAACCAGAACTGCACACAGTACTTCAGAAGAGGCCTCACCAACATCCTGTACAACCTCAACATGATGTCCCAACTCCTGTACTCAAAAGTCTGAGCAATGAAGGCAAATGTGGTAAATGCCTTCTTAATCACCCTTTCAACATGTGACGCAAACTTCAAAGAATAATGTAACCGAACCCCTAGGTCCCTCTGTTCTACAGCATTACCCGGTATCTAAACAACAAATAACATCTAAATAAAACTCCAGGGAATTTGCTGATCGCCTAGATCCTCTAATCACATCAAGGCAGAGCAGTACATGGTCCAACAGAGCCTGTGTCCTTGCAAATATTTAAGCACAGAACGTAGTGATTTGATTTGTTCTGTTGTTAATGTAGTAGTCTTCAGTGGGACATGGACAACACTCTCTCTAAGCCATGGGACTGAATTGCCACTCAGAGGGTTTGTGCACAGTCAGCTGTGTGCGGATGCTTCTGGAATGCACTGCCGTGCATGAAGCTCGGAATTCTGCGCAGTAGCAGAGAAAACTGGAGGCTGCATAGGATGTGAGCATCACTGGAAAGCTCAGCATTTGTTGCTGATCCCTCATTGTCCTTGAACTGAATGGCTCACTGGGCCATTTCAGAGGGCAGTTCAGAGTCAGCTACATTGCTGCAGGCCTGGAGTCATCCTGGCCAGACCAGGATGGATTGAGAATTTCTTTCCCCCCCACCACGTGTTTGCTTTTTTCCCCTGTTTAAACACAAAAATATGTTGTAGTTTTGGGGCATTGTTACTGAAGCAGGGTTTAATGTGGCAGATTCATTATTCATTGAATCTAAACTCCACTACCAACAGTGGCGGGATTTGAACATGTGGTCCCCAAAGCATTGGCCTGATTTTTGGACAGCTAATTCAGTGACATTACCAGTGCACCACTGTCTGCCATCTTGTGAAGCATGTAAGCACCCATTTTGTCACATATTTATGCTTTATTGAATGGGGCACGGAGTTGGAAGGGAGCAGGGATTGTTTTGTTTCAGATCTCCAGCATCCACAGTTCATTGTTTTATTTTGAAGTACTCAATGGTGCTCTGGCTAACACTGAACCACCAATCGACATGACTCCAGTAGATGATCCAGTCATTGTCATTAATTAATTCTGAAGCTAGATAAAGTAGGAAACCTGGCACCATCAATCTTTTTCTTCACAATATAATTATTTAGAAAGTGCAACATAACAAATGTCTATCTCCTCTCTAACCAACACAGTGTCCCAGAATTCTCCCTCTATACTCTTTGGAGAATTGATTAACTAATAAATGAATTAACTGATTAACTGATCCTTAATGGGGCATGTAATGAAAACAAAATATCAAAATAAATTTAAATTAAAATGTCATTATTGGGACTGATAATACACTGAAGCCCCTGGTGCCCACAGGTTATAGAAGGCCTTAACATATAATAGGCATCATGCACTCCCCCCCCCCCCCCCCAGGTGAAAATCTGTTTATGCCTTATATTCCAAAGCAGTTTCCCATTGCACAATGTTCAGCACCATTTGTGACTTCTCAGATACTGAAGCAGTCCATGTTCAAATGCAACAAGATCTGTACAATATTTAGGCTTGGGTGGACAAGTGACCATCTCCAATAAGACACAATCTAACCACTGACCCTTGACATTCAATGATTGTTACCATCACTGAATCCCCCACTATCAACATCCTGGGGGTTGCCATTGATCAAAAACTCAGCTGGACCCATCACATAAACACAGTGGCTACAAGAGCGGGTCAGAGGCTAGGAATATTGTGTGGCTATGTTTGGCTTGGGCTACTATGATTACTTTGTCCCAGTTAAACTGATGGCCTTCATTGTCTGAATGTACAGATATTAAGGACACAATGAAGGCCATCAGTTTAACTGGGACAAAGTAACCATAGTAGCCAAAGCTAAACATAGACATGCATGGGAATTCCTAGGGGAATGATTCTCCGCCCATACTTCAATGAACAAACGTATAGAATTGGACCCCATACACAAACCCATACAGATCAAAACTGGAAATGACAGTACTCACCATAACGGACCAGACAGTATAAATTCCAAACAGAGTAGAATAACATCGCTTCATCAGAGGCTCCACTAATGATGTCACCTAGCATGGTGACAAAACGTCTGAACAAAAACAAGCCAGCTTGGCGAGCAAGTCAACAACCTCGGTCTTTGATAGTAGGAACTGCAGATGCTGGAGAATCCGAGACAACAAGGTGCAGGGCTGGATGAACACAGCAGGCCAAGCAGCATCATAGGAGCAGAGAGGCTGATGTTTCGGGCCTAGACCCTGATGAAGGGTCTAGGCCCGAAACGTCAGCCTTTCTGCTCCTATGATGCTGCCTAACCTCAGTCTTAGATTTACTTGAAGTATTGGCTGATTTAATTGGTACACTGAATTCTTTGTACAGTGTCTGATTGTTGTGAACACTGCCTGATACACACTTTGCATTGTGATTCCTTCAGTGAAGGTAGGACCAATGCTGGCCAGCCAACAGAATATTGAAAATGAGAAACCGAAGTGTAAGCTGGTTTTTGTCTGGATTTTGAAAGCAATGTTGCTTTGAAAGCCACAGGACTATGTTTTTCTGTTTTGCTCTCTCTACTTATTCTCAAGATATGGATTTGTAGAAAGTTCTGAGAAAAGAACCCCAGTCTATAAAAAATAAAGAAAGGTCTACAGAGGTCTGCAGAAGTTATTTGTACTGACAATGACTTCAGAGTTTAAGCAAGGTCCACTTCTACGTGCCTGTAATATTGTCCGTTGGATTTCATGAAGGCTGGTATTCATTGTGGAAATGGTTATCGAAAAATTTATCCTTTAACTGTGTGTCTGTCGATGTGAGTGGAGAGTTGGTAATCAAAGAAGTTTGGACTTAGATTTTGAATATTAGATTGCCTTGTATCTGAGTTCTGCTTACATCATTGCCAATTTTTAGTTTTCGTTTAAGTTATAAACTTGGCATCTAAGATCTATTATTTGTCAAGTCTGGTTGGGAACGAATGAGTGATTTTGAGCATCATCGAATGTTCTAATTTCACTGTGTTGCAAATCTAGTGATCTCAAACCTGATTTGGCCTGGCTTGCTGTCCCTGTGTCATAATAGTACACTGATTTACTTGGTACACTATCTGATTTACTGAATAGACTATCTGATTTTCACAATGTTTTATTGGTATGTTGTCTAATTTCCATAGTGGAGACAATGTTTGCTCAGAAATGTTTGATTTACTCAGGACAGTCTCTGGCTTGCTGGGAATAAGTTCAGATTTTCTTGATACACTCTGATTTACTCAGAATACTCTCTGATTTCTTTGATACACTGTGTGATGAACAAGGAATACAGTCTAATTTACTCAATATTATCTGATATCCTGACACAACTGTTGAATTTTCTCTGTTCGCCATCAGATTTTCTCGGTATGCTGCTGGATTTGTTCAGAATGGTGTTTAATTTTCTCAGCACCCTTGGATTTTCTCATTACACTATCTGATTTACCCAGGACACACTGACTTACTTGAAATATTAGCTGATTTAATTGGTACACTTGGATTTTCATGTTCAGTATCTGATTGCCCTGAATACTGTCCCCTTTGTAGTGTACCCGCTGTAATTTGCTCAGGGCACTGTCTGGTGTAGTTGGACTACTGGCTGAAGTTCTAATGTCCAATTTACTTGGTATATTACGCGATATTTGCTGTTTACTGTCTGAGTTACTCAGTACGCTCTCTGAGGTACTTGGTATACTCTCTGAATTACTTGGTACACTGTCTCACTCAGTACATTGTCAGAATGACTCAGTATGTTGTCTAATTTACTGGATGTACTGTTTGATTTACTTGATATACAGTCTAATTTTCAGGGTATCCTGAATTAGTCAGTACACTGATTTATTTTGTAGTGTCTGGGGGATGCAGGGCTCTGCCTGGTGTGGGCAGGGCTCTGCCTGGTGTGGGCAGGGCTGTGCCTGGTGTCTGGTCATTGCTGTCCATTTGGTGCAGGAACACCCCACAATGCTGTTAGTTCCAGGATTTTGACCCCGTGATAGTGAAGGAACGGTGATATATTTCCAAGTCAGGATGGTGAGTGGCTTGGAGGGGAACTTGCAGATGGTGGTGTTCCCATCTATCTGCCACTCTTGTTCTTCTAGATGGAAGTGGTTGTGGGTTTGGAAGGTGCTATCTAAGATTTTTTTTGGTGAATTTCTGCAGTGCATCTTGTAGATAGCACACAGTGCTGCTACTGAGCGTCGGTGGTGAAGGATGTGATGCCAATCATGCGAGCTGCTTTGCCTTGGATAATGTCAAACTTCTTGAGTGTTGTTGGAGTTGTACCCACGCAGGCCAATAGGGAGTATTCATTAACTCTCCTGACTCAAGCCTTGTAGATGGTGGAGAGGCTTTGGGAAGTCAGGAGGTGAGTTACTTGCCACAGTTTTCCTATCCTCTGACCTGCTCTTGTAGCCACTGTGTATTATATTGGTGAGTCCAGTTGAATTTCTGATCAACGGTAACCTCCAGGATGTTGGTGGTGGAGGTACTCCATGATGACAATGCCTCTGAATGTCAAGCAGCAGTTGTTAGGTCCTCTCTTCTTAGAGATGGTCATTGCCTGGCTCTTGTGTAATATAATATACTATGGAATATAATATAATATGGAATATAATTGTGGAATATAATATGTATCTGGCCAAGCATAGATATTGTTCTGGCCTGACTGTTCTTAGACATTGAATGCTCCGATATCTGAAGAGTTGCGAATGATGCTGAACATTGCGTTCAGACTCCAGGATTTGATCTCCACTGGAAGCAGATTAGTTTCAGAGAGTGTTGAACAGTTCAGACCCAGGTGGGTTGAGAATTGAAGGAGCTCAAGAAATGCAGGAGGGACTGCAAGGCTTCAATGGAGTGGCATTTAAAGTCGTCTGAACTCATGGATAGGCAGACTGTATGTGAGTTCCTCTTGTTAAGGTACTGAATGGTTGTAACTGCTGAATCTTTCTGCCAGTCCATGACAAGATGTGCTGTTGCAGCATCGCTAGGTCTGGGAATTGTTTAAAATACTTGTGTGACTTCTGAGTCTCTTTCCCCCACATCTCTTCGCCCTCAGGGACTACCCACAATCCCTCAGAAGACTTTTGACATTACATGGGTAAGAGGATAGCATCCCATTGAAGAACCAGTATGTGTGGGAGGCTGCAAATTGCTATATTCGTTAGGAGCTTCTGTCGGTCTCTGGGGGACCCTATGACAGTGGAATTTGTCAGCTTTCCAGCATTGGGTGCTTAACATATTTCATTCTGCACTATCTTTTACACTGTGGCGTCACGTAACATGCTCGCATTTATACAAAGGCCCTCACAGTGATTTTGGGTATTCTGGAAACCATCGTCACTTCCTAACCCACCCCACATCTCCCTTCCTCAACATTCACATCATCATTCCCTATTCCACTGTGTATCATTTAGGATTTTCAAAAAATTCACGTGAAAGTGGGAGCATCAGATATCACCGTCAACAGGCTGAATGGTCTCAAAGAATCCCTACAGTGTGGAAAGAGGCCATTCGGCTCATCAAGTCTGGACCAACTGCCCAACAGCATCCCACCCAGACACAGCCCCTTATCCTATCCCTGCAACTCTGCATTTTCCATGGCTAGTCCACATAGCCTGCACATCCCTGGATACAATGGGCAATTTAGATGGCCAATCCACCTAACCTGCACATCTTTAGACTGTGGGAAGAAACCACAGTACCTGGAAAAAACCCACGCAGACATGTGGAGAACATGCAAACTCCAGTGGACCCGGGTCCCTGGCACTGTGAGGCAGTAGTGCTGACCACTGAGCCACTGTGACGCTTGTCACCTCTGGAATAAAAGATTCCATGGCTCTGTGAATTGGTCAGAGGTTTCTGTCAAAAAAGAACAGAAGATCCTGAGCCAGCAGTGGGACTGGATCAGCAATCTGCCTGGCAACAGATACCTGATTGGCCGCTCAGACCCTGTCTGAGATGCACTACAGAAATTGATCGAGCTCAAAATGAATAACACACTCTGGGTCGATGGAGTTCATCCATGTATTGTAAAGGAATCTAGGGAAGGCATTGCACTGGCATGACTCTCTATATATTTAATCATTTGTTTGAGAAAGGCAATGTGCCAGAGAGCTGACAAATAGCTTAGGTGCCTCCTATACTTACAAAGGTCAGACGAGGAGCAAAACACGTCCTGGTTATTATAGATGAGTCAACTTCACATCGGCTATATGAAAAATAGTGTGATCCTCACAAAGAGAGATAATAAAAGAATGTATATAGAAATAAGAAATTTAATCATAAATTATAAGCATGGATTCCTAAAGGGAAAATCTTGCCTGACTGACCTAATTGAAGTTTATGCGGAGGCAAGAGAGAGTGTAAACAATGGTGATGAGTGCAAACTGGTGAGCTATGTATTTAGAGATAGTAGGATCTGCAGATGCTAGAGAATCTGAGATAACAAGGTGTAGAGCTGGATGAACACAGCAGGCCAAGCAGCATCAGAGGAGCAGGAAGGCTGATGTTTCGGGCCTAGACCCTTCTTCAGAAATGTATTTACCCCACTTACAGAGACGTTGTTGAGCAGAACTCCATTGTGACCCTCTTCTCTTGCCTCTGAATTTTGTGTGAGGTGACAACATCTGTCATTACTGATGATGCACTGTGGCTATTAACAGCAACTGTTAGCAGGTTTACCAGACTGACTCCTGGGATGGCAGGATTGTCATATAGAGAGAGACTGGATCAGTTAGGACTATAGTCATTGGAGTTTTGAAGAATGAAAGGGATGCCCGAGAAACGTCGAAAATTCTAACAGGACTAGACATGGAAAACAAAGGAAGGATGTTCCCGATAACCAGGGGATCCCAGAACCAGGGTTCACAGTCTAAGGAAACTGAGTAGGCCATTTAGGACTGAGATGAGGAGAAATTTCTTCACCAGAGAGTGGTGAGCCTATGGAATTGTCTGCCATAGAAAGCGGTGGGGGCCAAAACATTGAATGTTTTCAGGAAAGAGAATTACGTGCAGTTCTCGGGGCTGAAGGGCTCAAAGGGTGTGGGAGAAAGGAGGAACAGGATACGGAGTTGGATGATCAGCATGATCGTATTGAATGCTGGAGAAGGCTCGAAGGGCAGAAAGGCCCACTCCGGCTCCCATTGTCTATGTTTCGATCTTTTTAACCTTCGAAGCCCTAAATGCCAGAGAATATAGGCCTCGTTTACTCAGCTGCTCATCATAGTACAACCACCATATCCCAGGGCCTAGTTTATGGACTATTCAATGCACTGTCTCCAATGCAGGTTTATCCTTCCTTAAATAGAGGAAGTGCCATATTCTTCTGTTGTTGGTGAGTAGCATAGGTTCAATTTACTTGTTAATTTCAAACAGGTTTTCTTGGCAGATTACTCGCAGTTTTATGGTGACTATGAACTCATCCTTCGTCTAGAGTACAGCTCCTGGACCTCATGACTGGCAGTCTTCGAGTCATACAGCATGGAAACAGACCCTTCGGTCCAACCAGTCCATGCTGAACATAATCCCAATTTAAACTAGTCTCACTTGCCTGTTCCTGGCCCATATCCCTCCCTCCAAAATTTTCTTATTCATGTGGTATCATCTGGGTCCTTGGACCATGAAGATACTTAGCCATTAGAAATAACATAACAGAGAACAGCAGGAGTTTTTCCGACAGCGGGTCCGGAATGTGAAATTTGCTACAACTGCAAAGTAAGAGGGTCAGCCGGTGAATGGATCAGCAAGCAGCACTCACTTAACTTTCACCTCAGTACAGAGAATTAAGTACAAAGTTAATGCTTCAATGAGGCACTGAATCACACAATTGTTATGCCACAGAAGGAGGCCATTCAGCCCATTGTGCCCACACTGGTGGCACAGTGGCTCGGTGGTTAGCACATTTGCCTCACAGTGCTAGGGACCTGAGTTCAAGTCCACTGTTGGGTGACTATGTGGAGTTTGCGCATTCTCCCCGTGTCTGTGTGAGTTTCCTTGGGGTGCTCTGGTTTCCTCCCACAGTCCAAAGATGTGCAGGTTAGGTGGATTAGCTGTGGGAAATGCAGAGTTACAGGGTTAGGGTGGCTCCAGGTGAGATGCTGTTCAGAGGGTTGGTGTTGACTTGATTGGCCAAATGTCCTGCTTCTGCACTGTAGGGATCCTATGATTTTACCTAGTGCCAGTCTTTATTTATTCTCTCTGGATGCCTTGACAGAGCATTCACTGGTGAAGGCACCATTTTCATTTTCTGATGAAATGTTCAGTTGAGGTTTGCCTGCTTCTCAAATGGATGTAAAACAAACCTAGCCCACCTCAGTGTCCTGCACAATATTATTCCTTGTCCTGCATCACAACAACAAAGTATCACATCATGGTTGTTTGTGGACTCTTACTATACACAAATTGGCAGTTGTGTTTCTTGCACTGCAACAGGAACATACTTTTAAACAAAATCCATTTGATCTGAAAGTCCCTGGATGGAAGTAACTGTTTCAAAGACACATACAGCCAATGGATAGAGCACATTCACCATTCACCAGCCTATTTTGGATTGACACCAAGGTCCCAGAGGGTCTTAGAAAATACTGAGGAGATCAGTCCACCCGTTGCACCCAGTGCTAGACCTTTGGGTCAGGTTATTGTAGCCAATGTTGTAACAGTTCAAATTGACAGGCTGGTCGTTGGGAGGATGAGATGGGGGAGGAGGCAGCGAAAATCACTGTGTCAGAATCATAGTCCCCTCGCATTTATGTTACTTTACTTTCATGAACGAAAGAGCAGATCAAAGCTAAAAGAGAGACACTTCCATTCTGTCATCCCATCACACAGAGCTCAGAGTTGGGACCATCACGAACAGAATATGCTGAGTCTCCACCATTCACATTTTCCCGCATATTATCTCCACCTCAAGATCTCCTTTTGGTGATATCACACATTGGGCTGGATTAACGTGTGCAGGTGGGAAAACACGAAGAGGGCCCTTTTCTGGCTTATGTAATGCAGGCCCACCTTCTGAACTACATTCCCACCACTGTCTATGGCCTGGGAAGAGGAATATTTGGGTTTTGGCAAGCCACAATGCAGTGTTAGCAGCTGTGGGTGTAAAAGCAGTCCAATTAGGTACCCTCCTCAATAGGAGCAGAAGTAAGCCATTCAGCTATTGAGTTAGCTCAGTGAGAGCATGGCTGACATGATAATCCTCAACTCCACTTTCCTGCCTTTTCTCCATAGCCCTTGATTTGCTTTCTGATTTAAAAATCTGTCCATCTCAGCTTTAATTTACTTAATGGCCCAGCCTCAACAGTCCGCTGCAGTAAAGAATTCCACACATTCACGACTCTCTGAGAGATGAGATTCCTCCTCATCTCTGCCTTAAATGGGTGACCTTTAATTGGATATTATGCCCTCTGGTTCTAAACACCAGACACACACCACATCAAATCCCGAGATTTATTTATTTAAGGTCTCCTCTCATTCATCTACAATACATCTTCTTGGGGGGCAGCAGCTCAGTTCCCAATGTTGTTCATACATCCGCCAAATGATATTTCACATATCCAACCCACCTTTCCCATAGTACAGCCAAACTGGCTGCAAGTCCTTGCAGATACACCAAGTGCCCTTCCTTGATGTTTAATGTACATCATGCCCCATCATACTCTCAAGCATCCTCACACTCTCCATACCTCCTACATGACCATCATGGTCCCATGTTCCCTTCCATACTCTCTCATACATTAACCCATATACCTGCAGCAACAACCGTCACACACCATAGGTCTCCACCATTAGTCCTCTACAGCGAGTCACCCAGACTTTAAGATCTGTTTGAACTGATGTTTAAAGAAAATCATAATACTCTAATAGGATTCTCTATTGGACGTGTTCCCTGCTGGAAAGAAAAACCTCTCAGTCATAAAAGTCATTCGCAAAGTAATAACTCCCCTCAAGTGGTATATCTGTTGTAAAACCTAACAAGTACTCATTCAATTATCACAACAAAGTCATTTGATCTTTCAGCTATGTTTTTCAAATTGTCCATCAAAATGTGAACATAACCACTTGCTGAGATAGATGTTTCATATGTTTGTCAAACTCAGCCAAGCATTCATAATAGTCTCAGCTATCAGAAAAACCCTGAAGAATATAAACAGTGGAGTCGACTGAAATTGAAAGGCCAGGTGGCTTTTCTTTCTTTTATAATTCTCCTTCCTGGCATCATTCTATGAATTTTATGGCTTCCTCTCTATTGACCTAATGTTCTTCAACCAAAGAAACACGACAGTGGGAATCAAACCATTGCCTCATATTGTTCATTCACTTCTTTGTTATCAGAGCCTCAGTGGGACTATTGGTATTGTCTTGCTTCTTTTCTGGTATTTTAGAATACAAAACCTCCACATCCAACATTTCTCCATTCTCTTCTTTTTTTATCCTCAAGTTCCCCCTTCAGTTGTTGACTGGACAAAACCAGCAGGTTTTCATTTCCAATGTTTGTACTTGGCTGTCTGAAAGAGATAAAACATGTTTTTCACATATAGAGATCTATCAATCTCAGTCACAGTGACTGGATCTCCACAGCCCTCTGGTATAGACACTTCTAAGTAAAGAATTTCCATACATCTCAGTCCTAAATGACTTGTCCCATATTCTGAGACTGTGTCCCCTTCTTCTAGACCCTCCACCCACTCAGACAGGATGAACCATCCTCCCTGCACCTATCCTGTCGAGCCCTGTAATAATTTTAATGTTTAAATGAGATCACCTCACGTTCTTTTAAATTTCCAAGAATAAAGTCTATTTGACCTTTCCTCAACAGTACATTGCTCCATCTCAGAATTGCTCAGGTCGACCTTTGTTGCTCTCTCGCTATGGAACAGGTAGAAACTAGGAGCCGGAGTAGGCCATTTGGCCCTTCAGACCTTCTCTGCCATTCAATATGATCATGCAGGACTTATACACTTAATGGTAAGGTCCTGGAGAGTGTTGCTGAGCAAAGACAGTTTAGAGTGCAGGTTCATAGTTCCTTGAAAGTGGAGGTGCAGGTAGATGGGATAGTGAAGAAGGCATTTGGTACGCTTGCCTTTATTAGTCAGTGCATTGAGTATAGGAGTTGGGAGGTCATGTTGCAGCTGTACAGGTCATTGGTTAGGCCACTTTCGGAATACTGCATGCAATTCTGGTCTCCCTGCTTCAGGGAGGATGTTGTTAAACTTGAAAGGGTCAGAAAAGATTTACAAGGATGTTGCCAGGTTTGGAGGGTTGAAGCTATAGGGAGAGGATGAATAGGCTGGGGCTATTTTCCCTGGAGGTGGAGGCTGAGGAGTAAACTTATAGAGGTTTATACAATCATGAGGGGCATGGATAGGGTGAATAGACACATTCTTTTCTGCAAGGTGGGGGAATCCAAAACTAGAGGGCATAGTTTCAAGGTGAGAGGGAAAAGATTTAAAAGGGACCTAAGAGGCAACTTTTTCAAGCAGAGGATGGTGCATGTTTGGAATAAGATGCCAGAGGAAGTGGAGGAGGCTGGTACAATTACAACATTTAAAAGGCATCTGGATAGGTATATGAATAGGATGGGTTTAGAGGGATATGGGCCAAATGGGGCTAGATTTATTTAGGATATCTGGCCGGCATGGACGAGTTGGACCGAAGGATCTGTTTCCATGCTGTACAGCTCTATGATTCTATGACTGATCCTCCATCTCAATCCTGCTTTCTCCACTTACCCCTTGATGCCTTAAAGCAACACGCCTTTAATCTAAAAACATATGTTACTTTCTTGAATATATTCAGCTCAATGCCAAGTATGTCCTTCTGTGAGCAGAGCCCTGGACATTCATTGAGGATACATCTTGGTCTACTAACCAGGGCCCAGTGTTATAGGGATCCACTGTACTTGGGCAAGGCTTCAGGGGCTTTGGCTAGGCGCAGCACCATAGTTCGTGATTTCTGTCTCCAATCCTGTCTATAAATACATGAATGTCAGAATTTAGTATGCTGTTTTTTTTCTTTGTAGTCTTCTATAACAGATCCTTACATCAAAGATCTATACCTCTAAAATCTGTATTCCTTCAATTCCCCATTCCTGACCAACGACAAAATGTTTGTTTCTCTGCACAGAACTGCATTTGCCACCTGATTGCCTGCCCTGCTAAACTTTTTGTGCCATTCTCCTCAATTCAGTATCAACGGCAAACCTGAATTGCCTATGTCTTAAGTAGAAAGAAGGAAAAAGCAACATTTTCTAAAATAGACCTTTCAATATTGCTGCAATTTTTGCTTTCTGTCCCTGAGTCACCTTCCTATCTGTTTGCCTGAATTTTCATAACAAATCTCTTAAGGCATCTTGTCAAATGGAGGCATCTGGAAATCTGTGTGTGCAGCAATCCCCATATTTCTTTTTGTGGTAGTCTTGAGGATGCTCCAAGAGTCTTGATTAAATTAGTCAAACTTAATTTCTCCATTCCAAATCAGTAGTGAATACCCTGGTAATTCTTCACCTTACAAAGTGCTTAGTAATGTAATACAGGATTATAGACTGTCAAGACTCTAGCTATTTAACAGCCATTTTCCAGGTGCTTCAGAGCTGGTGGGAGTGTAAAATTCAGCAGGGGCCATCCCGCTGCCTCTTTGGCAGCTGTGGTTCAATGGCATTCAGATCTCTAAGTCAAGAGACTGTGGGTATAAGTCACACTGCAGAAACTTGAACACAGAATCCAGGTTGGTGCTGTGGCACATTACTGAGTGCAGCAGTATCAGTGCTGCCTCTTTCAGATGAGACGTTAAACCAATGCCCCACCTGCTTTCATAGACGGATGTGAAATATCCCATGGCACTCCTGAAAGAAAAGCAGCGGCATTGTGCCTGGAACCCCAGACAGTATTTATCCCTCATCCAAAATGACTGAATCAGACTATCTGGTTAATATCGTTGTGTAAGTTTCTGAAAAGGTTAAAAAAAAACAAAAGAACTGCGGATGCTGTAAATCAGGAACAAAAACAAAGTTGCCGGAAAAGCTCAGCAGGTCTGGCAGCATCTGTGAAGGAAAAAACAGAGTTAACGTTTCGGGTCCGGTGACCCTTCCTCAGAACTGTTCTGAGGAAGGGTCACTGGACCCGAAGCGTTAACTCTGTTTTCTCCTTCACAGATGCTGCCAGACCTGCTGAGCTTTTCCAGAAACTTTGTTTCTGAAAAGGTTAATGTTGGAAATGCATTAAGCTCCATCCAATCTGATAATGTTTTAACATCTTGAAGGGGAAAAGGCAGATCATTGTAGGATCTTGAAGGAGACAGACCCACCTCCTAGGTCTCCTTATTCTTTATAGCAACATTGAACTTCCTAATGTAATCTGTACTGAGTTACTAACATGCAATAAGCTACACCTTGCCGAGCAAAGATCCTCTTCTTGTTAAGACTCACTAGCAGTTTTCCTCAATCGCTTTAAACTAAGTAAATCAATAAATAAGGAGAGAGGACAGTGGCAGCAAGCTAACCTAACCACAAACTAGTACTGATTGGCATCATAGCACATACAACAAATATGGCATTATTTTATGGTTGATCACATTGTTTCTGCACTTTGGAGGTAAAGTGCTTTAAGATGGAATGGGTTTGTGAAGTATGCTCAGGATTTGCGAATCTTTCGTTACAGCTTATTCTCCATAAGTTGCAGGAGGAAAAATAGGCCATGCATCCTATCGAGTCTGCTCTGTCATTCAATGAGATTATGGCGAATTTGACAATCCTCAACTCCACTCTCCTGTCTTTTACACATAACCCATGATTCCCCTTCTGTCTATCTCAGCCCTGAGTGTACTTAACGACCCAGCCTTGACAGCCCTCCGTGGTAAAGAATTCCACAGATTCATTACCCTCTCAGAGAAGAAATTCCTCCTGCTCTCTGTATTAAATGTTTAATCCCTTCTTCGGAGATTACGCTGTCTGGTCCTGGACTCTACGACACGGGGAAAGAACCTTTCTGCATCTACCCTGTTAAGCCCCTACAATCTTTCTTGTTTCAACAAGGTTCTGTCCTATGCTTCTAAACTGCAACTACTCAACCTTTCCTCAGAAGAAAATCCTTCCATAGCTAGGATTAGTCTAGTGAACCTTCTCTGGATTGCGTCCACTGCCAGTCTATCTTTCCTTAGAAAAAGGGTCCAAAACTTCACACTGTGGTCTGACATGTGCTTTTTATAGTTTAAGCAAAGCCTCCCAACTTTTATACTCCTTTTCCTTTGAAATAAAGGCCAACAATCCATTTGACTTCCCTATTATCAGTTAATAATCAGATATATCACTATCGTGCCCTTAATGAAAACAGAGAATTCGTGAGAAACACAGCATTCTGGCAGCATGTGATGGAGAGAGCAACAGTGTTAACGTTTTGAGTCCATTATGATTAATAACGACCTGCTGAGTTTCTCCTGCACTTTCTGGCTTAATATCAGCATCTGCTATAGTTTGCTTTTGTTTTACTGCAGACTCCAGAGTTGTGAAACAGATTGTCGAAGCTTTTGACCAGTGAAAAAAGTTAGATATTTTTAAATTCTTCGATGGGCATTGCCAGTCACACAGTGAGGTACTGTGGGGGGATAGCTGCTGAGGACACTTCCATCCTGCCTAAACAAGGCAAATGACCAATGGAAGCCCAGTGCAATGACTAAAGTGGAGCTAATTCCAAGGGATCTTGGCTTCATGCCAGATAACCCAATCTGAACAATGATGTCAAATGTTGTCGCAGCGAGTGTGTGTAAATGAACACAACCTAGACTGAGCTGTTCCATATTCTGGTCAACTGCTAAACCCACAAATTAGAAAAACAGAGATAACAAGGTGTACAGCTGGATGAACACAGCAGGCCAAGCAGCATCATAGGAGCAGGAAAGCTGACGTTTCGGGCCTAGACCCTTCTTCCTATGATGCTGCTTGGCCTGCTGTGTTCATCCAGCTCTACACCTTGTTATCTCAGATTTTCCAGCATCTGCAGTTCCTACTATCTCTGATGCCATTAGAAAAACAGTATCCTTTTCCTTATTTGTTTCTTTAGGCTTCTCCAGCCTAACTTATTCTGAATAATTGATAAGCCAGTCAAGGTAATTATTTGTTAAACAAGTGATTATCCACTTGTGCAGAAAAGTATAATGCTCAGCCTGTTGGTAATCTTCATCTTCTTCCAGAAAAGGAATATTGGTTTTGTGCGAATGAAATAATTTCCGTACAGGGCCTTTTGTCTTTGGTCAATATAGGACAGTTCTCCTCCATCATTGTTTGTATTTGTGCCGTGGACTGGTGTCACGTGCGTCCTGCAACTTGTTGAAATGATTATCCAGTCTGCAAGGTTTGTGAAGGTGTGGACGCGAAATCCAATATCAGGAGAGTTAGTCTTTAGCTCAGCTTAGTATAAAACTTGTAGGTTTGTGGCAAGTCTTGTTTCTGAGGCCTTGCCTTTGGCTATGCATAGCATGAGGAATCCAGTAGACTGCCAAGGCCGAGGCCCAGGTTAATTCTCCGGGGACAAGGGTTCTAAACCCACCAGGGCAGCTGGTGGAACTTAAACTCAATTGATCAAAAATCTAGAATTGTAAGCTAGTCTCAGTGCTGGTCACCAGGCTAACAATTATCAATTACCAGAAAAATCCATCATTAATGTCCTTTTAGAGATGGGAAAATCTGCCTACATGACTCCAGACCCACAGCAATGTGGACTGACTCTTAACTGCCTTCTGAAATGGCCATAATAAGCCACTGAGTTCAAAGGTAATTAGGGATAGGTAATAAATTCTGGTGTTGCCAGTGCTGCCTACCTCCCATGAATGGATGAAGAAAAAAAAAGTGTAATTTTCTGAACGCTAAAGAAAGGAAAACGTTGCATCATGAATAAAATGCAGAACCGCGGATGTTGGAAATCTGAAACAAAGACAGAAATTGCTGGAGAAACTCATCAGGTCTGAAGAAGGATCACTGCCTCGAAAAATTAACTCTACTTTTTCTCCACAGATGCTACCAGACCTGCTGAGTTTCTCCAGCAATTTTTGTTTTGGTTCTTGAAATTGTCTCTTGGTGCGAGTGCACTGTTTCTTCAACTGTTTTCTGATGTCAGTCACAGGTCTTACATTCTTACATTCCACGACTCCAAGCCCTCACTGTGAACCCCTGTGTGTATTGTTGTAACTGTCAGTTCTTTTGACAATATTTACTCACCTCTGTATTTTCCTGTGATTTCCTGTCAGCTGGAATTGAACAAACAGATACATTTTTAAAAAAACCTGTATTTTCATTGCACCTTTCCTAGCCATGGACATCCCAAAGCACTCTACAAACCCAGTCATAGAACCATGAAGCATGGAAACAGACCCTTCGGTCCAACTCGTCCATGCCCTTCAGGTTTTCTAAACTAAACTAATCCCATTTGCCTGTGTTTGCCCCATATCCCTCTAAACCTTTCCTATTCATGTACCTGTCCAAATGGCTTTTAAATGTTGTAATTGTACCTACCTCTACCACTTCCTCTGGCAGCTCATTCCATACGCCTACCATTCTCTGTGTGGAAAAAGTTGTCCCTCAGGTCTCTTTTAAATCTTTCCCTTCTCACCTTAAACCTCTGCCCTCTAGTTTTGGACTCTCCTACCCTTGGAAAAAGGCTATCCTATCCATGCCCCACGATGACTTCATAAACTTCTATAAGATCACCCCTCAGCTTCCGAAGCTGTAGGGAAAATTGCCCCAGCTTATCCAGTCTCTCCCAATAGCTCAAACTGTCCAATCAAAGCAACATTGCTGCACATTTTTTTCTGTGCCCTTTCTAGTTTAACAACATCCTTCCTATAGCTGGGCAACCAGAATTGCATGCCGTACTCTATAATGTCCTCACCAATGTCCTGTATAGCTGCAGTGTGATGTTCCAACTCCTATACTCAATGTTCTGAGCAATGAATGTAGATGTAGAAAGGAGGAGTAGGCCATTTAGCCCATTGTGCCTACCTTGCCATTCCACCTGCTCATCGCTCGTTGTCTATCTCAACATCGTATTCCCATTCTGCCCCAGTGAAGTACTTTTGGTTTTGAGATGAGCTCACTGTTGTCCTGGAGGAAATGCATCAGCCAATTTGTGCACAGCAAGTTCCCACTCCTGGTAAAGATGACCAGATCACCTGTTTTTCTGCTTTTGGCTAAGAGTCCAGGTTACAGGAAAATCTCACTGCCTTTCCCTCAAAATCATGTCATGGGATCTTTTTGCAGAGATCAGCTAGCCCTTGGTTTAGTCTGAGAAGCAGAATCTCTGACAGTGCAGGAGTCCCTCAGCACTGTCTGTAAATAGCAGCCCGAATTTTATGCTGAAGTGGGATTTGAACCCACAACCTTCTAATGCAAGCATGAGGGTGCTACCCCCCACCCCGAGCCACAGCTGACACAATTGCTATGATAGATTAGTTTGAAATGCCTGAAAAGCCAACAAGCAAAATGTATGCTTAACTATCCATTGGCAGCGCTGCTTTCAATCTGCCACAGTGATTTATTGGAATTATTTTTGCAGCAAGTTGTGGTGTGAATCCACCATGTGTCCATCGACAATGAGTACCAGTGGAACCAACCTTCTGTTAGCAGAGCTAATACAGAGAATTCTTCTTCTCGACTCCTCTGCCCACAGGACAGGCTGGTTTGACCCACAGCACCACAATCTCCACCGTTGGGCGGAGCAAGGAGGCAGGTGACTCTGACACACCCAGCTGGAATGGGGATCAAAGCCTGAACTATTGACAACAATTTGATCAGGACCATCTTGTCCAGCCAACTATGCTAACCATCCCCTCCCACCACCATTGCTTGGTAACACTGGAGTATTGTGTGTAGTTTTGAGCTCCCTACTGAAGAAGGAATATACTTGCCAAAGAGGGAATGCAGCAGACATTGTCTACATTGGTTCCACTGGGCCTGTATTCACTAAAGTTTAGAAGAATGAGAGGGGATCTGATTGAAATGGATAGAATCCTAACAGGAAGCATGGGATTCAGGGAAATTTGGCTGTCTGGATACAAAACTGGCTGTCCAATAGAAGACAGAGAGTGGTAGTAGATGGGAAGTATTCAGCCTGGAGCTCGGTGACCAGTGGTGTTCCGGAGGGATCTGTTCTGGGATCTCTGCTCTTTGTGATCTTTATAAATGACTTGGATGAGGAAGTAGAAGGGTGGGTTAATAAGTTTGCCGATGACAGAAGGTTGGTGGAGTTGTGGACAGCGTGGAGGGCTGTTGTAGGTTGCAATGGGACATTGACAGGATGCAGAGCTGGGCAAAGAAGTGGCAGATGGAATTCAACCCCGGAAAAGTGTGAAGTGATTAATTTTGGAAGGTCGAATTTGAATGCAGAATACAGGGTTAATGGCAGGATTCTCGGCAGTGTGGTGGAACAGAGGGATCTTGGGGTCCACCTCTGTAGATCCCACAAAGTTGCTACCGAAGTTGATAAGGTTGTAAAGAAGGAATATGGTGTGTTGGCTTTCATTGGCAGGGGAATTGAGTTTAAGAGCCGTGAGGTTATGCTGCAGCTCTATAAAAGTCTGGTTAGACCACACTTGGAATATTGTGTTCAGTTCTGGTCACCTCATTATAGGAAAGATGTGGAAGCTTTAGAGAGGCTGCAGAGCAGATTTACCAGGATGCTGCCTGGACTGGAGGGCAGGTCTTATGAGGAAAGGTTGAGGAAGCTAGGGCTTTTTTCATTGGAGCGAAGAAGGATGAGGGGTGACTTGATAGAGGTTTACAAGATGATGAGAGGCATAGATAGAGTGGATAATCAGAGACTTTTTCCCAGGGCGGAAATGACTATTACAAGGGGGCATAATTTTAAGGTGATTGGAGGAAGGTATAAGGGAGATGTCAGAGGTAGGTTCTTCACACAGAGAGTGGTGGGTGTGTGGAATTCGCTGCCAGCAGTGGTAGTGGAGTCAGATACTGTAGAGACTTTTAAGCGACTCTTGGATAGGCACATGGAGGATAGTAAAATGTAGGTATGCAGGATAGTTTTGTCTTAGTAGGATAATAGGTCGGCACAACATCGTGGGCTGAAGGGCCTGTACTGTGCTGTACTGTTCTATGTTCTAAGTTCTAGATATGGACAGACTAGATGCAGGGAAGACGTTTTCCCTGAGTGGTGAGTCTGGGTTGTGGGGTGGGGGTGTTGTTGGGGGAACACAGGATATAGAGTGGACCATTTAGGACAAGAGATCAGGAAGGATTTCTTCTTTCCAAGGATAGTGAGCCTGTGGAATTCTCGACAGAAGGCCGGAAAGGCCAAGCAACTGAATTTCTTCAGGAAAGAGTTTTATTTTAGATTTTAAAGGCATCAAGGGGTGGGATACAGCAGGAATACAACATTGAGATTGAGGATCAGCCATGATCATATTGAATGGTGGAGCAGGCTTCGAAGGCTGAATGGCCTAATCCTGATTCCAGTTTCCATGTTTTACACACATGTTGTAGCCAGGAACTACAATAGTGATGGTAGAGGCTCCAACTTTCTTCCTCTTGCACAGTAACCAGAACGCGCTCCTATCTTTGTCACCTACCATTGGCGTGCTTTATAAACATAGAAAATAGGTGCCGGAGTAGGTTATTCAGCCCTTTTGAGCCTGCATGACCATTTAATATGATTGTGGCTGATCATGCAATTTCAGTGTCCCACTCCTGCTTTCTCTCCATAC
The DNA here is from genome assembly GCF_021869965.1 of Rhincodon typus. Taxonomy (NCBI): domain Eukaryota; kingdom Metazoa; phylum Chordata; class Chondrichthyes; order Orectolobiformes; family Rhincodontidae; genus Rhincodon; species Rhincodon typus. Next base: position 15,850,526 of record NC_063369.1, read on the forward strand.
CCCTTGATCCACAGGATAAAATTCCTACAGTGTGGCAACCGGCCATTCGGCCCAACAGGTCCACACTAACCCTCTAAAGAGCATCCCGCCAGACCCAGTCCCCTACCCTATCCTATCCTATCCCTGTAATTCCTATGTGCGAACCCACCTAACCTACACATCTCTGAACACTTTGGGTAAGTTAACATGTCCAATCCATCTAACTTGCCAATCTTTGGACTATGGTAGGAAACCAGAGCACTCAGAGGAAACCCATGCAGACACAGGGAGAGCATGCAAATTCCACACAGTCACCTGAAGCTGGAATTGAACTCGGGTCCTTGGTATCAAGAGGCAGCCGTGCTAACCACTGAGCTACCACGCCACCTCTTTAGCCACAAGGGCCATGTCCAGCTCCCTCTTGAATATATCTAATAAACTGGCCCCAACGGCTTCCTGTGGGAGAGAATTGCACAGGTTCACAACTCTGAGTGAAGAAATTTTTCCTCATCTCAATCCTAAATAGTTTTATTCTTAGGCTGTGACTCCTAGTTCTGGACTTCCCCAACATCGGGAACATTCTTCCCACATGTAGACTGTCCATTCCCATTAGAATTTTATGTTTCTATGAGATCCCCCCTCATTCTTCTAAATTCCAGCGATTACATGCCCAGTTGATCCAGTCTGTCCTTAAATGTCAGGCCTGCCATCCTGGGAATCAGTCTGGTGAACCTTTGCTGGACTCCCTCAATAGCAAGAATGTCCTTCCTTGGACTAGATGACCAAAACTGCGCACAATACTCAAGGTGTGGCCTCACCAAGGCCCTGCATAACTGCAGCAAGACATCCTTACTCTGGTACTCCAATCCTCTTGCTATGAAGGCCAGCATGCCATTATCTTTCCTCATTGCCTGCTGTACCTGCATGCCAACCTTCAGGGACCATTCCACCATGACACGCAGGTCTCATTGCACCTCACCTTTTCCTAAACTGCCACCATACAGATCATAATCTGCCTTCCTGCTTTTTGTGATCCAAAGTGGATAACCTCACATTTATCCAAATTATATTGCATTTGTCAAGTATTTGCCCATTCAGCCAGTCTGTCCTAGTCCTCCTGCAGTCTCTTAGCATCCTCCTCACAGCCTACACTGCCACCCAGTCTAGTGTCATTTGCAAGTTAGATATTGCATTCAATTCCTTCATCCAAATCATTAATGTATATTGTGAACAGTTGGAATCCCAGCACTGAACCCTGCGGTACCCCACTCATCACTGCCTGCCACTCTGAAAAGGATCCGTTTATTCCAACTCTCAGCTTCTTGTCTGCCAACCAGTTTTCTATCTATGTCAATACATTATCCCGATACCATGAGCTTTAATTTTCTTTTCTAATCTCTTGTGTGAAACCTTGTCAAAAGCCTTTTGAAAGTCCAGATACACAATATCTACTGATTCACCCTTGTCCACTCTACTGGTCACATCCACAAAAAATTCCAGGAGATTTGTCAAGCATGAATCCAAGTTGACTTGGACCAATTTTGTCATCGCTTTCCAACTGCTCAGTTACAACATCCTTAACAACTGATCCCACCACTGATGTCAGCCTAACTGGCCTATAATTCCCCGTTTTCTCTCCCCCTCCTTTTTAAAGAGTGGGCTTACTTTAGCTACCCTCCAGTCCATTAGAACGCTGCCAGAGTCTACCGAATGCTGGAAAATGATCACCCCATGCGTCCACTATTTCTAGGCCACTTCCACAACCTTTTTGCAGAGCATCAGGCCCTAGGTATCTATCAGCTTTTAATACCATCAATTTCCCCAATACCATTTCCTGACTAATAAGGATTTCCTTCAGTCCCTCCTTCATGCTTGACCCTCTGCCCCCTAGCATTTTCTGAATGTAATTTGTGCCCTCCTCAGTGAAGGCATATCCAAAGTATTTGTTCAACTGGTCTCTTTGCTCTCTTTGTTCTCCATTTATGAATTCATCTGATTCTAACTGCGAGGGACCTACATTTGTCTCCACCAGTCTTTTTCTGTTCACATTTCTATAGAAGCTTTTGCAGTCAGATTTTGTGTTTTCTGCAAGCTTACTTTCATATTCTGTTTTCTCCTTTTGAATTAAACCCTTTGTTGTCCTCTAATGAATTTTACATTTTTTTTCAGTTCTGGTTTGCTTTTTCTGGCCAATTTATATGCCTCCTCTTTGGCTTTAACACTATCTGATTTCCCTTGTTAGCCATTGTTGAGCCACTTCCCCTAGGGATGTATGCCAGCTAGGGATGTACAATTATTGAAATTGATCCTCAACCTGTTTGGCTGCTTTCTGGACACGCCTTCCTTGGAATCAGGTGGGACTTGAACCCCAAGCTTCTGGCTCAGATGTAGTGGGACTACTCCCCCTCTAATGGAGAGAGTTGCCTGTCCATAACAGAGTCTTCTGCCTTGTATATTATTCGAGCATCAGGGCAGCTTTGTTATGACTCACACATTATTCTTTGGTCAGTCTTCCTCTGCCCAAGCCTTCATTTAACATTTAACCCACAGAACATGAGCTACAGTGGCTAAAAATATTCAAAGAAATCAAGTTGTGAGTGGGGGTAGGGAAGTTTCTATTTTAACCACCATGAACATCAATGAAACCATCCATACCTATCTATGGGGGCAGGGGGTGTGGCATCTTTTGGGCACCTTAGGCATCATTTGTATATCTTCTATTTCGCTAGGATTGTATTGAATATCACTTGAATAGTAGATTGATCTGAAGATGAGGATGTGGCTCATATTGGTTTGATATTGTTTGAAAATTAGAAATTTTAAAAATGTTGCTGTGAGTTGAAGGGGTTTGTGCCAGGCTCTAGTTTTCCCCAAGAACTGCAATGCCACAGAGATGGACAATCTGTTCAGTTCTCAATGATACGATCCAAATGGTATTGGAACACATCCTGCCTGACCAATAATCCAAGTGGTAATCTACCAAAAGGAAGTCTAAAAGTTGTCAGCTCCTATCGTTCGGTTTGCTGGGGTCGTTGGCATCACTTTCCGGTTCTGTTTTTCACTGGTTTGTATATTGGGTCCAGTTCAATCACTGAAAAACAGAACTGGAAGTGATGCCAACCACCCCAGCAAACAGAGGCATATAAATAACACCAACAGAACACCAACGCTTCACCTGAGGTGCACTGACAGTGTTACCAGCAGGGTGAAGAAACGCCTGCGATCAAGCACACTGGCTTGGCGAGCAAGTCTACAACCTCATCCACAACCCGAGCTACAGATCTTCTCAAAAACTTTGGTGTTTGAATTGATGAGTTTGTTACCAGGTGGTCTGTAATAATCTGTAGATCTGTGCATGTTGATAGAAGACCCTGCTCTATCAATGATGTAAGACAGTTCCAACATTTATCGTAAGGAGTCATATTGATGGTCAAGATGGAAAAAATACAATGCATCAAATGTCAGACCTGTTGTCAGCAATTAGCTTATCATGTGTGGACTGTGCTACATTTCTGCTAGTTTCCCTGAGTATACCTTGTGCAAGATGCATAAAGGGGTGATTTTAACAATTGCACCAGTGTTAATCTTGGCATACAGTGTGTGTTGTCCACTCCTTTTGGGATATATCACTCAGATGGAGGAAACAGACTTCAGCCTTTCTGATCATGTCCACAGATTGTGTCAAACTGAGCTCATGTGCGTAATTGTCTTTTGTAAGCTATACCAGTGGTTACCTCTGAAACTTGGTTAACATCCTTGAACCATGGAAGGATATTTGGGAAGATCTTTGATATTGTTCCTCAGTCAAATCTTCTTCAGATAGTGCTGTGTTACTTCTTGTTTTTCTCTGAGCGCTTGGGCATTTTGCACATTTTAGGCCAATGTCGCTTTGCAAATATAGTAAGAACTGCCTATGCTGGAGTCTGAGATAACAAGTTGTGGAGCTGGATAAACACAGCAGGCCAGGCAGCATCAGAGGAGCAGGAAAGCTGACGTTTCGGTTCTGAATCTTTTCTGAAGAAGGGTCCAGACCCGAAATGGCAGCTTTCCTGCTCATCTGATGCTGCTTGGCCTGCTGTGTTCATCCAGCTCCACACCTTGTTATCCCTTTATGGATCTTAGCTTGCGGAAATGCTGGACATCATTTTTTGTGGGCGAGACAAGCCACATCTAAATTGAAATTTGTATGTTTTACTGTCCCTGTTGTCACTTGCAGTAACATTTCTAGGGTCTGTCTTGCTGCAATTGCTTCAAAGCTGCATCCTTATTCTGGCAAAGCATTGATCATACAATCTTTAAGCTTCTGAAAGTCCCTTTCAGAAAGATTGATGGGTATTGAGGTGATCACCAGTTCCATCAGCCTTTAAACCAAGTTAGTTTCAGTGAAATTGCATTCCATGCATTTCTATCAATATCTGCATGTGACCAGCATGTTAACACTGCTGCCTCACAGTGCCAGGGACCTGGGTTTGATTCCACTCTACGGTGACTATGCAAAATCCACACAGGCTGTCACCCCATGTCTGTGCAGGTTTCCTCTGGGTGCTCTGGTTTCCTCTTACAGTCCAAAGATGTGCAGCTTGGAGACAGTAAGGACTGCAGATGCTGGAAGCTACAGTCAATAAATATGGAGCTGGAAAAGCACAGCAGGTCAGACAGCATCCGAGGAGCAGGAAAGTCAACGTTTCAAGCTGAAACCCTTTGTCAGGACTGTCAGTGTGTAGGTTATCTGGGTTAGCAGTGGGAAGTGCAGGGGTAGGGTAGGGGGATTTGTCTGGGTCGGATGCTCTCTGGAGGATTGGTGTGGACGCAAGAGGCAAGATGGCCTGTCCCCACACTGTAGGGATTCTATGAATTGATCAATTATTTCATCTGGATGTTGACCTAATGACATGAACTCAAGCTTATGAATCCTGAAGTTTACTTGGACCTCATGAATTTTCTAAAATTTAGAAAATCCTGCCAGAATATTTGCAATCATCAGAAATATTGGAGGAGTTTATTCATCTCAATGATTCATTTTCCAAAGTGGTAAGGAGTTTGACTGCTGTCTTTCTTTATCAGCTTTTGTTGGTCTTTGAGGTACAGATTCGTTCTTTCTTTGAATAATTAAACTTGTGACAGATTGGTATTGGAGTGCCAATCCACGTTCAGCTGTTTGCTTTTTCATCCTCACTGTGGAACTTTACGCTTTTGAAAAACTGCCAGTATTTTCTGTATTGTGGTTAAGTGCTTTTTATTTTTTGGCTACCTCTGTTTTTGTATTTCTTCCTGTTGCTGTTTCTTTACTCACTTTAACAAAAATAATTAACTCAGCAGTGTCTGTACATGGTGCTCATGCCAAGAAAAGTATCGGAGTAACATCATGTACATATTATTATCGCTTCCAAAGAGAACAAAATGGCAGAATCAACTACCAACTGTGCATAGGTAAAGCCTGAATGAAATGCAAAATCACTTTTTCAATTATTTTAAAATTTAATTCCAAATCACTTTGCCAAATCAGAGCTGTCCGAGGCCTTTTATAAACTGCGTTTTAAAAAAAACATAGACACACCATGGCCTTCCATTTTCCTTTAAAGAAAGAGACAAAATGTATTCACTATGGTTTCTACTGATCACCATGAAATCATTGTCAATTGTCGGAAAAACCCATCTGGTTCACTAATGTCCTTCAGGGGAGGAAATCTGCCACCCTCACCTGATCTGGCTTATATGTGACGCTCAAGAATGCATTATCTTCCAGCAGGTGTTGGAGTTGGTATAGGAGTTGGGAGGTCATGTTGCCACTGTACAGGACATTGGTTAGGCCACTTTTGGAATACTGCATTTAATTCTAGTCTCCCTGCTATAGGAAAAATGTTATGAAACTTGAAAGGGTTCAGAAAATATTTACAAGGATGTTACTCAGGTTAGAGGGTTTGAGCTATAGGGACAGGCTGAATAGGCTGGGGCTATTTTCCTTGGAGTGTCCGAGGCTGAGCGGTGACCTTATAGAGGTTTATGAAATCATGGGGGACATGGATAGGGTGCATAGCCAATGTCTTTTTCCCAGGGTAGGGGAGTTCAAAACTAAAGGGCATAAGTTTAAGGTGAGAGAGGAAAGACTTAAAACGGACCTAAGTGGCAACGTTTTCATGCAGAGGGTGGTGTGTGTATGGGATGAACTGCCAGAGGAGGTGGTGGAGGCTGGTATAATTACAACATTTAAAAGGCATCTGGATGGGTACATGAATAGGTAGAGTTTAGAGGGATACAGGCCAAATGTTGGCATATGGCCCTAGATTAATTTAGGATATCTCATCAGCACAGTTGAGTTGGACCAAAGGGTCTGTTTCTATGCTGTATAACTTCATGACTCTATGAGGTATGTTCTGCAATATTATGATCCCTCCAAGCTCAACATTTTGGAAGTAGATGCATCCCAGAAAGGTCTGCTACAAGATGGTTCCAATGTCCTTGTGAAACATTTCTACCTAGAAAGGGAAACTCTCACTCTTGTTCGCAGAATACCAATGTTCCACATGTAAGAGCTTGGATGCATTTTGATGTTTATACCAGCCACAAATCATTGGAAATGATCCATCAAAAACATAAAGCAATGCCCTAGTAGTATTATTGCTAGACTATTACTCTAGAGCCCCAGGTAATGTTCTCAGGACCTGCGTTCAAATACTGCCACGGCAGATGGTGGAATTTAATTTAAATTTTTGAAAAAATCTAGAATTAAGAGCTAATGATGACCATGTATCCATTGTTGATTGTCTGAAACACCATTCATTAATGTGCTTTGGGGAAGGAAATTGTTACTTCACTTGGTTTGGCCAATTACACACGAGTCCAGATCCACAGCAATGTGGCTGACTCTTAACTGCCCTCTGGGCAATTAAGGATGTATAATAAATGCTGGTCTAACTCTCATAAGTGCACCTCTACAACTGCAACATATACTTGTGAAGATGCTACAGTATGACTTTGCAGTACAATACAAACCAGTCTCTCAGATGCCTATTTCCAGTGCTCTTAGTTGACTTGCTATTACCACCAAGAGCAAAGGTAATCCTGTCGACCTACAAATGAATATTATCAATCCAAGTAAAAAGGTAATCACCCCATTGATCTCATTCACTCTGGTCAAGGACAAGCAGAGCAGTTTCATCAAGCTACTTTTAATGCTGTCCAGCTCAGAAAGATCCTCATCAGTGGGCAGCACATATACATTCAACAGCTTCCTGAGCAAGCATATTCTTTCTGGTCATTCTGGAGACTAACTAGGAAAGTAATCTTTGTGGTATATGTTGTTTACGGAAAATCACATCACATCCGTGGTCTAATGAGAAGCAGTTCTGTTCTTAAACAAGACATAGTTTATTACACAATAGTAACTAGGTGCAAGTTACATTATTAAGATAGACGTTGTTACAAAGTCTACAAGGAGACTTAGATTGTAGGTCTGTCGATCCAGAGATTTTCTGTTTTTCGTCACCCAAGTCTTTATGACAGCATAGGATTGGGTAGAGCTTAATGCAGCCTTCTGTGTTAACCCTTTCAGAGCCACTACCAAATACCACAAAGGAAAAAACAGCATCGATTTTGTGCTGATATTTCTGAAGTGAAACTTGAACTCAACTTCTGAACAATAAGGGACTAGGAAATGTGGAAGAGCAAGGGGATTTATCCAGCTACCTGGATCGCCAGAAGCTCCAAAGCCAGTGAAAGACTATGGCAGAGTTAACCACAAAATATGTACAGTTTAACAGCACAGACTACATAAGCCAAAGAGCCTGTCTCTGTGCTGTACCATTCTATGGCTATGAAGAAAAGGCAGGAGATACAGGGAGGTGATAGTGTAGTGGTAATAGTAATCCAGAATCTCTGCCTAATGTTCTGGGTACATGGATTTGAATCCCACCAAGGCAGCTGGTGAAATTTGTATCCAATAAAAAAAATCTGAGATTAAGAAAATAGACTAATGGTGACTCGATAGGCTGGGACTTTTATCACTGGAGCGTAGAAGGTTGAGAGCTAACCATATAGAAGTTTATAAAATCATGAAGGGTATAGATAGAGTTAATGATAAGTGTCTTTTTGCTGGGATGGGGAACTTCAAGACTCAGGTTTATTTTTACATATTTTTTAAGGTGAGAAAGGTGAGAGAAGAGAGATTTTAAAAAAAGACACTGGCAAATATTTTTAGCAGAGAATGGTTCATGTGTGGAATGAACTTCCTGAGGAAGTGGGGATGCAGGCACAGTTACAACATTTAAAAGACACTTAGAAAAGTACATGAATATATTTTCTTAAAGGTCACTGAATTAAAATGCTCAGAGAGCCAGTGCAAATATAGTGGGCCAAATGGCTTCCTTCTGTACCATAACAAATCTGTGATTCACCTTGAAGTGTGTCTGTAGTCACATGTGGGCGAGACCAGGTAAGAATAGCAGATTTCCTTCCCTAAAGGTTATGAGTGAACAAGATTGGTGTTTACAACAAGCCCAAAAATTGCTGGAGAAATTCAGCAGCTCCAGAAGTGTCTGGTGAGAGAGAGAGAGCCTTCTTCAGAACTGGTTATTACGACAATTGACAACAATCACCATTAGGCTTTCTAATTCCAGATAGTGAAATTTGAATTCAATAACAACCTGTCAAGATGGGACTTGAGCCCCAGGACATTAGCCTGGGGTTCTGAATTACTAGTCCAGTGACATTACTACTACACCACTGCCTCGCCAAATCCTGCTCCTATGTTTTATGTTCTTCATTAGAGGGTGAAGCCTGAAGTATTAAACAGCAGGACCTCCTCTTTCTGCATGGCCGGTGAGAAGAGAAGCTTTGAGGAGGCTGAGCTGGCCTCAGGCAGGGAGGAGGGGAAAAGATACTGACACAATTGGTTCTGACAGAGAGGAAAGGAGGTGTGCTTGGTGAGGGGAAAGACCAGGGTTTCAGCTAGGGACCAAGAAGGAGAGAGTGTGTGTGTGTGTGTGTATAAAATTTGAGGGAGAGGTGTGTAGAGAGTTTGAGTGTATGCTAATTCACTAGCCTGAGAATTAATTCTATTGTAGATCAGCTGGAAGCCTCAGGAATAAGTTAGACAAAGATTAATGCTTGCTAATGGAGGAAAGAGCTGAGAAACACCATTGATTTACAGCAAAATAGGTGGAGCTATCGTGAATGAAACAGACTTTCCTGTGCTGTTACATAGGGATGGTTCCTCTATGAATGATACCTCTGAATACAAGAGTATACCCTCATTCTGCAGGCAATTGCCTCAACCTTACATTATTCCTCCACATCCAACAGAGAGGAACATTGGAACCTCCATTATCACTCTCATACCTGGTTGTCCAGCTCTTGTATGTCATCAGTTCCCAGCAATCTTACAAGATGGCACCTGCTGGTTAATATAATCAGATGGGTGCTAGTCATAGGGGAACTGTACGTTGATCTTTGAATAGATGTAAAGGGCCATGATGGCTATTGAATGGGTCAGCCAGTCTGGAACATAGGAACAGGAGTAGGCCATTCAGCCCCTTGAGTCTGTTCTGCCATTCAATGAGATCATGGCTGATGTATAACCTAACTCCATATATCTACCTTTGGTCCATATCCTTTAATATCTTTGCTTAGCAAAAATTTACCTATCTCAGATTTAAAATTAACAACTGATCCAGCATCCAGTGTCATTTGTGGAAGACAGTTCCAAACCTGTACTATCCTTTGTGTGTCAAATGCTTTCTAACATCTCTCCCGAATGGTCTGGCCCTAATTAGCAGATTATGCCCCTAGTTTTAGAATCCCTAACCAGTGGAAGTAGTTTATCTTTATCTACCCTGTCTTTTCCTGTTAATACCTTAAAAACTTCGATCAGATCCCTGCTTAACCTTCTAAATTCTAGAGAAAACAGGCCACATTTGTATAATCTCTCCTCATAACCCCTGAAAGTCCAGGTATGATTCTTAAATATCTATGTTGTACTCCCTGTAGGAGCAGTATATCGTCTGCTCGTGAGTAAATATATAGATGTTCCCGAGGAGGCCAGAATGAATGGCCACGTTCTAAGAATACAAAATAGGCCTTTTAGGACTGAGATGAGGAGAAATTTCTTCACTCAGAGAGTGGTTAGCCTCTGGAATTCTCTGTCACAGAATGTGGTTAAGACCAAAATATTGAATGTTTTCAAGAGGGAGTTAGAGATAGATCTTAGGACTAAAGAGATCAAAAGGTATAGGTGAAACTGGGAAAGGGTACTGAGTTGGATGTTCAGCCATGATCATATTGAACAGTGGAGCAGGCAAGAAGGGCTGAATAGCCTATTCCTGTTCCCTATTTTCTAAGTTAACATTGGTTAGCTGTGGTACATTGGCAATGTCCCTGCCTCTAGGTCTAAGTCTTCTTATAGTCCCCAACAGCCAAGGAGCTTGTGTCTGTAATATGACCAAACAGGTTGATTTTTCTCCACCTGTAAATTCTTCCAATGCAGTTTAACAGGTTAGAAGTTAACAGGGAGAGGGATTCTTGGTAGGCCATGTGAAGAATATCAGAGCCCCAACACTGCTCTCCAATTCTGCGGACTACACCATCTGGAAGTGTATGTCACCACAGCAGCTTGGACTCCCAGGTGAATTTACTGAGTAGACTGGTTCATTCCCATATGTTTCTCAGTGGGGCAGTAGATGGTTAGGAAATAAATCCAGTAAACTCTGCTGGTCATCATAGTTAATTTTTAATCAACCTGTTCAGGCATATTATGCACATTTCTAGGGCAGGTGGAATTGAACCTAGATCTCCTAGCCCAGAGGAATGGATACTGCCACTGGACCACAATCCTTCAAAGTCACAACTAATGAGAAACATGGTTGGCGAGACTTGAACATCACAGGGACATCCCAGTGGATTTGAAAGCCATTACTTTGACCTCTCAGTGACGATAACAGGCTCACTGCTGCTTATTATAAGAATAGACTTGACTTTTATTTCTTCAATCATGGGATGTGGATATCACTGGGCCATGATTATTGTCCATCCCTAGTTACCCTTGAAAAGTTGGTGGTGTTGGCTTTCCTGAACTGCTGCAGTCTATTTGTTGTAAGGATGCTATAGCTATTGATATAGGGAAAGTGGGAATAAATGCCAACAGACACCCAGGATCCTGTCAGGGAGGGAATTCCAGGATTTTGACCCAGCAACAGTGAAGGAATGGCGATATATTTCCAAGTCAGAATAGTGGGTAGCTTGGAGGGGAACTTGCAGGGGTGCTGTTACCATGTATCTGCTGCCTTTGACCTTCTAGATGGAAGTAGTCGGGAGTTTGGAAGGTGCTATCTGAGGATATTTGGTAAATTTCTGCAGTGCACCTTGTAAATGGTACATACTTGTTACTGAGGGAGTGAACGTTTGTGGATGTGGTGTCATTTAATCGGGCTGCTTTGTCTTGAATGGTGTCAAGCTTCTTGAGTGTTGTTGGGGCTGCACCCATCCAGGCAAGCGGGGAGTATTCCATCACACTCCTGACTTGTGCCTTGTAGATGGTGGACAGGCTTTAGGAAGTCAGGAGCTGAGCTACTGGCTGCAGGATTCCTATCCTCCGACCTACTGTTGTAGCGCTTCGGTTTATGTAGCAAGTCCAGGTGAGTTTCTGGTCAATGGCTGGTTATGGATTTGAACCAAGTATTGACTATTGGTCATGGAGAGGATCAGGTGTACAGACCAGTGGGTTCTTGTCGGTTGTCTGGGATAGTCCCAGCAGGTTATTGATTCCTGGCTGGTTGATTTGTTATTGACGAGGGAGGATAATCTCTGCTGGTTTTGATCAGTCGTTAGTCTGTAGCACTCTGGGTGATGGGACTGTTCCTATTCGGTGGCTGGGTGGGCTTTGCCAATTACTGGGTGATGGGTGTTATCCTGTTCTACTGCCCCCGAGAGCTCTAGCAGCGGAGATGCTCCTGGCCACATTCTGGGTTCCAGTGTTTAATTCTATGTATTCTCCATAACGATGGTATCAGCTCCGACACCAAGCTGCTGAAACATGATGGCATAAAATCGAGGAGCTGTGGGTCACCTAAACAACACACCATGCGCATTAAACACTCAAGACGAATGAAAGAAACCACACAGCCTGCTACATGCCTGGAATATTACAGTGAACTTCAAGGCAAATGCCAGGTCAAGTCTGCTGCAAGTTTCCTATCCAGGCATCTGCTTTTCTCTGATTCTGTGCGTGTTGTCTGCCTCGTTTGCACTCTCTTCCCCTCTAATGCTCTCTCCTACATACTCACTCTCATATATTTTAACCGTTTCTCTCACTCACACTCCGTCCCTCACATATTAATTCCCTCACGCTCGCTCCCTCGTGGTCTCCCCCATGTGCATTCTTCCTCATACGCTGTCCCTCATGTGCTCTCTCTCTCCCTCACCCTACGTGCTGTCCCTCATGCACTTTTTCTCTCCCCCACGAGCTGTCCCTCCCTCATGTGCTCTCCCTCCCGCTCTCTCTCCTTCCCTCGCGCTCTGTCTCCTTCCCTCGCGCTCTCTATCTCCCTCACGTGTTCTCTCTCTCACACACTCCTCCTCACGATCTAATGCTCACTTTTTCATTTTTCTCTCTCTCTGTATTGAAGTCTGGACATAACCATAACAGCTTATTCAGATCATCGAAACCGTGAGTACCTTTCTTCCCTCAGTCCTTCCCACTTAAACAAGAGGCATTTGAAATCCACGTTCGTCGTTGCAAACCATTTGGTAACAACTTTTTATTGCCCCCTTACTCAGTGTAGAAGGAGTTCTGTACCCTGAGCTCCACCTTGGATTCTGAATAAAAGTGTAACTACATGAGGAAATGTCCTGTGGCATTGAATAAAAGAAGTCAGGGCTAAGTTTGATCCACAAATGGAGGGCAGGTGGATAGTAAAGATGTAATTCCATCCTTATTTTACAGCCAAGCACTGACCTTTTTTTGAAGTCGTTCCGTTGAAATAAACTTCTGTCTCCAAGTTCATAATGAAAGCTGTGTACATAAACATGTCACACTTGAATTTACAGCTTCCTACCTGTGCACCAACCTCATGAGCAGAAGACTAGGTTGACAGGTACATACAGATTTATCACCACCATTTCTCTGGAGCAAGCTGATTCAACTCGAGGAAGTTCAACCATAAATTGAATCCAGAATAGAACATGACTGATTATTTTTTATACTTAAGTAAAGACACGTCAACCAAGCTGATCATCCCTTCCAATTATATTAATGGCCTTGACGATTCTGCCAATTAAGCTAGATGCAACACCTTAAAGGAGGCTTTTAACCTCAAGCCTTATTCTTTAGGCCCCTAGTCATTAATAGGCAGCTTTTAACAGCTCTAAAATATTATTTTACCTGTAATTTATGCAAGCTAAATACTATACATCTTTGTAACTTATCGAATTTGTTTCAGGCCATTTTTATTCATTTAAAGTAGTCACGGTGAGTATAAAAGATCCACTGACCAAAAGTGCTTTTCTTTAAAAGTAATTAATCAGTTTTCAGCTGTATTCATCAGACTCAACCAGATCTTTTGTATTTGTTCATGAGACATGGACGTCACTGACTGGGCCAGAATTTACAGTATTGCCTGTCCCTAGCTGTCCTTGAGAAGGGGTGGTGCTGAGCTGCCTTCTTGAACCACTACAGTCCATATGCTGTAGGTTGACCCACAATGCCATTAGGAGGGAATTCCATGATTTTGACCCAGCTGTACTGAAGGAACGGTGATATATTTCCAAATCAGTGGCTTGGAGGGGAAGTTGCAGGGGGGTAGTGCTCCTGTGTACCTGCTGCCCTTGCCCTTCTAGATGGAAGTGGTTGTGTTATTGAAGGATGCTGTCTGAGGAGCCTTGGTGAGTCGCTGTAGTGCATTGTGTTGATAGTACACACTGCTGTGTGCGTTGGTTTCCAATCTTGAACACATCAAATGATTCTTTGGTAATGTCATTACATTAGAAATTACTGCCTGATTGGCTGAGCTGATGAAAGATACAATGCTTGGCGAAATGCAAGTGAGCGTGAGCAAGGTAACAAAAGGTATAAAATTTTTTAAAATTTGCCCAATTTGTATCCAGAATAATGATTGTACCTGAAGCAGAAACCCTAGTCTACTACGGTAACAGAAGCATATGGGAATAGGTCAGCGGCTATGACCCTGGGGCCATGGGTTCACATCCCACCACAGCAGCTGGTAAACAGAAAACCATAAGATATAGGAGCATAAGTAGGCCATTCAGTCCATCGAGTATGCTCTGCCGTTTAATGAGATCGTGGCCGATCTGATAACCCTCAACTCCACTTTCCTGCCACTTCCCCATAACCCTTGATTCCCTTCCTGATTAAAAATTTGCCTATTTCAACCTTGAATATATTTAATGACCCGGCCTTGTCAGTCCTCTGCAATAAAGAATTCTACAGATTTATAACCCACTGAGAAAAGAAATTCCTCCTCATCTTTGTCTTAACTGGGTGACTCCTTATTACAAGATGATGCCCTTTGGTCCTAGACTGTCCCACGGAGGGAAAACTACCCTCCCTACACCTACAGTGTCAAGCCCCCTAAGAACATTGCATGTGAGATTGCAGACTTGCTCCCCGAGTCAGTGTATCTGGTTGCAGACGTTTTGTCACCCTGCTAGGTAACATCGTCAGCGTGCCTCCAGTGAGGTGTTGGTGTTTAGTCCCTCTTGTTATTTATATGCCTCGGTTTGTTGGGGTGCTTGGTATTAGTTCTGGTTTTGTTCTTCAGTGGTTTGTATATCGGGCCCAGTTCAATGTATTTGTTAACTGAGTTCCGGTTGGAATGCCAGGTCTCCAGGAATTCCTGGGCATGCCTCTGTTTGACTCGTGCTATTATGGATGTATTGTCCCAGTGGAATTTGTGTCCTCCTTTGTCCATGTGAATTGAGACCAGTGAGAATTGACCATGTCTCTTGGTGGCCAGTTGGTGTTCGTGTATCCTTATTGCCAGTTTTCTTCAGTTTGGCCTGTGTAATGTTTGTCACAGTCCTTGCATGGAGGAAATACAACAAACCATCAGACAGATGATAGTCCCAACACTGAGTGGAAAAGGTAAGTGGAACACATTCAACACAGAAGTGAAGAAAGCCCTGGAAAAACTCAAGAAAGACGGTAACATGGTAATCTTACTTGTGGACAAAGGTCGCATGACTGTAATCCTTAATAGAGCCCAATACATCGAGAAAGCCGATGCACTACTAGCAGGTACTGACACCTACCAATAGATGGCGATAGACCCAGCACCACAGTTAGGGAACCGGATCACAGCAACCCTGAAGAAATTACACAGCTCAGGAGACATCAGCAAGACTGACTACCAAAAAATGAAGCCAGAGGGATCCAACACAGCCCGCTTCTATGGACTCCTTAAGGTACACAAGCCAGAGGTGCCCCTCAGCTGTCTCACTACCAGGCACACCAACATATAGACTAGCCAAAGAACTACAATGGAATCTGTAATACTTAGTAGACAACATTCCCCACTCCATCCACTCCTCCCAAGAATTCCTCAACATCAAGGACACCAGAAGAGAAGAGGACGAGATGATGATATCCTTCGACGTAACAGCACTATTTACACCCATAAACATCGACCTAGCCAAAGAGACAATTGCCACATTGCTGGACAGGAAGGCAGGCATCCCACAACACCAACAGCATCAACAAGGACAGCCCCCTGAAACTACTGGATATGTGCCTAAAACCCACTTCACCTTCGACAGCCGTATATTTAAACAAATCAACGGAACACCAATGGGATCCCCAATATCAGGACTGATAGCAGAAGCAGTATTGCAAAGATTAGAATGGACAGCGCTCCCCACTATACAGCCCAAACTCTGCGTCCGCTATGGAGATGACACCTTCGTGAGTATCAAATGCGTAAAACTAGAAGAAATCCACTGACACATAAACAACATCCTCACCGGAATAAAATTCACAAAAGAAGAAGCGAGCAACAACCAACTACCCTTCCTGGATATAATGGTGGAATGTAAGAGCAACGGGGAACTCCAGACTAGCATATACAGAAAGACAACACATATGGACCAGATACTTAATTACACCAGCAACCACCCCAACACCCATAAACAGAGCTGCATCAGGGCATTATTCAATGAGCCACAACACACTGCAGCAACCTGGAATTGTGAAAAGCAGAACAGGAGCACTTATACAGAGTTTTTAAAAGGAATGGATACCCAAAAAGAACAATCCATCATTACCTCCGCCACAGGCCACAACAAGGCACAACACGGCCAGATATGCTAGTCACCCTACCATACATCAGGGACATGTAATGTACAAAATACCATGCAAGGACTGTGACAAACATTACGTAGGCCAAACTGGAAGATAACTGGCATTAAGGATACATGAACACCAACTAGCCACCAAGAGACCACCAATTCTCACTGGTCTTAATACACACGGACAAAGAAAGACACAAATTCAAAGAACAAACAACAAAAGAGAAGAACAACACAGGAACAGGCTCTTTGGCCCTCCAAGCCTGTGCCGATCATCATGTCCTGACTAAACTAAAAAACAAACCTTCTGCCCTTATTCAGTCCATATCCCTCTATTCCCTCCCTATTCATGTAACCATCCAAATACCTCTTAAATGTTGTCAATGTGCCTGCTTCCACCACCTCCTCTGGCACTGCATTCCAGGCTCCTACCACTCTGCATGAAAAACTTTCCTCACACATCTCCTTTACACTTTCCCCCTCTCACCTTGAACCTGTTCCCCCTTGTCATTAAAACTTCAACCCTGGGAAAAAGTCCCTAATTATCCACCCTATCTATGCCTCTCGTAATTTTGTAGACCGCTATCTGGTCTCCTTCCAGCTGCTGTCTTTCCAGTGAAAACAATCCTAGTCTTTTTAACTTTTCTTCATAGCCAATGGCCTTGAGACCAGGTAACATCCTGGTGAACATTCTCTGCACTGTTTCCAAAGCTTCCATGTCCTTCTGGTAATGTGGCGACCAAACCTGCGCACAATACTCCAAATGCGGCCGAACAAGGTTTTTATATCGCTGCAATATGGTTTGCCAACTCTTGTACCCCATGTCCCACCGATGAATGCAAGCATCCACATGCCTTCTTCAACTAGGACAACTCATTCATAAAAGCACAAGCCGAACAGAGACATGCCACGGAATTCCTAGAGGCCTGGCTTTCCAACCGGAACTCGATTAACAAACACATTGAACCGGACCCGATATACAAACCACTGAAGAACAAAACCAGAATTAATACCAACCACCCCAGCAAACTGAGGCATATAAATAACAAGCAGGACAGAACACAAACGCATCACCAGAGGCGCGCTGATGATGTTACCTAGCAGGGTGACGAAACGTCTGCAACCAAACACACCAGCTTAGCGAGCAAGTCTGCAAACTCATCTGCACCCCGAGCTACAAATCTTCTCACAAACTTTAAATCTTGCATGTTTCAATAAGGCTGCCTGTCATTCTTCCGAACTCCGGTGAGTACAAGTCCAATCTACGCAACTTTTCCTCATAAGAGGTGGAATTTAAATTCAGTTTATAAAATCATTCAGTTACTTGATTTGTGCAATTAATTAATTAAATCAATTGAATGTTGGAAGCCAGTCTACTCTATGTTGACCAGAAGCTATCATTAATTGTCATAATAACCCATCTGGTTCACTAATGTCCTTTAGGGAGGGAAATCTGCTGTCCTTACCTGGTCAGACCTAGACTGGACTCCAGACTCACAGCAATGTGGTTGACACTTAACTGCCCTCAAAGGGCTATATCAAAGCATTCTGCAACATTGGACCACTGTAGGTGAAAGATTTATTTTTCTAATGATCATGTCTATAGTTATAAGCTTCCATTATAAATATGGAAAGAAATAATATCACTGGACTATCACCAGACTATTAATCCAGAGACCCAAATAATGTTCTGGGGATCCAGATTCAAATCCTGCCACAGCAGATGTTGGAATTTGAATTCAATTAAAATCAGGAATTAAGAGTCTGGTGATGACCATGAAACTGTTGCCAATTGTCAGAGAAACCCATCTGGTTCACTAATGTCCTTCAGGCAAGAGAAATCTGTCAACCTTACCTAGTCTGGCCTACATGTGACTCCAGACCCAGAGCAATGGGGTTGACTCTCAATGGCCCTGTGGGCAATTAGGGATGGGCAATAAATACTGGCCTGGCCAGCGACGTCCACATCCCATGAATGAATAAAAAAAAATATATATGATAGAGAAAAGTTGACTGGAAGTGCACGCAGGCATAAGTTGGGTGATTCATTAAATCTAGATGTACTTTGGTAACTCAACGAAAAATGTGAGAGGATTGTTGCTGTCAGCTCTCCACCTTGAGAATGATTAAGTTGCTTAGATTCAGCTGAGAAAGCTCCGCATTAATCACCTCCACTTTGGCTGGAACTTCAATCCGTTATCCCAGGTCTTTAAAACTCACTTTTTAGTAAGATCTTTGTCCAAATTTGACAATGAGTGGTTGATTATTTGCTCATTACGGTGTTGTCAACAGAATTCGCGGCTGGCATCGATTTACTTTGGGTTTTTATTTTGGTTTATTTTTGTAAAGGGAAGGGTTCAAATTTTCTTGCTTTCTTTTACTGTACAACTCCTATCTGGTTTTCAGCGGATCAATATTCCAATGTGTAGGCATTGAAGTATCGAAGCTGGACTGCTCTGTCAGGTTTGAGACCTAGAGATGAACATCAGCGGACACTCGAGTAAATATGCCTCTTGTACCACTTGCGTGTTGTGCCTAGAGATGTGTTCTCATGCATTTTAAGAACAAGACCTCTGCCCCCACATTCCCCAACTATCCAAGTGTGGCAGTCTATTCAACCTGTTTAATTATGGAACGGTGTAGCCCAGAAGGAGACCGTTCAAGTCTGCATTGTGAGCAGGGATATGGGGCAGAGAGAGGAGATTGGAACCAGGTTATGATGCTCATCTGAAGAGTTGTGCAAGCACGATGTGCTGAATGGCCTCCTTCAGCACTGTAACACTGCTGTGATTCTGAAGTCTGCACTGGTTGTTTCAAAGAGCAATCCCCAGTTAGTGTGTTCTTTCCCTGTCTCCGTGAATTTCTTGCCCCTTTCAAATATTCATCCAATTCCTTTTTGAACATGACCGTTGAACGTGTATCTATCATCTTCCCAAGTCATAACCTCCCGTCATGTTACGAAAATTGATTTTAACCATGCTGCCTCCTTTTTTTTTTAGTCCCAGTAGAACTGTGTCATTAGATAAGACATAGGAGTAAGTAGGCCATTCAGCCCATTTAATCTGTTCCAACATTCAATGAGATTGTGGCTGATCTGATAATCCTCAACTCCACTTTCCTGCCTTTTCCCCATAATCATCCCCTTCTTGTTTAAAAATCTGTCTATTTCAGCCTTGACAGCCCTCTTCAGTAAAGAATTCCACAGATGCAGTACCTTTTGAGAGAAGAAATTCCTCCTCATCTCTGTCTTCAACAGGTGACTCCTTACTCTGAGATTATGCCCTCTGGTCCTAGACTTTCCCACAAGGGGAAACCACTTTTCCACATTGATCCTGTAAAGTTCTCTGAGAATCTTGTATGTTTCAATAATTCTAAAATCCAAAGAGCACAGGCCCAACCTACTTAACCTCTTGTGATAATGCGTTCCCTATGTTCTCTGGCTGTCCAGTCTTCAGCCATTTAGCCATTATAGTATCTCAATCTTTTATGGATGGCCTTGTGGTACAGTGGGTGGTGTCCCTGCCCCTTGGCCACCAGCTTCGGATTTGAGTCCCATGCCAGGCTTGACAGATAATCATAGAAACGCTACAGTGTGGATGCAGGCCATTCGGCCCATTGATTCCACACCAACCCTCTGAAGAGCATCCCACCCAGACCCACCCTCCTTACCCTATCCCTGTAACCCTGCTTTTCCCATGGCTAACCCATCTAGCCTACACATCCGTGGACACTATGGGCAATTTAGCATCGCCAGTCCACCCTAACCTGAACATCTTTGGACTGTGGGAGGAAACCGGATCACTCGGTGGAAACCCACGCAGACACGGGGAGAATGTGCAAACTCCAAGCCGACAGTCGCCCAAGGGTGGAATCAAACCTGGATCCCTAGCACTGTAAGACAGCAGTACTAACCACTGAGCCAGTGTGCAGCCCTAAGGAATATGTTTTCATAAAGCTGCCAAATAGATTGACTGTCAACTGAAAATCTTTACTGTCAATGACAGGTGGTAAGAGTGGGAGAGATTCCTGATTAGCCATGCAATGGGGAGCACACTGGCATCTTCACCATCACTGCCCATAACTCTGGGCTACAGCATGCTTGTAAAATTATGTACTGCCACAACAATTTGCGTTATTTTGGGGGAGCAGGGGCCAGTTATCAGGGTGATGAGTACAGACCAAATTGGTGCTAACAGCACCAGGTTAGAACCCTCATCTGATGGATTCAGAAACTGCCTTGCGGTGACAAAGATCACAATGTGTTGGGCCAGACTTGCATTCAGGCAGAGAAGTGAGACATGAAGACCTGTGACTGTCTAACATCTGTGGTTTAAGTTGAAACAGTGCTCAGCATTCACCTTCTCAAGCTTGCACGCACCAATGAAATTAGCTCGCGATGCTCCCTTTCAGCAACAAATATTTACATTAATTTAGCACCTCTGCAATGGTTAAATATCCCAAAACATGTCACAGGACATTATCAAATCAGCATTAATACTAAAGAGTCATTAGGACAAGTAACAAGCTTGGCCAAAGAAGAAAGCTTTAATGAGTGTCTTAAAGGAGGGGAGAGTGAGATAGAAAAGTGGAGAGATTCATAAAGGGGATTTGAGTATATGGTTCAGGCTGATGAAAGGATGGCTACCCATAGTGCAACAAAGGAAGTAGCGTAACATAGTCTCTTGGGTCAATCACCACAACCTGTTTGATTTGGCCTGATTTATATGTTTACCCATGTAACATATCCCACAAAGATTGTGTTCAATTGAGACAGATGCCTGGAAACTTATTAACAGCACTAACTACTTACATTGCTATACTATCACTGGCTTACACGATCTGGGTTCTATGCTGACCTATGTTACTGTACATGGCATATGCATAACCGACTGATGGAATGCACTGCACAGACTACATTGCATTGAGAGAGTGACTAAAGCTGACAATGTCACACTCTATGATGCCATATAACTGTCCTAAAGGTACACTGGAATTTACGCAATTACACAACCCATACACAAGAGATCACAGTGGGATGTAGCAAGTTACAAAAATAGGGAGGGGGCAAGACTGTAAAGAGATTTGACTGCAAGGAGAAGGATTGATCCAGAAATCAACAAGCAACCAAGACCGAGGTGAACGTGACTGAGAGTTAAGTGAAGCAGGGTCTGTGTTTTTCCAAACTTTCCTCACAGTTCAGTTTTTGGACATGAGGGTCACATCCCTTTTCAGAATGGATACAAAAAGAAGGTGCATTCTAAAACCAGGCCAGAGTTCATGAGATGACATGACTTGAGTAAACTGCTAATGAGTTTAATTGTGTCTGATTAAGCTGTCCTGTAAAATGAGTATCTACAAGGAGTCATTTTGTCTTCATCTACTTCCTTTCTAGTTCCAATCATAATGTGGATGTGAAGAAAGATACATTAAAAGGCTCTGGGGAGCGTGTGGACGGAGGTAGGAATTGATTTCAGCTTTCCTTGTTGCAGACTGAGTGCTTGTTGTTGTGTGGGTTGGTGAAGATTTAACAGACTATATAGCTGTATCATTACAGAACAAAGAACACTAGCTATGTTAGAAGAAGTGAGATAAATTTAATGCATTATATTCACAGTACCTAAACCAAGGAAAATCCCATGTCACTGAAACTACCTTGCATCCACTTGCAATGATCACCTGGGTCTTCTTGACCCAACATTTGAATGATTCTCTTAATGTACAAGTGAAGAAAAGTTTTCTCTTGACAACAAAAATCTGCTGGAAATCACAGCGGACCAGGCAGCATCCGTGGAGAGAAAGCAAGCTAACATTTCAAGTCTAGACTCTTCTTCAGACTCAAAATGTTAGCTTGCTTTCTCTCCATGGATACTGCCTGACCCACTGTGATATCCGGAATTTTTTGTTTTCAGCACAGATTCCAGATCTGCAGTAATTTGCTCCTAAAAGGTTTTCTCTTGTTCTTATATCAGTACTGTCTTGCAAAGTATTTGTTTCAGTATCTGTCTTGAGTTCATCTGGAGCCTTATTTTATCTCTCAGACTTGTCTTAAAGTGTAAGATAGAAAATTTGGTTGAGATTTAGAATGTTAGATTCCGCCATGGTATTACCGTAATGTTCTCACTGACCCCTAATGCAGGCCCCAGACCGCTTCTCATCACCCTGAGGTTCCCTGAGGTCATGTCCCTTTTCAGAATGGAAACAAAAAGATGGTGCATTCTAAAACCAGGCCAGAGTTCATGAGATGACATGACTTGAGTAAACTGCTAATGAGTTTAATTGTGTCTGATTAAGCTGTCCTGTAAAGGGACATTGGTTTTAATTTTCCAAAACTCATTAGATACAGGCAATGTGTCAACTATTTCATTACCTACTTCGTTTTAGACCTGAGGATGAAATTCATCAGGACCCAAGGACTTGTCAACTTGCAATTCCAACAGCCTACTCAGTACAACTTTCCTGATAATTGTGATTTTCCTGAGTTTCTCCCTCTGTTTCAATTTCTGATTTTCAGCTATTTGCGGGATGTTACTGTATCCTCTCTATTGAAGACTGAAGGAAATTATCTGTTCAGTTCGTCTGCTATCTCTTTATTCTCCTTTGCTAATGTCCCATACTCATTTTCTATTGGACCCAGACATACTTTGTTAACTCTTTTCTTTTATGAAAATGTGGAGAAACACTTTGTATCTGTCTTTACATTTTAGCTAACTTTCTCTTGCACTCTAATTTTTCTCTCCTTATTAATCTTCTAGTAATCTTTGCTTTTTAATATTTTGTACAATCTACTGATCTATCTTTGCACAATTATATGTCTTCTTCATGTTTGTTACTACCTTTGACTTTGTTGGTTAACCACAGGTGGCAGGTCCATCACTTGTTCCTTATTTATTGAAATGTGTCTAGTGTATGCTTTCTGAAATATTCCCTGAAATATTTGCTCTTCCATCTTTGTTGACCTATCCCTTAATCTAAATTACCAATTCATTTTCGGCTAGCTGTACTTTCATGCCCTCATAATTTCCCTTGTTTAAATTCAAAATAGTAGTCTTGCACTCATACATATTCACCTTTAAAATGTATGTAAAATTCAATCATATTATGGTTGCTGCTACCCAGGGATGCTTTCACTGTCAGGTCAGGAATTAATCCTATCTCATTGGTGAAAACCAGGTCTAGTATAGCTTGCTGTCTGGTTGGTTCCATAACATGCCGGTCTCAGAAACTGTCCCAAAAGCAGTCAATGAATTTTGCCTCTTAACTACTTTTACCCATCTAATTTTTCCAGTCTAGCTTAAAATCCCTCATGATAATTGCTGTACCCTTTTGACAACTTCCCATTATTTCTTCCTTGATCTCCTGCCCTATCAAGTAATTTCTGTTAGTGGGGTTATCCTCAGCTCCCACGATTAACCCCTTGTCTTTAACATTCCTCATCGCTGCCCAGACTGCTTCTGCATCCTGTTTTCCTGAAGGTAGGTCACTCCTCTCTATTTTGCTAATATCATCTTTAACAGACAAAGCTGTTTTCCCCACTGTTTCCCAGCTTCCCAACTTTCCTAAGAGACACATATCCTTCAATATCCGGATCCCAGTCTAGGTCTTCCTGAAGCAATGTCTCAACAAAAGCCACTAGATTATACTTGTTTATCTCAAAATATAGTACTGGTTCATTTGTTTTATTTCAGATACTACATGCAGTGTCTTAGGTTTTGTCATTTTTTTTACCTCTAGTCTTATCTGCTGATTTTCTCTGACACTTGCTGTTATTGTTTACCATTTCCACATTAAGTCCTTCCTTTGCCTTTTTCCTGATGCTTTGATTCACCATAACTTCCCAAATTTGGGCCCTTGCTCCCCACCATGTAGTTTAAAGACTACTGTAGTTCCCTAGTTACGTCATTCACACAAATACCGGTCCCAGGACAGTTCATGTGAAAACTTTCCCGGTGGTACAGATCCCACTTTTCCCAGTGCTGGTGACAGTGCTTTACAACCAGATCCCACTTAGAATCATAGAATCCGCACAGGGCGGAAAGACGCCATTTAGCCTATATGAGTCCGCACCGACCCTCTGAAAAGCATCCCACCCAGAACCACTCCCCTACCCTATTCCCATAACCATATGTTAACCATGGCTAACCCATCTAGCCTGCACACAATTGGCAATTTAGCATGGCCAATCCACCTAACCTGCGCATCTTTGGACTGTGGGAGGAAACCAGAGCACCCAGAGGAAAACCACGCAGACACGGAGAATGTGCAAACTGCACACAGATAGTCACTTGAGGGTGTAATTGAACCCGGGTCCCTGGTGCTGTGAAGCAGCAGTGCTAACCACTGAGCCACCGTGCCATCACTTCTCCCACGCCAGTCTTTCAGACACGCATTCATCTCTCTAAACTTGTTTGCATATGGTCACAGAGATAGCAATCTGGAGGCTGAAGTTAAGGTTCTGGTGACAGGGATTCAAATCTCACTGACAACTGGTAGAATTCAAATTCAATTACTGTATGTGGAATTAGAAGTAATTATAAGTACAAAACTACCATCAATCATCATTAAATCTGTCTGGTTTATTAATGTCCTTCAAAGAAGTAAATCTGCTGTCCTTATTTGGGCTGGCCTACACGTGACTCCAGACCCACAGCAATGGGGTTGACTCTGAAGTGGCTGAGCGAGCCCTTCAGTTCAAGGACAACTATGAAATGGGCAGTGTGCAGCTGGAGGAACACAGTAGGCCAGGCAGCATCAGAGGAGTAGGAAAGTTGACGTTTCGGGTCAGGACCCTTCTTTCGAAAAATTTTCAGCTCTCCAGCTCCACACTGTGTTATCTCTGACTCCAGCATCAGCAGTTCTTACTACCTCTACAAAATGAGCAGCCAGTGTTAGCTGTAACTGCAATGCGTACATCCTACGAAGGAATAAAGAAAAATATCTGTTTGCAACCAAAACGCATCTTTTCGTGTACAGCAGATTAGTTTTATGAGGTCTGTCGAGAATCAAGAATGAAGCAAAGCTGGTTAGTGTCAGCAGTGAACTCAGGAAGATCATTCAAAGTTTGAGAATAAGCATTTGCTGTCATGCTTGGACCTCAGCTGACTCTGACGTTTAGTGTCATTTTACCTGCTGTGAGATTAATATTGATTGCATTCCATTTAAAGCTTTTAAAACCCACTCACATCTGTTCCATTTGCCAGATACATATTTCTCAGTGTCAAGACAATGCAGCTGCTTTGGTTTATTTTAATGTGAATGCAGCGACACATAATTGTAATCTTTAATGGAGGTGTTGATACCTGCAGTGGGAAGGTGACCAGCACGTGAAAGGTATCCTTTCTTCCTCAGCCTTCCTCAGTGAGTTCACGTGTCGTCAAGAGAAGCAGCTTGTTATATATGGGCCAGCTCTATATTAGCACCTTGATGTTTGGGCTGACTGGCTGAGAGATGGGAACACTGGCCCGAGCTCACAGGAGTAGAATGTCATGCTTTCCCTGTTTGAATTCCTCCTGAACTCTTTCACTTGCAACTGTTTGGCATCATAACTGTCTCGTGGCTGCTGTTGGAGAGTAGTGCTGCCCGAGGTGCCATATTTTGGTTAATGGGTTCAATCAAAGCCCAGTCTGTCCTTTGAGATGGACATCATTCTGCTGATCCAACAACAGAATTCTTTCACAGTGTTGGCCTGGAATTAACCGTGAGCCAGCTGTCCTGAAACAGGTAATCTGCTGGTTTCGGATATTGGTCTTCATAAGAGCTTGCTGTGAGCAAATTGACTGTGGCATTTCCAAATCACGATGAATGCTCTTGATACTTTATTACCCTTGAAGCATGCTAAATTTGAGAACCGGCGCTCTATAAATGCAAGTCTTGCTCTAACTTTAGCTAACAGACAATATGTAGATCAAATTCTGATGCAATAATTTATGCAGATAGATGCACATGTTTAAGGCTGACTGATGGGAAACAGAGGGTCATGGTGAACGGTGCTTTTCAGTCTAATGGAAGGCATACAGTATAGCTCCCCAGAGATTCATACAAGGACTAGTGCTGTCTTTGAAGTTGTTTGGGTACACAAGGCAGATTTCCAAAATTTGCACATAACACAAAAGTGTTATGAATGGTAAGGAGGACACTGATAAACTTGAAAAGGGGAGTACACAGGCTGGTGCAATGTACATGTCTATTTAAGAAGAGATGGTAGCATAATGGTACTGTCACTGTCTAGTAACTGAGATATGGGGAGCAAGGGTTCAAATCCCTCTGTGACAGATGGTGTAATCTGAATTTGGGCTCATTTAATTGCTCTGCCAGATTGTCACTAACGGCGACCTTGTAACCGCTATTAATTGTTATTCAAAAGGAAAAAATGGTTAACCAGTGGGAATTTTTCTTCACTCGAAGAAAGAAAAATCTGCCAATCTTACCCAGCCCACATATGGCTCCAGACCCATGGCAATGTGGTTAACTCATGAGAATTATACTCTAGTTTTGCATTAACTTCAAATTTCACTATCTGGCATGTTGGGATTTGAACTCCTATTAAGCTGGGGTTCTGTATTTTTTTGTTGTTGGGTGTGGTCATTGCCTGGCACTTGTGTGGTGTGATCCTTGCTGGCCAAGCCTGTTGTCCAGGTTTTGTTGCATTTGGGTGTGGACTGCTTCACTCTCCGAGGAGTAGTGAATGGTGCAATCATCACCAAACATCTCCACCTCTGACCATATGATGGAGGGAAGGTCATTGATGAAGCAGCTGAAGACGGTTGGGCCTAGGACACAAGCCTGAGGTACTCCTGCACGGATGTCCTGGAGCTGAGATGACTGACCTCCAACGACCATGACCATCTTCCTACTTGGCCAAGTATAGAGAGTTTTTCCCTGATTCCCATTGAATTTGCAATTTTGCCTTAATGCCACACTCAGTCGAATTTAGCTTTGATGTTAAGGGCAGTCACTGTCGCCTCACTTTTAGAATTTAGCTGTTTTGTCCATGTTTGAACCAGGCCTGTACTGAAGTCAGGAGCTAATGGAATCCAAACTGAGCGCCAGTAATCAAGTTATTGGCAAACAAATGTTAGCGCTGTTGGTGACACCTGTCACTTTACGGATGATCCACATTGTTTGGTAGATGCCAGTGTTGTAGCTCTACCAATGTACCTCGGTACAAAAAAAGCTTGGGTACAAATTAGTAAGAGAAACAAGAGTTAAACAGTTAAATGTTATTTCACAGAAAAATAAAGGAATAGGTTATGGTTTACAAGTCTTTTGTAGTTTCAACCAGGAAAATAAAGGAATAAGCTAAAACCTGAACAGTCTTTGATGAGTCCTCCGCTTATCTGGCTCTGCTGTCTGTTCTCAAAGCCACCACTGACGTTGGTAGCTGTGATACCATTACTGCTGCTGAAACAGCCACGTCTCTGATCTCCCCCGGTGCTTTGGGAATATGCTCGGACAGGATCCGTTTGCATGTGGGGCCGAGACACCGCCATCAGCTGCCGAGAGACTGACTGACATATCACCAAGAGACCAGGCCGGGACTGCCAGGAGCTGACAAGAGACCAGGCTGAGACAAGACGCCAAGAGACCAGGCTGGGACAAGACGCCAAGAGACCAGGCTGGGACCTGCCAGGAGCTGACAAGAGACCAGGCTGAAAGCCGCCATGCCGCTGACAGAACAGGCCCGGGACCCATCACGACCCAACACCAGGCCAGAACCCACTAAGAGCTGCCTAGGCTGAGAGCCACCATGCTACTGGGAGACCAGGCTGGGACCCACTGAGAGATCAAAGGGGGAGAAAAGAGAAAGAAACAGAAGGAGCGGATGAGCATCCTACTCTGCCACTATTTTGACCAGAAGTAATTGTGAATGGGTTTCTGTCAGATTGGCAGCATGTTATAGATTGGGTACCGCGTAGATCTGTGCTGGGCTGTGAACTTTTTACAATTTATATCAATGATTTGGATGTAGAAGGTGAAGGCATGGTGGCCACATTTACAGATGACATTAAGATGGGTAGCAAAGTATGTGGTGAAGGTGACATAAGCAGGAAACAGATGGACATAAATAGGTTCAGTGAATGAAGAAAAATCTGGCAGATGGAGCACACTGTGGGAAAATGTGACGTTGCTCACTTTGGTGGGGCAAATGAAAAAGCAGAGTACTGTATTATTTAACTGGAGAATGACTTGCAGAGTTCTAAGATGCAGCAGGCACTCTGTTCTAGTGCATTAGTCATAAAAGGATTAGCTGGATGTACAGCATGTATTCATGAACGCAAAGGACGTCAATCTTTTCTTATGAGAAAAATTGAACATAAAAATAAGAATACAAAGAACTGCGGGTGCTGGAGATCTGAAACACAAAAACAGAAATTGCTAGAGAAACTCAGCAGGCCCGGCAACATCGGTGGAGAGAAAGAAGAGTTAATGTTTCGGATCCAGTGACCCTCCTTCAGAATGTTCTGAAGAAGACCCATGCCTGGGTCAAAATGTCAACTCTGTTTAAAATAAAATGAAGAAGTGCAAAACAAAACCAGAACTTGCTGAAGAAACTCAACCGGTCTAGCAGCATCCATGGGGAGAGAAAGCAGAGTTAATGTTTTGGGTCCAGTTCTGCATTAAGAACATTCTGCTTCAGTTACACAGGACATTTGTGAGACTACATCTTGAATACTGTGTGCAGTTTTGATCTCCTTATTTAGGGGAGGATGCGAATGCATTGGAGGTAGTTTACTGGAGGAAAGGCTGAGTAGGCTTGTTTTCCCAAGAGTTCAGAAGACCAAGAGGTGATGTGATTTACAAGGTTTATAAGAATAGTCTTGACAAAGTGAATGTAGAAAGAATGTTTGCTCTTGCCCGTGAGTCCAGGACTAGGGGACTTGGTTTAACAATAGGCCATTCTTTTAGGTCTGAGTTGACAGGAAATAATTTACATCAGGGGATTGTAAGTCTTTGGAATTCTTCACCCCAAATGCTAGTAGATGCAAATTCTTTCAAGATTTTTAAGGCAGAGGTGGATAGATTTTTGTTAAGAAATGGGGAGAAAGATTCTTTGGATAAACAGGAATATGGAATTTGGATTACAATTAAGTTAGCCATGATTGAGTGTCAGAGCAGATTCAAAAAGCTAAACAGCCTACTCCTAAGCTGAGATAACAAGGTGTAGAGCTGGATGAACACAGCAGGCCAAGCAGCATCAGAGGAGCAGGAAAGCTGACGTTTCGGGTCTGGACCCTTCTTCAGAAATGGGGGAGGGGAAGGGGATTCTGAAATAAATAGGGGGAGGGGGGAGGCGGATAGAAGATGGATAAAGGAGAAGATAGGTGGAGAGGAGACAGACAGGTCAAAGAGGCGGGGGTGGAGCCAGTAAATGTGAATGTTGGTGGGGAGTTAGAGAGGGGATAGGTCAGTCCAGGGAGGACGCACAGGTCAAGGGGGCAGGATGAGATTAGTAGGTAGGAGATGGGGGTGGGGTTTGAGGTGGGAGGAGGGGTTATGTGGGAGGAAGGACAGGTTAGGGAGGCGGGTACGAGCTGGGCTGGTTTTGGGATGCGGTAGGGGGAGGGGAGATTTTGAAGCTTGTGAAGTCCACATTGATACCATTGGGCTGCAGGGTTCCCAAGCGGAATATGAGTTGCTGTTCCTGCAACCTTCGGGTAGCATCGTTGTGGCACTGCAGGAGGCCCAGGATGGACATGTCATCCAAGGAATGTGAGGGGGTGTTGAAATGGTTCGCGACTGGGAGGTGCAGTTGTTTGTCGCGAACCGAGCGTAGGTGTTCCACAAAGCGGTCCCCAAGCCTCCGCTAGGTTTCCCCGATGTAGAGGAGGCCACATCGGGAACAGTGGATACAGTATACCACATTGGCAGATGTGCAGTGCATTCATAGATGTGCAGTGTTTCGTTTTGGTACAAAAAAAAACAAGGAAAATGGTCTAAAATAAAGAGGACCATTCTAATGAGGGCACAGGAATAGAGAAACCTGTGTACAAATGTGTGAGGATGGCAAGGCAGATTAAAGGAGGAGTTTAAAAATAAAGATGTTAGGCTGTATAAATAGAGAGATTATTTTGTTTGGACCTCATCTGAAGTATAGTGTCCAGGTATGGGCATCGCACTGTGAAAATAATCGAAAGAACTCAGAAAGGTTGAAGAAAAGATTTACGAGGATGGTTCCTGGGATGCGTGATTTGTGTTATGTGAATAAAGAGATGAATTTGGGACTGTTCCCCTTCGAGTTGAGAAGGTTAGGAACAAATTTGTTTGAAGTGTTCAAAATTGGGAGTAAATTGAGAGAAATTGTTTCCTTTGGCTCAAGGGTCAGGAATCAGATTTATTATTGTCACATGCCCATAAGTATAGGTAGTTCTGCAATAACACGTGCTTCGTTAACATGAATTGGCTGTAACACATTGATGAATAGTGGACGCTGTTTGTATAACGAGAATTTACTACTGTACATGTATAGCGATTTTCTATAACGATTTCTCTATAACGCGATTTTTTAGATCACAAGATCACACAAGAACGCAACTATCACTTCATAGGAGATCTGCCTATACAGTGAAAAGTTCTGTTTTGCGAGCAGTACAGGTAGATCACAAACAAACAAGGACATACAGATCATAGAGCGGTAGGTCGGAGCAAGGCATAAAATGTTACCACTGCACAGGAGGTGCACAATAGCAAGGTCAACGTTAGATTTGAAATTAGAGATGTGCATTCAGCAGTCTAATGATGGTAGGAAGAAGATGTTCTTGAACCTGTTGGTTTGTGTATTCACGTTTCTGTATCTTCTGCCTGACAGAAGAGGTTGGAAGAAAATATTGGGAGGAGTCTTTGATGGTATTGACGGTTAAGACCATGGAGGGAGCCAGCGAATATAACATGAGGAAAATCTTTGTCTTGTAGCAAGTGCGCTGGAGTGTGCTGCCTGAGTGTGTGGACAATGTAGATTCAATTGTGGCATTCAAAAGAAAATTGGACCAGCATCTTCTGAAGAGAGAAGATTTTCAAGGCTGCAAGGGAAAGAGCTGTGAGAGTTGTGGAATTCGCCAACTTGCTCTGGCACAGAGTGCCATCAGGGACACAATAGACTGAATGGACTCCTTCCATTCTGGAACTGTGCTGTAATTCTGTGAAAATAAATGGAAGCTTTTCCTGTTTATCTGTATCTGATTCTGACACAATGTTCAAAGATGCATGGAGAAAATGCAATGCGAACCTCAGTGAAGATTTGTCTTTTCAAAACAAAAATTGCTGAAAGGTGACCGCTATGAGTAAAACAAAAAAACTCTCTCTGCATTCCTTTAGTGCCAATGAATTATGCATAACATCCCTCATGGAAAAAAAGGACAGGAAAGTCTTTTTTATTCATTCACAAGATGAGGGCGTCACTGTCTTGGCCAGAATTTATTACCCTTTCCTAATTGGCCAGAAGGCAAATAAGAGTCAGCCATATTGCTGCGGGCCTGGAGTCAAGTGTAGAGCGAACCAGGTAAGGACAGCAGTTAGCTTCCGTAAAGGACACATAGTGAACCAAATTTCTTGACAATCAACAATGGTTTCACAGTCATCATCAGACTCTTAATTCCAGATTTTTTATGGGATTCAAATTCCACCATCTGCTGCGGCGGGATTAAACCCGGGTCCCCAGAACATTACCTGGGTCTCTAGACTAACAGCCCAGCAATTATACCAGCAGGCCATTGCCTCCCTACTGATGTTATGCTGCAGTTGCATTTGAAATTTTCAGGAAACTTTGAGCTGTTGTCTATTCAGGTATTACTGTAAAAAGGCATAATTGTTTTTGAAGCTTTTTATTGTGTACTCATCAGACTGTTCACAAGAAATACCTGAGTGTAAGACAAAGAGCTTTGATGAAATGAGTGTTTATTCAAATTCTGAAATATCAAACTACTAATTGTCTCCTTCTTGGTCTTAGGACCTAATTTTGTTTTTATACATCTGGAGTGCGTCTTCAGATTTTATTTTCCATATGTTAGGGCACTAAGTTAGTGCATGCAGTTGTTACTCATATCCTCAGGTGCCTGGCCTTCTGTAAGTCTCACTCATATTCTCCAGCTTAGAGTTTAGTTTGACCTGCAAATTACAAGGGAAATAATTAATGATGCGCCAAAACATCATTGTGTTAAATAAAGTTGCTTATGAGGGAAATAAGATTACAAAAAGACAGCAAGGTGCTCACTGCGTAGATCCATTTGGAATTAGAATTAGATTTTATTGTAATGTGTACTCAAGTACTGTAGTACATGAAAAGTGTACAATGTCGCATTACTGGCGCCATCTTAGATACAAAGGTAATTCTGTACAAAATAGAAATAAAAAAAAGTTAAAAGTTAAACATTACAGTCTTTCTTACTATTAAGTAGAAAAATAAAGGAATAAAGTGAAAAGTTCTACAGTCTTTGTTTAGTGCTTAGTCGTGCTAAGCTCGCAGTCCCGACAGGGGCTCAATCTCCTCCACTTTGGCCCACTCTCTGGGAGACTTTGGGCTGCCTGCTGTCACCACGACTGATGCCAGGGAGCTTCCTCACTGCTGCATTGAGCTTGCTGTCTGCTCTGGGCTCCCAGCCGCAAACCAGACGAAGCCACGACGCTGTCGCTGCTGCTTCCTCCACAACCGAGCTCTCTCTGGAAGGTAAGTAAGTAGAAAAGAGAACTAAAGAAAAGGAAGGAAACAAAAATAAAGAAAAGAGGATGGAGTGGATGAGCCACATTCTGCTGTTGCTGTCATTTTTCACAATTACCTACATAAAGCAGCATCTACAGTTGCAATGACCCAAGTTCACTATGAATAAGATATAAATACTGTTTTCCCATCTTTTTGACCATCTTTGATTCCATTGATTGATCCATGGACTCCCACTGGATTGATCTTAATGAGCTTTTAGTCAGAGTGCTGCCATGTTTTGTCATTGCCTTCTGCAGGATGACTGAGCTGGAGGCTCTCACACTCTGTGTCAGGTCAGTCAGAAGGACTTACAGCCTATCAACCTGTTTGGCCACAAGTCCTGGCGTCGGACCTGAACTTGTCGCTTCTGGCCCAGAAGTAGGGATGTTACCCCCTGCCCCACACACACACAGACACACACACTATGCCGGGATAATTTTATGTCAGTTGTTGGAGTGAAAAACATGCTTTCATGATTTCAGAGCAACCTGAGGTGCTTTTAAGCCAATGAAAGACTCTCAATGTATAGTCACTGCTGTAATGTAGCAAACACAGGAATCAGTTTGTGCACAATAACCGCCCACAAACAGCAAAGTAAGATTTAGCAGATAAGCTGGGTTTTTGTTTAGTGACAGTTTACCTTTGAAAAACCTCTTGGGATCTTCTTTATTTGCCTTGGTGGGCAGGCAGTGTTAGTGGTTGGATCTTGTTTTACTGTTTCATGCTAAACGTTACCCCTCTGACAGTGTTTTATGATCATGTCATTTAGAGTGGGACTTCACACTCTTAAGGTGCTGATTAACCGAGCAGGATTGCTAATGCTGAGCCCCAGCTGCCTGTGCTCTGCTGGAGACTGGAAACTGTATTGAGTAGAATGGTCAACAGCCAAGATTCAACTGTGTCTGTTCCTACCCAGCCTGTGTTGTGTGCTAATGTCATGCCTTTCATGGTGTCAGGATATCCCAATGCATATTATAGCTGGTGAAGTCCTTTTGAAGTACAGCCACTGTTGTAATGTAGGAAGCGTTGCAGCCAAATTGCGCACAGCAAGATCCCACAGACAATTGTGCAGTAATGACAAGGTCATCTGTTATTTTTATCAAATCACCTTATGGAACTCTTAAAAATAATTGACATTTTCAGCACTCCTTCTCACCCCTGCCACCCCTCTCTCTCTCTAACATACACACAGATACAGAAAGTGCTTGAAGATAAAAGAGGATCCACCTAAGTTGGAAATGAGAAAAATAAATGCTCTGAGTGCCTCCGGCACACAGTGTCCACCTGAAAGAAAAATCTGTTTAACTTTCCGTTCACTGTGACTTGCCAGCATTTTCTACTATCTGGGCAAGAGGTTATTATAAAGCATCTGATGTGTTTGAAGCAGAAACTTTCTCATCTTTTAAAAGGTAACAATTGGAAGTAAAGAAAATTACAGGGAAAGGGAATGGTGCCGTGGAATTTGTTGTATATCTTTGACCTTCATTGGAGCACAGCAGAAAAGGCACTAGTTCTAAATGTGCAGGAACTTTATTTATAGACTTTTAGACAACGCACACTGTACTTCAGTTCTGAGTTGCTGTGGTGTCTATTTACTTCGCTCTGAGTCAACACCCAGGCTTAATCAATCCGGCACAGTGCACAAAGATAAGTTACCAGACTCAATCAAAACCAGAGTGACTGAGCTTTTGAATGCCACAAAACTAGAAACAAAAACCGATGTTGGTGGAAAAGCTCAGCAGGTCTGCCAGCATCTGTGAAGAGAAATCAGAGAAATCAGTCCGGTGACCCTTCCTCAGAACTGATGGTAGCTAGGAAAATATCAGTTTATGTGTAGAAGATAAAGTGGGGGGAGCGGTTATGCAATAAACGATAGGTGGGGATAGAGCCCAAAGAGAAATAAGATCAGTTGGACAGACAAAAGAGTGGATAATGATCTGGCTGAAAGGGTAAATAGCCGTTAATGGAGACTGTTCATGGCTATCAATATGTAATGTGTAATGGCAGAATATGTGATAACAAGACCTGGTGTTTGGGGTTGGGGCTAGGACATGGGAGAGTTGAGGCCCTAAAATTATTGAACTCCATATTGAGTTCAGAGGGCTGCAGGGTCTCTAAGCAGAAACTGAGGTGTTGTTCTTCCAGCTTGCGCTGAACTTCACTGGAACACTGAAGCAAGCCTGAGGCAGAGATATTAGGGAACAGGGTGATGTGTTAAAGTGGCAGGCAACTGGAAGCTCAGGGTCTTTTTTGCAGGCAGAACACAGGTGTTCTGTGAAGCGGTCCCCCAGTCTACGCTTTGTTTCCCCAGTGTAGAGGAGACCACACTGTGAGCAGCAAATGCCGTAGACTAGATTGTGGGAAGTGCAGATGAAGTGTTGCTTCACCTGGAAGGTATATTTGGGCCATTGGATACTGAGGAGGGAGGAAGTAAATGGACAGGTGTTACACCTTTGGTGGTTTCAGGGGAAGGTGCCGGGGTCTGTTGGGGTGTGTTGGGAGTGAAGGAAGAGTGGACTAGGGTGTCATGGAGGAAACGGTCTATGCGGAAGGCAGACGAGGGGAGAGGAGGGAATATGTGTCTGGTGGTGGCATCTTGCTGGAGGTGGCAGAAGTGGCATCTGATGGTCTTCTGGATGTGGATGCTGATGGGATGGTAGGTAGGGACAAGGGGAGCCCTATCGCTATTGCGGAAAGGAAGACTGGGTGAGGGCAGAAGTGTGGGAGATAGGTCAGACCCAGTCAAGAGCCCTGCTCACAACCGTGCTGGGGTATTCTTGGTTGAGGAAGAAGGTGGACATTTCAGACGCTCCCTTGTCGAAGTTGGTCTCATCAGAACATATGCGATGAAGACGGGGGAACTGCGAGAACGGGATGGAGTCTTTACTGGAAGCAGCGTGCGAGGTAGCAAGGAGCAGGTAGCTGTGGGAGTTGGTGGGTTTGTAGTGTATATTAGTGGTCAGTCTGTCCCCAAAATTAGAGTTGGATTTGCGTAGCAAGGAGCCACTGATAAGCCAAAAGACATGCTGTGTAAGTCAATGACTCAACACAGATGAGGAAAGCAAACTAGGAACGCTACTGATGTGCATGGATTCCTGCCACATCCAACTCTGCATTTTCAGGTATTTGAGCATGTATGTGATCCAAGTATAAAGACTCTTCGCTCTCAGGAAATCTCCAGGACTGTTGTAACTTTCGGTAGAACTTTCTAGTTCTTTTCATCTGTTCCTACTGAGGAAAGTATTATCCACTCCTCTCTTTCCCTTTGTCAGCAAATAAAGGGATGCAACTCAAAAAGGATCCAAAAAGAATGAGAAAATTGAAAGATGTAAATTTCACACCAATTGCACATGTGCTCATTCACTGAATTGAGGAGGCTTAATCTTCAATCCATCTTGAGTCATCGTCTTCATCTCTGTATTTCTGTACGAATTCTGTAAAACCCTTTATACGACCCTGTACTTTCTACCATAATCGGTAGTTCAAAAACGATTATATCCTGACTGAGCAATCGCACAGTTGTATAAAAGTGTTGGGATTCTGAGACTAAATGTTGAGCAAAAATTTGGGTTTATTTATACATGGGTAATAGATTTTCATGGTTAAGTTCCACTGTCTCCCATTATCTCATTACGTCACTGATCAGCGACATCAAGCCAGAGACTGCTCCCACCAACTCCACCCCAAGAAGCAGCCAAAAAGTATTTATATTATTGACGTTATTGAGGTTAAGTGAAATCTAGATCTTTTGTCACAGTAGAAAATGTTTTCTGTTCCTATTCTGATAAAAATAAAAGGTAAAGTTGGCGTAGTCGCTCACACTCAATGAGTTTCTCGGTGAGGACTGGTGGTGGTTTAACCTGAGGTCACCATGCCTCAGATGAGGCGAGAGGTTGAGAAGGAAAGTTCTTCATAGTAACTGCAGACAGTGGGGGCATTGAGCCCATGCTGTTGTCATCACTTACCAGCTATTCAGCCAACTGAGCTAACCAACCCTCTCCTAACCTAAACCTGCTCTGCCATCCAGGGCCAGCTTGGAAATCTGTAAACACCTATTTTTGTTTTGCTCCACGGCGAAGATTTGGATAAATCCTCATTCAAGAAGCTGGGAGTCTGTTCTGGTTATTTCCATTGACGTATTATGCAACTTCATTTTCTAACCATGGCAAGACACTGGGATTTCCTTGGTTTCCTTCTTTGTTTTGAGGCCGCTGCCTAAACTGTGTAGAGAGCTTCCTCCAATTGCCAACATTCCTGTCTGATATTTTTAATGCTTTCACTGCTGCCCAATTATTTGTCTGCTCTGTGAGCTCAACAACTTTTCACTTTCTCCAGGGCTATGTATCTGCTGCTACTTTTTGATGCCTTGTTACTGTTTTGGAGGGTGGAATCATGGTGCAGACCAGTTGATACTGCCGTCCTGTCTTTTCTTCCACCTATCCGCTCCT
Source organism: Rhincodon typus (assembly GCF_021869965.1). Taxonomy (NCBI): domain Eukaryota; kingdom Metazoa; phylum Chordata; class Chondrichthyes; order Orectolobiformes; family Rhincodontidae; genus Rhincodon; species Rhincodon typus. Next base: position 15,887,933 of record NC_063369.1, read on the forward strand.
CCCTCCTCACTGACCAACCCCCATCCCAACTCTCTTCCTACACTCACCTTTACTGGCTCCATCCCTGCCTCCTTGACCTGTCTGTCTTCTCTCCACCTATCTGCTCCACTATCCACCTTCTATCATTGCCTCCCCCGCCTCTCTATTTATTTCAGAGCATCTGATTGCTTGGAGGAATGTTGTGTTGACAGGGCCGGCCACCTCCTGTGCATCCATTTGTATTCTGAAAAGAAATGTGGTTTCAAAATAATCCTCTGGCTAAGCACCATCAATCAGGAACGGGTGCCTGTGAGAAAGCTCTCCACTTCTCAACCGCGTAATCTCATCAGTGTTTCACAATCCATGTGAGCTGCTGGCTGGGAACCAGCCACTATTTATAACCTGCCGCTGAGCCCAGAACTGATTCTTCATTATTTTTGAATACGTAATTAATATACAATCAGGGACCAGAGCTAAAACACGAGGAAGGTTGAGAGTTCTGCTGCATTTTGCTTTCGCAAGTATTTTCTAATCAACCTGTTCAGAGATATAATTACGCACCTTTTGGAGCAGGGAGGACTTGAACCTAGGCCTGTTGGCTCAGAGGAAGGACACTGCGACTGCACCACAGGAGTCCTTACTGTATTGTGTTCATATGAAAAGGACACAGGAATGTAGAAGTCACTGCCTGTAAGGGTGGTAGAGACAAAAGTCCTCATAACATTGAGGAAGTATTTAGATGTGCACTTGTGATGCTAAGGCTTACAAGACTATGGGGAACATGCTGGAAAATGGGAGAGTTAGGTTGTTGTTTTGACCGGCATGGACATGATGTGCTGAAGGGCCTTTGTCTGTAGATCGCTGTGATGCCATGACAACCCGGCAAAAAAATAAAAGAATGGATATATTTTAATCTTCAACTTGATTTGGTAGTGGTCTGGCAGGGATAAATGATTTATTGCCCTTTTTTTACTGCCCCACACAGCTTCAGGATATCTAAAAGTTCTTTCCGGCCAGTGACACATACATTGCCATTGGTCAATGTTGGCTGAAATTTGTCCCTCGATTTGGGGCTAACCTCTGAACTCCGGGCCACACCATGGCTAGTACTAGAGGAAGTGAAGGTGCTGGTGTTGTACTGGGATAGACAAAGTCAGAAATCACACGACATCAAGTTATAGTCCAACAGATTTATTTGAAATCACATGGTTTCAAATAAACCTGTTGGACTATAACCTGGTGTCATGTGACTTCTGACTTAATACTAGAGGGCTTGCATTTAAGGAGAGAGGGGAAAGTTCAAAGGAAATATGAGGGGCAAGATTTTTTTTAAACACAGAGTATTAGGTACCTGGAATGCACTGCCAGAGGTAGTGGTGGAGGCAGATATGATGGTGGCGTTCAAGGGGCTTTTAGATAAGCGCATGAATAAGCAAGGAATGGATGGATATGGACCATGGGCAGGCAGAAGGGCTTAGTTTAATTTGGTGCCATGTTTGGCACAACACTGTGGGCCAAAGGGCCTGTTCCTGTGCTATTCTGTTCTATGCTCTACGTTTCTACTGCGGATCTTCACGTGACTGAACAGGAGCCGATTCTCGACCTCCAGGCCTTTGGGTACATGGGGCCAGATATCCTGGGAGGTGATGTGACCTAGAGTTGGGACTTGCTTCCTGTGCCACCACCCTTCCTCATTGTTAAGGTGTTTGGACTCAAATGTAGCTTGATGGAGAAGTTGTTGCCATTTTGAAAATTTGGTGGCGAGCTCTTCTCAACGACCAATGTCAGTGCTGGCACGCTTCAAGGAGAGATTCAGAGCGTCCATGTAGTGTTCACTTTTTGTCCTGCCCCGAAAAGCTGGCCATTGAGAGTTGAGACAACAGCTGGTGGGGCGTGGAGGTGCTTTTGCCTGTCCGACACAATGCACAGTCCATGAAATGTGCTTTTGCTGGAGTTTACCTTGAAAACCTGTACAGCCGGCTTAAGAAAGACGTTAACATTTGTTCAATATGGGAGCAAAGCAAGCTCCCAAAAACAGCATGCAGCAATGAGTGAATAATCTGGTTTTTGGGTGGGGGATAAATGCACCCCAAGTTATCTCATTTGAGTAATGGTCTAGGATCTTTTTGATTTGTATCAGAATTTATTGGAAAACCACAGCAAGGGGAAATGAGATGACGCAATCAGAAATGAGAGAACTGCACTTAAATTAAAGAGCTGTTAAATATTAAATAAACTAATCCAACTATTCAACAACAGAGAATAAAAGCCCTGGTCCAGACAGATTATTTTTGCACATTGTAATGGAATTTGAGGAAAAATGTAGCAGGAACAATACGAAGTGTTTTTAATAAGTTATTAAAGTAGTTTGTAATAGCATAAGATTGGATGGCTAACACAATGCGTCTAATTTGCTTTTATCCTTTAACAAGATGTAGATGACATCGACAAGACCAGCAATGTGTTTACATTCGTGGATTGTGCGCATTGCTGACCAGCTAGCATTTATTGCCCATCCCTAGTTGCCCTTGAGATGGTGATGGTGAGCTGTCTTCTTGAACTGCAGCAGTCCATGTGCTGTAGGTACATCTACAATGCCCTTAGGGAGAGAATTCCAGGAATTTGACCTAGTGGACGCTGAAAGATATATTCCCAAGCTGGGATGGTGAGTGGCTTGGAGGGGACCTTGAAGGTGGTGGAGTTCCCATGTATCTGCTGCCCTCGTCCTTCTGGATGTTTGAAAGGTGCTAAGGATCTTTGCTGAATTTCTGACATGCATCTTCTACATGGTGCATACTGCTGCTACTGAGTGTGGGTGGTAGAGGGAGTGGATGTTTGTGAAAGGGGTGCCAATAAATGCTTTGTCCTGGATGGTGTTGAGCTTTTGTTGACTTTTGCTGGAACTGCACCATCCAGACAAGTGGGGAGTATTCCATCACACTCCTGACTTGTGGCTTTGTAGATGGTAGACAGGCTTTGGGGAGTCAGGAGGCGAGTTGCTCGCACAGAATTCCCATCCTCTGACCTGCTTTTGTCGTCACAATGTTTATACAGCTGGTCCAGTTCATTTTGTAGGTAATGGTGACCCCCAGGATGTTGGCAGTGCAGGTTTCAGCGATGGTAATGTCACCTTATGTCAAGGGGCGACGATTAGATTCTCTGTTGTTGGAGGTGGTCTTTGGTTGGCATTTGTGTGATGTAGATATTACCTGCCATTATCAGTTTAAAACCAAATTTTGTACAAGTCATTCTGCAGTTGGACATCGGTCTGCTTCAGTGTCTGAAGAGTCGTGAATGGTACTGAACATTGTGTAATTGTCAGCGAACATCCCAACCTTACGATGGAGGAAAGGTCATTGATGCAGCATAGAGGCACAGAGCTGTACAGGATGGAAACTGACCCTTCGGTCCAACTCATCAATGCTGACCAGTTATCCTAAATTAATCTAATCTTATTTGACCCCTATCCACTAAACCATTCCTGTTCATATACCCATCCAGATGCCTTTTAAATGTTGTAATTGTCTAAGAGTCTTGAGTAGATTTGTAGCTTGGGTTGTGGACGTTGTGGTTGGTTTGCTTGCTAAGCTGGTTTGTTAGTTTGCAGATGTTTCATTACCCTGATGTTGTAATTGTACCAGCAACCACCCTTCCTCTAGTGGCTCATTCCAAACTTGCACTACTCTCTTTGTGAAAACATTGTCCCTTAGGTCCCTTTTTAAATCTCTCCCCACAGTTAAAAATGGTTGGGCCTAGGACACTACCCTGAGGAACTACCGTAGCTGAGATGATTAACCTCTGACAACCTCAACCATCTTCCTATGTGCCTGGTAGGACTCCAACCTCAGAGAGTTTGCCCTTGATTCCCATTGACTCCAGTTTTGCTAGAACTCCTTGATGCCATACTGGGTTGAATGTGGCCTTGATGCCAAGAGCTGTCACTCTCACCTCACCTCTGGAATTCACCTGTTTGTCCATGCTTGGTCAAGGCTATGATGAGGTCAGGAGCTAAGTGGAACACTAATAGTACCCAAACTGAACATCAATGAGGAGGTTATTATTGAGTAAATACCATTTGATAACAGTCGATTCCATGAAGGATATTAGTGAGTCAAGTGGGTTTTCACAATGATCTACAATGGTTACACGCTTGCCATTAGACTAGCTTTCCTTTTGCAGATTTTTTTTTTGTCTTCATTGTGATAAAGAGTCATACATTATTCATTGCTCCCGTACTGAAATCCTCTTGCATAAAGACAAAAATACCATTTGCTTTCTGAATTGCTTGCTGCACCTTCATGCTAGCTTTATGTGACTTGGAAACAAGGATATTCAGGTCTCTTTGGACATCAAAACTTTTCAATTTCTTACCATTCAAGAAATTCTCTGCATCTTCATTCTTCCTACCAAAGTGGATAATCTCCCACTTAACCACATTATATTTCATCTATCATTGCTCACTCAACCTACCTTAAAACCGCTTTACAACCTCTCACATCCCCACCATGTTTTATAACACCTGTAAATTTGAAATATTTCAATTGCCCGTGGTGTCCAATTGTTATAGATTGTGAACAGTTGGGACTGAGGTGAATTCATCATACTAAATTGCCCATTGTGTCTAGGGATGTGTACGTTAGGTGGATTGGCCATGGGAAATGTAGGATTACAGGGATGGAGTAGGTCTGGGTGGGATGCTGTTTGGAAGGTCATTGTGGGCTTGTGGGCCAAATGGCCTGCTTCCACACTGTAGGGATTCTTTGATTCTATTCTATGATACTGACCCATGCAATATCTCATGGGTCACAACCTGTTAACACAAGAATGAGCCCCCTGCATTGATCTACTGCAGGCCCTTTATAGAAAGACTAATGTTTATCTTTTAAACTTTATTTCTTATTTTTCTAACTTATACTATGAATAAAATGTAACATTTTTTCTTTATACCTCTATTTTTGTACCTAAGATTTTTACCTAGGTACTTTATATCTAAAATTATGCCATGTGTGGTGACATTGTAAATCTTTCACTGCAGTCCTGTACTTTTGTACACGAGCACCCGTGGCAACAAACCTAAACCTTTTGAGCCATTTATTCATAATTTTTGCTTTATATCTGTAAATCTGTCTTTCTGTCTGTCTGATAATGACCAATTCTCAATCCAAATCAAGATATTACCCCCAATTCCCTGCACTTTGATTTTGTTTAATAACCTTCTCTAGAGCCTTAATCAAAAGCTTTCTGAAAATCCAAATCCACCACATTCACTGGTTCCTCCTTACTGACTCTGCAAGCAATATCCTCAGAAATCTCCCAGGGTTGTCAAACGTGGTTTCCCCTTCATAAATTCGTGTGGTTTCTGCCCAATCAGGCAGTTATGTTCAAAATATCCCATAATCACATCCCTATTAATGCAGTCAAGTTAATATGTCTGTTATTCCCTGTTCTGTCTCCACCTTCTTTCTAAAACAATAGGGTTACTTTTGTAACCTTCCAATCTGCAGGCACTCCCACAGAATAAAATGAATTTTAAAAGATGATCACCAATGCATCTATTATCTCTATAGTCTTCTCTTTTAAGACTCTAGGGTGAAGGTTACTGGGTCCTAGAAATCTTCCAAAGTGTCCCACTAATTTCTGCAATACTGCTTTTTTACCAATACAATTTTCTTTCAGTTCTCAACTTTGACTAGACCTTTGGATCTTAATTATTTCAGGCATACATCATGTCTTTTTTCCTTGAAGACAGTAACAAAGTCCTAATTTTGCTTCTCTGCTATTTATTTCCAATTATAAGTTCGTTATAAGTCTCTGCCGTAAAGGATTCCCATTTTTCTTTGCTAATCTTTTCCTTTTTGACATGCCTGTAGAAGGTTCTGCATTCCATTTTTATGTTTCTTGACATTTACCTGTGTGTTTTGATTGAGGTGTTTATAATGTTGAAGGAATTTGATAGGATAAATATGGATAAACTATTTTCTCTGGTTGGGAATTAGAAATGAAGGCATACAAAATTGAAATTATGAATCAATCAGTTCTCAAGTGAATCAGGAAGCACCTTTTCATACAAAGGGTTTTGAATTGGAATTTGCTCATCCATAAAGGTGATAGTTGAGGTTGTTGAGGTTGGTTGGCTCGCCAAGCTGGTTTCTTGTTTCGCAGACGTTTCGTTACCATGCTTGGTAACATCCTCAGTGCAACCTCCAATGAAATGTCGGTGTGTTTACCCGCCTGGTTTTTAATCTCTGGGGTCCGTTGAGATTGGATCCACTATGAAGGAAAACCAGAAGTGAGGCAATCCATCTCAACGGACCCCAGAGTTTAAAAACCAGGCGGGAAAACACACCGACGCTTCATCGGAGGCTGCACTGAGGATGTTATCAAGCATGGTAACGAAACATCTGCGAAACAAGAAACCAGCTCGGCGAGCCAACCAACTTCAACAACCTCAACACCCACAACCCGAGCTACAAATCTACACCAAAACCTTAAAGGTGATAGATTTGTGGAGTAAAGGATTCACTATTCCTTTACAGCAGGGATAGCTACTGAGGAAGTGCATATGAATGGTGATGTCCGGTCACGTGGAACTAGAACCTACATCTGCAGGTTTCCAGGAACTTACCATCCCTTATATTTGAATAAAGTCCATTAATGATCACCTGTAAGAGTGGAGAGCTGATTTTAGCACATTATAGGGGATTAAGCCTGTCTTTGTGCCATGTGAATAAGATAGTATTGCCATCACAGGAAGTGATGTATTGTTAAAGGGGAAGCAATGGTCTAGTGGTATTTTCGCTGGACTATTAATCCAGAGACCAAGATGATGCTCTGGGACCCAGGTTTGAATCCTGCCATGGCAGATGGTGGAATTTGAATTCAATAAAAATCTGGAAATAAAAGTCAATGGTGACCATGAAACAGTCATTAATTGTCAGGAAAAATCCACTGGTTCACTAGTGCCCTTTAGGGACGGAAACTGCTGTCCCGGTCTGGCCTACATGTGACTCTAGACCCACAGCAATATGGTTGACTCTTAACTGCCCTCTGGGCAATTAGAGATGGGAAATAAAGTGCTGATCTAGCCAGCAATGCCCATATCCTGTGAATGAATAAATATCCATGATGTTGCCCCTCTCCTGTATCCTGGTGGCAAGATGACACTGCATTGAGATGTTTCCTAAATAAAATTAAAGTTCTGCTTATCTCAGCTGTTCTGTACATATTCTTTCGCAGCAAAACAACACCAGAGGTGTTATAGATATTGGCAGGCCATTGTTTTCTGGACTGAAATCAATAGATTGTTGTAAAATGAAGGAATTAAGAAAAATGATGTAGCAGATAAATGGAGTTAAGGTGCAGATCGACTGTAATCGGCCTGAATGGTGAAGTGGGCTCAATGGAATGAATAGTCTTTTGCTGTTCCAGTGTTCCTATCATATACCAGGTTTAAGACATTGAAACAAATGGAAGTGCTGGTGCTAATACTGGCTTTGCCAGACTTCTGTGTTCTGATTCCGGAACTGATACAACCTGGAACTCAAAGTTAGGTAAAAGGAACGCAGCTAACGTTTTGTGAGCAGTATGAAGAGATCCAAAGAAGAGTTGATTCAAAATGTTAACTCTGTTTCTCTCTCTGCAGATGCTGCCGGACCTACTCTGTCTTTCCAGACTTTCTGTTTCTATTTCCGATATCCAATATCTGAAATATTTTGTTTTTTAATTAATTGTTAATTACGAATTAATTAATTGTTTTTTAATTTTCTTACAATGTGTGCAGCATAGAGTCGAATGTTTGGAGAGGGGAAACAGCAGTCAGTGCAGTGAGAGGAGGGGTTGCTGAGCAGTCAGTTATCAGGCACATTTCCTCATTTTTACGTGGGCATCAACAGAAAGGGCTCTTTACTATTGCTTATCTGGTGTGAGCCTTGAATTTTGAGTCTGACACAGCTCAGCTGCCAGCTGCTGTCTTGTGTTATTCCACAACACACAACGGGCGGAGAAAATAGATTCCTTGCAGTAGAGGAAGTTCACAAGGCTTGTCTGGAGAAATGAAACGACCCTATGTGCAGTTTTAATCTCGTTATTTAAGGAAGGATGTACATTCGAACAAAGTGATTTGGATAAGCTGAGTGAATGGGCAAATGACAGATGTGGTGCAATGTGGATATATGTGAGGTTATCGACTTTGGTAGCAAAAACAGGAAGGCAGATTATTATCTGGATAGCAATAGATTGGGAAAGGGGAAGGTGCAACAAAACCTGGGTGTCCTTGTGCACCAGTTGCGGAAGGTAAACGTGCAGGTGCAGCAGACGGTGAAGAAGGCAAATGGTATGTTGACCTTCACAATGAAAGGATTCAAGTACAGGAGAAGGGATGTCTTACTGCAATTGTACAGGGCTTTAGTGAGACCACACCTGGAGCACTCTGTGCAATTTTGGTCTCCTTATCGGAGGAAGGATGTTCTGGCTCTGGAGGCAAGGCCACAAAGGTTTACCAGACTGATCCATGGGATGGCAGAGAGACTGAATCAGTTGGAACTCTATCCATTGGTGTTCAGAAGAATGAGGGATGATCTCCTAGCAGCCAATAAAATTCTAACAGGACTAGACAGGGTAAACACAGGAAAGTTGTTCCCTATGACAAGGGAATCCACATCCAGAGACACAGTCTAAAGATACAAGGTAGGATATTTAGGACTAAGATGAGGAGAAGGTGGATATTCCTCTTGTGGGTTAGTCCAGAACCAGGCGACACTGAAAATTCAGATTCACTCTTTTAGGACAGAGATGAGGAGAATCCTTTTCTCTCAGGGTTGTGTCAATTTAGAGCTCTCTGCCTCAGATGCCATTGGAGGTGAGATCATTGAATATTTTTAAGACAGACGTAGAAAGATTCATGTTTGGCAGAGAATCTGAAGTTATTAGGATTGATCGGAGTGTGAGAACACAAACACATCAGCTGTGACCTTATGGAATAGCAGAGTGGGATCATTGAATATTTTTAAGGCAAAGTTGGATAGATTCAGGTTAGGCAGAGAATCTGAAGTTATTAGGATTGATGGGAGTGTGGAATTTGGAACAGAAAGACATCAGCAATGACATTATGGAAAAACAGAATAGGGACGAAGGGCTGAGTGGCCTGCGCCAGCTCCTGATTCATGTGGTTATAGTCCTGCTCAGAAAAAGCTGCCACAGATACTCCCAACCCTCTCACGATTCCCACTCTAACTGTTTACATTTTTCCATAATACCATAAAAGTATAAAATATAGGATCAGAATGAGACCATTCAGTCCATCAAATGCTCCACCATTTGAACATGGCTGATATGTTTCACAATCCCATTCTCCTGCTTTCTCCCTACAACACTTGATCCCCTTACTAATCAAGAACTTGTCTATCTACGTCTTAAATACAGTCAGTGGCTTGGCCTCCTCAACCCTCTGCAGCAGGGAATTCCCCAGATTCACCATCCTCTGGCTGAAGAAATTCCTCCTCATCTCGATTCTAAAGGGTCATGCCTTCACTCTGATGCTGTACCCTCATGTCCTAGTCTCTCCTACCAGTGGAAACATCTTTACTTCCAATCTAACCAGGCCTCTTGGTATTCTATAACTTTCAGTCAGATCCCCCCCATTCTTTTAATTTTCATTGAGTATAGACCCAGAGTCCTTAATTGCTCCTCATAAGGTAAGCCCTTCATCCCGGGATTCTTCTTGTAAACCTCCTCTGGACTCTCTCCAGTGCCAGCACATCTTTCCTTAGGTACAGAGCAGAAAAATGCTCTCAGTATTCCAAATGCAGTCTGACCAGAGCGTTATGCAGCCTCAGCAGTACATCCCTGCTCTTGTATTGTAGCCCTCTTGAAATTAATGCTAACACAGTATTTGCCTTCCTAACTGCCAACTGAACCTCTATGTTAATCTTAAGCAAATCCTGAATTAGGATTCCCAATTCCCTTTGTTCTCCAGATTTCCAAAGCATTTCCTGGTTTAGAAAATTGTCTGTGCCTCTATTCATCCTACCAAAGTGCAGAAGCTCACACTTTCTCACATTGTATTCCATCTGCCACTTCTTTGCCCAGTCTCCTAGCCTGCCCAAGCCCTTTTGCAGCCTCCCTGCTTCCTCAACATGACGTGTCCCTCCATCTATCTTTGTTTCTAAATTGCAGATGACATAATGCAGTCTGTCCCTTTTGTCCAGATCATTAATGTATAACATCAGTAGTTGTGGACCCAACATAGACACCTCCGAAACTCCATTAGTCACCAGGTGTCAACCTCAAAAAGACCCTTTTATCCCCACATTCTGCCTTCTGCCAGTCAGCCAATCCTCTATTCATGCCAGTACCTTGCCCCTAACACTATGGGCCCTTGTCTTATTTAGCAGCCTCCTGTGTGGCACCTTTGTCAAAAGCCTTCTGGAAATCCAAACAGATCACGTCCACTGGCTCTCCTTTGTCTGACTTGCTCATTACCTCCTCAGAGAATTCCAACAGATTTATCTTCACTTGACGAAGCTGTGCTGGCTTAGCCCTGTTTTACCATGCACTTCCAAGTACTCCACAATTTCCTCCTTAGTAATAGACTCCAAATTCTTACCAACAACTGAGGTCAGGCTAACTGGCTTATAATTTTGTGTCTTCTGCCTCCCTCTGTTCTTAACAATGGGTGTTACTTTGGCCATTTCCAGTCCTCTGTCACCCTCCCTGACCTTGGTGGTGATCTTTCAAAAATCACCACCAATACCTCGTCAATCTCCTCCACTATCTCCTTCTGAACTTGGGTGGAGTCCATCTGGTCTGGGTGATTTATCCCACCTTTAGACCTTTCAGCTTCCCCAGCACCTTCTCCTTAGCGATGGCCACTACACTCAGCCGAAACTCCTGACTCTTCCTAATGTTCTGGTATGCTGCTGGTGTCTTCCACTGTAAAGACTAATGCAAAGTACCTGTTCAGTTCTTCCACCATTTCTTTGTTCCCCGTTACTGCTTCTCCAGCCTTATTTTCCAGCAGTCCATGTCCACTCTTGCTACTTTCTTACCTTTTAGATATCTTTTAAAAAAAACTCGTTCAATTTTCTTTTATATTACTAACTAGCTTACCCTCATATTTCATCTTCTTTCTCCCCACCCCCCAGCTTATTGTTTATAAAGTTGTCCTGTGCTGGTTTTTAATGGCTTCCAATTCTCTGTTTCCCACTACTCTTCACCACATTGGATTCTTTTTCGTTTGCTTTTATTCTGTTCCTGGCTTCCCTTTTCAGCCATGGTTACCTCATCCTGCCCTTAGTATATTTCTTCTGCCTTGGGATGAATTTCTACTGTGCCTCCCGGGTTACTCCCAGAAACTCTTGCCATTGCTGCTTAACCGTCTTCCCTGCTTGGTTTCCCTTCCAATCAACTCTGGCCAGCTCTTCCCTCATGTCTTCACAGTTACCTTTACTCAATTATAATACTGTTAAATCTGATTCCACCTTCTCCCCCTCAAACTGCAGTGTGAATCCTATTATATTATGGTTACTTCCTCCTAGGGGTTCCTTCACTATAAGCTCCCGAATCAAATCTGTCTCATTATACAGCACCAAATCTAGAATTGTCTGCTCCATAGTGAGCTCTACCATAAGCTGCTCCAAAAAACCCATCTCGTAGACATTCCATGAATTCCTTTTCTTATGATCCGCAACCAAATGATTTTCCAAGCCCACTTGCATATTGATTATTGTAACAGTGCCTTTCTTACATACCTTTTCTATCTCCTGACTTATGTTCTTTCCCACATCCTAACTACTGTTAGGAGGCCTGTACACAACTCCCATCAGGGGCCTTTTTTTCTTTGCGGTTCCTCAGCTCTACCCACACAGATTCTACACCTGCTGACTCTATATCACCTCTTGCTATTAGTTTATTTTAATTTCTTACTAACAAGGCATCAAAAGTCTGTCCTTTTCGTAGGATGAGTGTCCTTGGATATATAGTTCCCAGCCCTGATCCCCTTGCAGCCACGTTTCTGTGATACCCACAATATGGTACCTGCCAATTTCAGTCTGTGCTACCATCTACCTTGTGTGCATTTATGTATAACACCATTGGTCTTGCATTGACTGATCCCCTTCTCATAATTGTCCCTTATCTGCTGTGCCTGAAGTTAGATTCCTGACCCTTTCCATACTTTCTATGCTATTACTTGTTCGGGAAACTTCAATAATGTTTGCCAAGGCCGTCCCCATGTTTAATTTTTTCCATAATTTTCCACACAATTGAACTCTCCACCCCACTATTTAGTTTAAGCCCTATCCCCAAACATAGTTAAACAATTTACCAAGATTCTTCTTCCAGCAAGATTCAGGTGGAGCCCAACCTATCGGAACAGCTCCCTCCTTCCCCAGTACTGGTGCCATTGTCCTACAAATTCAAACTCGTTAACCCCACATCAATCTTTAAGCCACATGTTTATCTCTTGAAGAGTTGACAAGGTGTAGAGCTGGATGAACACAGCAGGCCAGGCAGCATCAGAGGAGCAGGAAAGCTGACGTTTCGGGTCTGGACCCTCCTTCAGAAATGGGGGAGGGGGAAGGGGGCTCTGAAATAGATAGGGGGGGAGGGGGAGGCAATGATGGAAGATGGATAAAGGAGCAGATAGGTGGAGAGGAGACGGATAGGTCAAGGAGGCGGGGATGGAGCCAGTAAAGGTGAGTGTAGGTAGGGAGTTGGGATGGGGGTTGGTCAGTTGGGGGAAGACGGAAAGGTCAAGGATGCAGGGATGAGGCTGGTAGGTAAGAGGTGGGGGTGGGGGTGCGGGTTGGTCAGTGAGGTGGGAGGAGGGGATAGGTGGGAGAAAAGACGGACAAGTCAAGGAGGCGGGGACGAGCTGGGCTGGTTTGGGGATGCGGTCAGGGGTAGGGAGATTTTGAAGCTTGTGAAGTCCACATTGATACCATTGGGCTGCAGGGTTCCCAAGTGAAATATGAGTTGCTGTTCCTGCAGCCTTTGGATGGCATCGTTGTGGCACTGGAGGAGGCCCAGGATGGACATGTCGTCCAAGGAGTGGGAGGGGGAGTTGAAATGGTTTGCAACTGGGAGGTGCAGTCGTTTGTCACGAACTGAGCGTAGGTGTTCCACAAAGCAGTCCCCAGGCTTCCACTTGGTTTCCCCGATGTAGACGAGGCCACATCAGGAACAGAGGATACAGTATACCACATTAGCAGATGTGCAGGTGAACATCTGTTTGATGTGGAAGGTCTTCTTAGGGCCTGGGATGGGGGTGAGGGGGTAGGTGTAGGGGCAGGTGTAGCACCTCCTGCGGTTGCAGGGAAAAGTGCTGGGTGTGGTGGGGCTGGTGGGGAGTGTGGAGCGGACGAGGGAGTCACGGAGAGAGTGGTCCCTCCGGAAAGCAGATAAGGGTGGGGAGGGAAAAATGTCCTTTGTAGTGGGGTCAGATTGCAGGTGGCAGAAGTGGCGGAGGATGTTGCGTTGTATCTGGAGGTTGGTGGGGTGGTACGTGAGGACGAGGGACATTCTGTCTTTGTTTATCTCTTTAAGCTTGTTGACTCAGTGCTAAGTGAATTCTATTCTGCTAACTGGATTACTTTGTGCCGATTGAATTACTAGATGCTAGTTGAATTAGTTATATTTATTATTTTGGCTCTGATGAGTAGGTCAGTGGGACTGGGGTGAGAAAATTTGTACTGTACATGGTCTTTCCTCGTGTAACTAACTCTATATGGATGCCTGCAGTTTTATGCGCACACTGTTATAATACTGGGTAACTGTGTGCTACCTCAGACATCCATTTCTGGTTTGATTGTCTGTATTCTTGCTGTGGGGTAGCTACATTCACTAATAGGTGCCTGGACAATGGTGCTACAGCCTGTATTTTCCTACACCTGCCTGCATGAACAGTGAATGCCGGCATTCCTGCTGAACATACAAACAGGAGGCAGAATGCTGTGATAGCTGCCTGTATTCATCTGTTGTGCAGTATTCCATTGCGGATGCCTCCATATTGGCAATTCATCTGGGCTTTATACTAGAAACATATATGCTGATGTTCTGTATTCTGCCCAAAGTGCTTCTATGATGTGGCAAATGGCTAAATTCTACACCCAGTGCTTGTATCCCGTAATCCATGTCTGTGTTAAACAACCATTGCCTGTATTCTACAGTCAGTGCATGTATCTTGCAGTAGGTGCCTGTATCTTGCAGTTGGTGTCCGTATGCATCAGTCACAGCCTATATCCTGCTGTCAGTGCTGATATCCTGCAGTTAGTGTCTGTATCCATCAGACACAGACTGTATCTTGCAGTCGGTACCCATATCCATTAGTCACAACTAATACCCCGCAGTCGGTAAACATACCCATCAGTCACAGCCTGTATCCTGCAGTCACAGCCTGTATCCTTCAGTCACAGCCTGTATCCTGCAGTCGGTACCTGTATCCTGCAGTCGGTACCTGTATCCTGCTGTGACAGCCTGTATCCTGCAGTCGGTACCTGTATCCAGCAATCGGTACCTGTATCCTGCAGTCACAGCCTGTATCCTGCAGTCACAGCCCGTATCCTTGAGTCACAGCCCGTATCCTGCAGTCGGTACCCGTATCCTGCAGTCGGTACCTGTATCCTGCAGTCGGCACCTGTATCCTTCAGTCACAGCCTGTATCCTGCAGTCGGTACC
>NC_063369.1:15902984-15917055 GCF_021869965.1 Rhincodon typus
TCCTGCAGTCGGTGCCCGTATCCTGCAGTCGGTACCCGTATCCTGCAGTCACAGCCTGTATCCTGCAGTCACAGCCTGTATCCTGCAGTCAAAGCCTGTATCCTGCAGTCTGTACCCGTATCCTGCAGTCTGTACCCGTATCCTGCAGTCGGGACCCGTATCCTGCAGTCGGTACCTGTATCCTGCAGTCGGTACCCGTATCCTGCAGTCGGTACCCGTATCGTGTAGTTGGTACCTGTATCCTGCAGTTGGTACCCGTATCCTGTAGCAGGAGTGTGTATGTTACCTTCAGTGTCTGTATCCATATTAGGTTGAAAACGTAGTTGTGTCTCCCTATGGTAACAGGTTGCTCCAACAGGGCCATTTGTATTGAACTGAGGAATGGTCTGAAATCAGCACTGTTTCCCAGTCTGTGTGTAGTATCTTGTTATTAATAGCGGTGTCTGTTCAGTTGTATTATCCCTTGAATGCACAGTAATTGATCAATGGAATAACGATCATTGTGTTTGCTCGTAACAAGTTATTTGTGTTTCTGAAACCTTATCCTTTGCTTAACAGCCGAACACTGGCCCAGGGATTTGAGACTAGTCCTAGACACTGTTTTGATTTTATTTTCCTACTGTCCAGACTGTGATTGTCAAAACAAGACGGAGAGAAAAGGGTTTTTATGTCGTTAGCAGCCGAGTTTAGCCACAGAGGTATTCTCCAGTATGGGTAAGGCAGAGCTGAGTGCTAGTGCGTCTACTGGGAGTACAAGTCTTATTTAGGCAGAACAATGGCACACCAGGTCAGTGAATGCTTGCGGGGCAAGTAACAAAAAGCTTAAAATGTTGACCTGAAAAGCTAGAGCTATATTGCAGGGAACTGTGGCATACTGGCAATGTTGCAGCACTAGTATTCCCAAGACCTGGATTTTATTTTAAAATTCATTCACAGGATATGGGTGTGACTGGCTAAGCCAGCATTTATTACCCATCACTAATTGCTCAGAGGACAGTTAGAGTCAACCACATTTCTGTGGATCTGGATTCATGTGTAGTCCAGATCAGGTAAGGACAGCTGTTTCTTCCCCTAAAGGACATTACAATTGACAATGGTTCCATGGTCACCATTAAACTGCTAATTCCGGATTTATTTTTGTATTGAGTTCAAATTCCACTGTCTGCCATAGTGGGATTCAGTCCCAGGTCCTCAAAACATTATCTGAATTTCTGGATTAACAATGTAGCGGTAATACTACTGTGCTGTCGCCTCCCCATGCTTTGGGTCAGGGTTCCAATCTCCCCACAGTAGACTTTAAATTTGATTAGTATATTTGGCATCAAAAGCTAGTTGGTGACCATGGCAGTCATCATGGGTTGCTGTAAAAACACACCTGGTTCACTACTGTCTCTTTAGGGAAAGAATTCTGTCCTGTCCTTAGCCTCCATAGGACTCTGGACTGACAGCATCAATTACCAGGAACTGTATCCTGTTTAATTCTAGTAGGCTTTTTTCATGTCAACACGGGAGATGAACACACCGTTAAGATGGCACCAGGCTAGTTTTAATTGGTTCTCTCACACAACATGCTTATCCAGATGTGAATGTGAAATGCTGTCTTGCTGGAACACTTCACTCGTTGCTAACGTTAGTTCATATGGCTAATATATCACTATATGTATGCAGCAACATGCAACAGTATCAGAAGGCAATGGCAGCCATGTAAAATAGGGCTTACAGTGGCAAAACAATTGGAGGCTGAAATAACTGCACAGAGGCCGATACCCCATCGCCAAGTCACCCTTTATTTACATGGGCTCTGACCAACCGGCTCAGAGCCAGACCCTAGCATGAGGAGATTCTCTCGTGTTTATTTCTTTTTTTTAAACAAGATCTTGTTAGAAGCAACTGACCAGCCAGCTCTGAGCCAGTCCCTCGAATGAGGAGATTTTCTGAATCTCCTGTTTTTGTCTGTCAGCCAAGACTCCCTGATTAACCTAAATTAACAACCCCAATCAAGGATCTCATAGTCAATGAGATTCACCTGATCCTTGTTCCAATCACTACAGAGGCCATCAGGATGAAGAGCGGATTGGAAATGATTGAAGTTAGACTTTTTGCAGAAACTTCACCAAAACCCTGGATTAGGCAATGGGGATTACAAACTAGATCTAATGGAAATGGAACTGCCCCCACTGAGGGAGAATTGAACTTCAGGGAGAAAATATTTAGGTTTCCAAGATTTTGTAGTGCGGAGTTGAGCTGCATCTCACAAACACTTGACACAGAGTTATGTTTTGTTGTCAGGTACCCAGTGCAAACATTATTAAACTGTCCAGCAGGCTCTTCGTCATGCTTTGCTCATCATGTGTTAAAATTGGTTAACATTTTGACTTTTGAGAAGAAAATGTTTTCCCTTCAAAACTGCGCTTCACTCTGGAACCTGTCTCGGGCTCACCTTGATAAGAAGTTGCAGATAGGATTGCACGCTGTTATAGGAACACCAGAGCAAGAGGAGGTTGTTTAGACCCTCCAGCATTCCAATGAGATGATAGGTGATCTGTAACCTAACTCGATTTTTCCTACCCACATAACATATTCTCTGAGAACAAAGGGTTTAACTGAATAGAGCCACAAAGAGCTTAAATCTTTTTTTAACATACTTCTGTTCTAATGATCTGCACTCAGACCCGGTGCCAGCATCGAGTATCACAGCTAGCTACAGTACTGCTGGATTAAAATCACCCCCTCCTTCACTTTAGAAGGCTTTTTTGGTAGTTCACCACTCTAACAGACCTGAGCCCTGTCTCAGTGATTTTGTGTGAAATGAAGGGCATTTTTGGCCTGTGAGCCCCCGCACAACAGGAACTGCATGGAAAAAACTTACGTTTGTTTTACATCCTTACCACCTGTAGACAGGAGCATCTGATTACTGAAAAAAAATGTTTTGTCAAAACTTATCATCTTGCACTCTTCAGGATCATTAGACACAGGAGCAGAAGTAGGCCATTCAATCCGTCGAGTCTGTCCCACCATTCAATGAGATTATGGCTGATCTGATAACCCTCAACTCTATTTTCCTGCCTTTTCTCCGTAACCCTCAATTCCTTCACTAATAAAAAATCTATCTCCGCCTTGAGTACACTTAATGACACAGCCTCAGTAGCCCCCTGCAGTAAAGAATTCCACCGATTCACAACTCTGTAAGCGAAGAAATTCCTCCTCATCCCTGTGTTAAGTGGAAGGCCACTTAGTCTGATATTATGCACTCTGGTCCTAGACACTCACGCAAGTAGAAAAGATTTTTCTACATCCTCCTTAGCAAGTCCCCTAAAAATCAGTAATGTTTCAGTAAGGTCACCTCTCACTCTTCTATATTCCAAAGAGTACAGGCCCAAACCACTCAACCTCTCCTCTTAAGAAAGTCTCTCCTTACTCCAGAATCAGTCTGACGAATCTTCTCTGGACTGCCTCTGATCCCAGCATATTTTTCTTTAGATAAAGAGCTCAGATTGTTCACCACATTACAGGCATGGTCGAACTACTGCCTTGTATTGTTTTCACAAAACCTTTCCATTTTTAGACTGCATTCCCCTTGAAATAAAGGCCAATATTCCATTTGTTTTTCTAATTACCTGCTGAACTTGGATGACAGCTTCTTGCGATTCATGGACAAGGACTCCCAAATCCCTCTGATCTGTCGCTTTTTAAATAATATTCAGTTCTTCTATTCTCCCTGCCAGCATGAATAACCTCACATTTCTCGACATTGTAGTCCGTCTGCCAAATTTTTGCCATCTCACTTAAACTAGTGCACAGACTGCTAAGAAAGGTGAAAACCTGCATTTAGACTGTGAGAGAGGAGAGATAGAATTTCAAGATGGTGCACAGGATGACTGTTTGCGAGTTCTCTCCAGATCTTATTCTCACATTTCTTATAATTGTTCCGCACTTTTAAGCCTCAGTTCCAAGTCTGTTAAAATTACTAACAATGTTTTCTTAAATATTAGACTTCTGAATGAACCTCTCAAATTTAAAATCTAATGTTGATCTTGCTTTTGTGTACCTCCTGTGCAGCCGGAACTTTGCATCCCTCACTCTGTTCAATCACTCTATGATCTTTGTATGTTATGATCTGCCTGTACTGCATGCAAAACAAAACTTTTCACTGTACCTAGGTACATACAACAATAATAAATCAAATAAAATAATAAATCAAATCAAAGTACTGATTGATTGGCAAGTGGAGGGTGAATGGCTGAGGCATTGAAACGAAAAATGTTTAATGACTGTTAACTGCTAACATCTTGTGTCTCGTCAATGGGATGTATGGTGGAAATAGGTTCAATCAAAGCTTTTAGACTAATGTGAGGAAAAATAGCATTCAAGATTACAAGGAGAAGTGGGAAAATGGCACGAAGCAAGATGCTCATTTGGAGAGACAATGCAAATGTTATCGGCTGAATGGCCTGTCTCAGCACATTGACAGTTCTGGGGTATCATTGGGAAGTGACTCACCAACTGTGCCCATTCCCCCTCTACCACGCCGTGCTCTAAGTTATAATAAATTTGGAGATTCCAAGAAAAATACAGTAGTCTTCTTTGAATAGTGATGTGAAATCTTTTGAACCCGTCCAAGAGTTGTACAGCATGGAAACAGACCCTTTGGCCCAATTAATCCACAGTTAATGTTCTCAAACTAAATTAGCCCCATCTTGCCTGCATTTGGCCCATATCCCTCCAAAATTTTCCTATTCATGTAGTTATCCAAATGTATTTTAAATGTTGTAACTAAATGTACATCCACCACTTCATCTGGCAGTTCATTCCACAAACAGACATACTGTGTAAAAAATTGTTGCCCCTCATGTCCTGTTTAAGGCTTTTTCCTCTCACCTTTAAAATGTGCCCCCTAGTTTTGAACTCCTCCACCCTAGGGAAAAGGCCCTTACTATACACCTTATCTATGTCTCTCAAGATTTTATACACCTTTTTAAGGTCACCCTCAACTTCCTATGCCCCAGCCTGTTTTTATAACTCAAACCCTCCATTCCAAGCAATATCTTGGTAAATCAAACTGGGTCTCACTTTATAGTGTCACCCCACACCACCCCTCTGAGAATATAAGATATGGTGTTAGGTTAGGTCATATAGGCTTTGGCAGCCTGCTCTGCCACTTGACTAATCTGACCTTGGCCTCAAATCCATTTGCCTGCTAATTCCTTATGACCCTTGTCTGCACTAAAATTTAGAAATCTGTTTAATTCAACTTTGAAAATATTCAATGACCCAGCCTCTACTGCTCTCTGGGGTAGAGAATACCAAAGGTAAAGTCACCATAGTCCCAGAGCCTGCTCTCTGATGAGAGAGACAGAGACGACTGGTAGTGGTTAAATCGGGCAAGGGGTAAGGTTGAGTTTCATGATGACCTCAGCCAAGCAGGAATTGAAGGAATTCTCCTCCTCATTGCTGTCTTAAATGGGTAGTCCCCTGTTCTGAAATTGTGATGCCCATTTGTAGATTTTCTCCTACCCCCAGCCTGTCAAAATCTCTCAGAATCTTACATGTTTCAATATGATCATATCTCATTCTTTGAGATTCCACTAAGCATAGGCCCAAGAGATGCTGATCACTATATCCAGACACATCTGTGTGCAGATATCATAAAGATTTACAGCACAGGTGGAAGCCATTCAACCCATTGTATCCAGCTCTGGGAGCTGCACTGTAAGGAAGATGAGAAGTCATTGGTGAGCGTACAGAAAAGATTCACAAGAATGGTTCCAGGTGTGAGGAGCTTCAGTTTTGTGAGTAGTTTGTAGAATCTGTGACTTAGAGCAAGGAGATTTGAAGAAATTATCATGAGAAATTGTTTCGTACCCACTGTGGTGGAGACCGGTTCAATTGAAGCGTTCAAAAAGAAATTAGACATTTGTCTGGAAAGGAAGATTATGCAGGGTTATGACGAAAAGGCAGGAGAATGGCACTGAGTGAACTGGTCATTCAGACAGCCGGACATGTTGTACTGAATGGCCTGCTGCACTACAATAATTCTTCGATTTTTTTTTCTATTCACCTATTGGACGTGTGTGTCGCTGACTGGGCCAGCATTTATTGCCTGTCTCTAGTTGCCCTTGACAAGGTGGTGATGAGCTGCCTTCTTGAACTGCTGCAGTTCATGTGCTGTAGGTTGACTCACAGTGCCCCTCGGGAGGGTATTCCAGGATTTTGACCCGGCAACAGTGAAGGAACGGCAATATATTTCCAGGCCAGGATTGAGGGGAAATGGCTTGGAGGGGAACGTGCAGGTCGTGGTGTTGTGAAGTACTTGTCACTCTACACAGCAGTGATTGTGGGTTTGGAAGATGCTCTCTGAGGAAACTTGATGAATTTCTCCAGCGCATTTTGTAGATGATATGCACTGCTGCTGCTGAGTGTCAGTGGTAAATAGAGTGAATGTGGATGTGGTGCTAGTCAGGCACGCTGCTTTGTCCTGGATGTTATTGCGCTTCTTGAGTATTGTTGGAGCTGCATGCATCTAGGCATGTGGGAAGTATTCCATCACACTCCTGACTTGTGTCATGTAGATGGTGGACAGGCTTTGGGGAGTCAGGAGGTGAGTTACTTGCTACAGGGTTCCTAGTCTCTGACCTGCTACAGTATCAATTGCCATGATTCATCGTGTGGCTCTTCTGAAGAGCATTTGATTAATCCCACTCTATTAACATGATGCTACAAATCCAAAACACAAACAGGAATTGCTGCAGAAACTCAGCAGGTCTGGCAGCCTCAACAGAGAGAGAAATAAGAGTTAACTTTGCAATGACCCTTCTTCGGAACTCCCAGTCCCTGTTTGTCACCCTGTAGCCTTGCAAATATTTCCTTGCCCAGGATTTATTCAGTTCTCTTTCAGAATCTAGGTTTGCGGTCTGCTTTCAATACTTTTTTTCATTCAGCACACTGTAGATCACAACAACTCATTGCATTGAAAAACTTCCTCTCGTCCTCTCACCTCACTGCTTCTTGACAGCCAGAACCGCACTGACTGACAATTTGTTAGACGATTAGCAGCCTTGTGCCCCACAGTTTTCAGCAGCTATCTCTGGTTAGCAACTCAAGCTGGGAACCTTTGGCTGTGCTTTTCCCAGCCACCGCCAGGAGACCCATTGTAACAGACAGACAGTTGCTCTGGCTGCAACCAGCCAAGAATTGACCCCAGGAGCGAGTCAGTTTAATTCACTCACACAGAGTGCACCATGTTCACCAGCTGTCACAAGGGTAGGTCCTCCGAAACATCCGACTGTAACTCAGTCCCAATGGGAACCTCTTTAAATCTGGTTCAGTGATGATTTCAGGGTGATTAAGTGCCCATGTTTATGTGTTGTCACGACAACAAGCGTTCAATGGCTTTGATCTCCAAGCCTGTGCCACAACTTGTATTACACAAAGTTATTGATTACAAGGCAGAAGAGGCCAGCTTCTGTTTATTTTTGTAATGCCCGAATTGCTTTGTAGTTTCGTCCCTGTCAAACCCTCCTCTCCCACATGGAAACCCCACCTTTCAGAGGGCAGCTTGTAACTAGTGAAGTTTCACAAGGATCAGTGATGGAACCCCAGCTATTTGCAATCTATTGTTAATGTAGGTGAAGAGACCAGGTGTGATATATCCAAGTTTGCTAACAACACAGAGCCGATTGGGAATGTAAGCTACAGGGAGGACACTAAGCAATATAGACACATTATCTTAGTGGAGACAAGATGGGGAAGTGTGAGGTTATTCACTTTTCTAAAATAAAAAAGGCAGAAAAATATGAAACGTTCAGAGTCATCTTTATATACTCATACAAGGAAGACAAAAGCAAGTAATTAGGAAGATGATGGGACATTTGGCCATTATTGCAAGGGGATTAACGTATGGGAACAGGGAAATCTTGCTGCAATAATGTCGCATTTTGATGAGACCTCACCAGAAATACTGTGTACAGCTTCAATGTATATACGTAAGAATGGATATATGTGCCTTGGAGGCAGCGAAGGTTCACTGGGTTGGTTCCAGGGATGAAAAACTTCTCCTATGATCAGAAATTGTGTAAACTGAATCCATATTCTGTAAGGTGCAGGAGGAGATTCTAAAAATACATTAAGGGCAAAAGAGTAACTAGGGAGAGAATTGGGTCTCTTAAAGATGCAACAAGGCTGCCTGTGTGTGGTACTACAGGAGATGGGGGAGATACTAAACAAATATTTCATGTCCGTACTTACTGTGGAGAAGGGTTTGGAGGCTAGAGAACTTGGAGAACTAAAAAGTGATATCATGAAAAGTTTACATATTACAGAAGAGGAGGTGCTGGACATCTTAAAATGCATAAAGATGGATAAATTCCTGGGACCTGATCAGGTGTATCCCGGAACTTTGTGGGAAGCTAGGGAACTGATTGCTGGGCCCACTGCTGAGCTATTTGTATCATCAGTAGCCACAGGTGAGTTGCCGGAAGACTGGAGGATGGCTAATTATTTAGGAATGCCATTTATTTAAGAAAGGTGGTAAGGAAAAGCCAGGGAACTATAGACTGGTGAGCCTGATGTCAATGGTGGCTAACTTGTTGGAGGGATTCTGAGGGACAGGATTTACATGCATTTAGAAAGGCAAGGACTGATTAGGGTGAGTCTGCATGGCTTTGTGTGTGGAAAATCATGTCTCACTAACTTAATTGATCTTTTTGAAGAAATGACAAAGAAGATTGACGAAGGCAGAGTAGTCAATGTTGTCTATATGGACTTCAGCAAGGCATTTGACAAGGTCCTGCATGGTAGACTGGTTAGCAAGGTTAGATCACATGGAATCCATGGGGAGCTAGCCAGTTGGATACAAAATTGGCTTGAAGGTAGGAGACAGAGGATGGTAGTGGAGGGTTGTTTGCAGACTGGAGGCCTGTGACCCTTGATGCGTCACAAGGATCAGTGCTGGGTCTATTGCCTTTCATCATTTATATAAATGATTTGGATGCGAATACAGAAGGTATGGTCAGTAAGTTTGCACTTAACACCAAAATTAATAGCGTTGTGGACAGTGAAGAAGATTGGCTCAGAATACAAGACCTTGATCAGATGGGCCAATGGGCCAAGGATTGGTAGATGAATTTTAATTTAGATAAATGTGAGGTGTTGCATTTTGGTAAGGCAAATCAGTGCAGGACTTACACAGTTAATGATAGATACCTGGGGAGTGTTGCCGAACAAAGAGACCGTGGGGCGCAGGTACATAGTTCACAGGCAGACAGGGAGGTGAAGAAGGCATTTGGTATTCTTGCCTTCATTGGTCAGTTCATTGAGTATAGGAGTTGGGGTGTCATATTGTGGCTGTACAGGGCATCGGTTAGGGCACTTTAGGAATACTGATTCAATTCTGGTCTCCCTCCTGTCGAAATGATGTTGTCCAACTTAAAGCGTTCGGAAAAGATTGATAAGGATGTTGCCAGAATTGGAGGGTTTGAGCTATAGGGAGAGGCTGAATAGGCTGGGGCTATTTTCCCTGCAGCGTTGGAGGCTGAGGGGTAACATTATAGAGGTTTATAAAATCATGGGAGCCATGGACAGGGTGAATAGCCAGGTCTTTTTCCCTGAGTAGGGGAATCCAAAACTAGAGAGTATAGGTTAAAGTGAAAGGGGAAAGATTTAAAAGGGACCTAAGGGGCAACGTTTTGGTGCAGAGGGTGGTGCATGCATGGAATGAGCTACCACAGCAAGTGGTGGAGGCGGCTACGATTGCAACATTTAAAAGGCATCTGAATAGGGACATGAATAGGAAGAGTTTAGGGAGATATGGGCCAAATACTGGCAAATGAGACTAGATCAGTTTCAGATATCTGGTCAGCATGGACAAGTTGGACCAAAGGGTCTGTTTTTTTGCTGTACATTTCTATGACACTATACCCTAATTAGAAACACGCAAAATTCTGAAAAGGCTTGATAGCTGTGACAGTCTTTAAATCAGAATCAGTACATGAAGAAAAGTGTTTTTTTTAATGCTTATGATGTTGACAAGGAATGTTTAAGAATGTTGAAAAGGACTTTCATGAGGTTGTGTCAATTGTAAGGGATCATTGCAATTTTTTTGGTTAATAAGAAATGGTGGCCTGGTGACCCTTGATCTGGAAGCAATACCAATAGACAGTTAAAATCAGATGCCATGTGACTGACAGAAACCATGGAGAGCTGCAAAACATGAAGGACAACTGGAGGCAGATGCAGATACAAAAAGCAAGTAGAGAGGAACAGAAAGGGAGATACAGAACTGATGTGACAAGAAGCAGGAATAGTTCTCTATCGACATGTCATATTCTGTTTGATCCCTCAAAGCATTGTGGAACTGAGGGAGATTTATTAGTCTTTGTGAGTCAACTGTGGCTTAGTGTGCTCTCACCACTGTTATAGAGTCATACAGCATGGAAACAGAACCTCCGGTCCAACCAGTCCATGCCAACCACAATCCTAAGCTAAACTAGTCCTACCTGCTTGCACTTGGCCCATATCCCTCCAAACATTTCTTATCCATGTACTTATCCAAATAGTTTTTAAACTTAGTAACTATACCCGCATCCACCACTTCCTCTGGAAGTTTACTGCATACATGAAGATCTCTCTGTGTAAACAAAAAATTGCTCCCATGTCTTTTTTAAATTTTTCTCCCGACACCTTAAAAAATGCCCCTTAGTTTGGAAATTCCCCACTCTAGGGAAAAGACACCTGCCATTCACCTTATCTATACCCCTCATGATTTTGTAAACCTCACTCCTGAACCTCCTACACATCAGTGAAAAAGGTCCCAGTCTACCCACCCTCTCCTTATAAATTCAAACCCTCCATTCCTGGCAATATCCTGGTAAATCTCTTCTGAACCCTCTCTAGCTTAATAATATCCTTCCTATAACAGGGTCACTGGAACTGCTCTCAGTGCTGCAGAATAGGCCTCACCAATGTCCTTTCCAATCTCAACAAAATGTTCCATCTCCTATAATCAAAAGGTCTAAATGATGATGGCAAGCATTGCTAAATGCCTTCTTAAACACCATTTCTATATGTCTCAGTGTGTGAGACATTTCTGGATTCAAGATACTCTTTAGAGATATCATTCATATTGATACAACCAGTGCAGTACTGAAGGGGCCCTGCATTGCCAGTGGCTTTGTCTTTTCATTAAGACATATTTGCGGCAGTGACATGGCTTCAACATTGTCTGCAATACAATTTGATTGTTCTGAAGCCATGCAAATGCTCTGTGATCACAACTCTTCTTCAAGTCCACATTTATCATAAAAACTGCTTATTAACCATATCATGTTGACAGTACAAGCTTCATTTCCCTCCAACACCACTAGAAATCAGCACTAGCAATTACAAATGACAACTTTGGCATGGAGAAGTCAAGTAAAGGAGCAAAGATGTTTCCAACAGAAGAGAGACTTTTTTGAAGTTTATCATCTTGTCCTCATCAGGACAAATGAAAGCAAACAAAATTTAAAATGATTGTGGCAAGTTATATCAAAGAGAAAAGAATTGTGGAACACAACTGAAGTTAAGGCTGTTTGGATCTGGAAATGTGTAATGAGGCATCTTTAAAAAAGTAGTCTCAGTAAAAGGTCCCCTTGGGAACAGTGACCATAATATGGTCGAATGTATCATTTCGTTTGAGAGTGAGCAACTTGGGTTAGAAATGTGTGGTAAATCTAAATAAGGATCACTAAACTGGGGTGAGGAGAGTTAGCTGGAGTGGACAAGGAATGGAGTTTGCCACAAAACATTGAGGAACAATGATAGACTCACAGCAAAAACATATTCCAGTAAGAAAGAAGGGTCCTAGGAAGGGGATAGACATAACCAAGGGCTGTAAGGAGAATATCAGATTGAAAGAAAAAGATACAATGTGGCAAAATTTAATGGTAAACAGAGGATCGAGAAAGTTTAAAAACCAACAAAAGATGATAAATAAAAGAATAAAGAGGGAGAAAATAAACTGAGGGCAAACTAACAAGTAGCATAGCAATGGACAATAAGAGCAAGTTCAAACTTATAAAATGGAAGAGAGAGTTTATTAACCAAGTAAATTGCATGATCCCCTTACAATTGACACAATTTCATGAAAGTCCTTTTCAAAATTCTTCATGTACTGATTCTGATTCAAAGTGACCATAGACTTCTTAGACAGTGAGGTTAGTGAAACATTAGGGAAAAGGAAATAGCAGAGGAGTTGTTAAAATGCCTTGCATCAGTCTTCATGGTAGAGGACACTAATAGCATTCCAAGAATATTAAATAATCAAGGGTTTAAAAGAGAGGAGAAAATCAACACAATTAGTATCACTAGAGAATAAGTGCTAGGGAAGCTAATGGGGCAAAAGGCTGATATGTCCCCTAGATAATGGATAGTATCTGAAGATTTTAAAGGAAGTACCTGCAGAGATAGTGGATGCACTGGTAATAATCTTCCAAGAAGGCTTAGATTCTGGAGAAGTCCCAGAGGACTGCAAAACTGACAATGTGGTACTTTTTGTTAGAAAGGGAAGGAGACAAAAATATAGGCCAGTTTGCGTAACATCTGACATTTGAAAATGTAAGAGTCTCTTATAACAGATGTAATAGCAAAGCATTTAGAAATGCATAATCATACGAAGCAGTGTCATCATGGCTTCATGAGGGGAGATCAGAATCATAGATTCCCTGAAATGTGGAAGCAGGCCATTTGGCCCATCGCATCAACACCAATCCTTCGAAGAGCATCCCACTCAGACCTACCTCCCCACCCAGTCCGTGTAACCCTGCATTTTCCTGGCTAATCCATCTAGCCTGCACATCCCTGGACACTATGGGCAATTTAGCATGACCAAACAATCTAAACTGCATATCTTTGGACTATGTGGAGAAACCAGAGCACCTGGAGGGAACCCACACAGACACAGGGAGAATGTGCAAACTCCATATAGACAGTCACTCAAGGTTTAAATCAGACCTGGATCCCTGGTGCTGTGGGGCACCAGTGTTGACCACTGAGCCACCCAATATGCCGAACAAATTTCTTACTTTGTGGAGATATCAGGCAGAATGGATAATGATGCAATATTTTGGAATTTCAAAAGACATCCAGTAACAAACCACACATCAAATTATTTCATAAGAAAGAGCCCATGGTATTAGGGTAATATATTGATCTAGATAGACGATTAGCTAACAAATTGAAACACAGAAAATAGGAACAGGACTAGGCCACTTGGCCCTTCACGCATGCTCCACCATTTTGTAAGGTCATGACTCATCATGCAATTCAGTCCCCTGTTCCTGCTTCCTCTCCATACCCTTTGATCCCTTTAGCCCTAAGAACCAAGATAGACAGTGGCAAGGAGGGGAATTTGCAGGGAGCGGTGTTCTCATGTATCTGCTGCCCTTGTCCTTCTAGGTGGAAGTAGTCATGGGTTTGCAAGGTGCTGGTGAACTTCGACAGCACATCTTGTAGATAGTACACACTGTTTCCACTTTGCATTGGTGGTGGAGGGTGCCACTCAAGTGGCTGCTTTGACCTGGATGATATCAAGCTTCCTGAGTGTTGTTGGAGCTGCATTTATCCAGGCAAGTGGGGAGTATTCCATCACACTCCTGGTACCTTGTGGATGGTGGACCAGCTGTGGGGAGTCAGGAGGTGAGTTACTTACTACAGGATTCCTAGCCTCTGACCTGCTGTGGTAACCATTGTATTTATATGGTGAGTTCAGTTCAAGTCCTGGTCAATGGCAACCCAAGGATGTTGCTAGTGGGGATTCGATGATCGTAATGCCATTGAAAGTTAAGGTGTGGTTATTAGATTTTCTCTCATTGGACATAGCCATTGCCTGCCATTAGTGTGTAGCTTGATGTATCTTGGATATTGTCACTTTTTTCGGTGTTATTAGTGTGAAAGGGCAGAGTTATTGGTGTGAATGAGTTTTTGATGCCCGAGAGCATCATAATAATAATGGGTAATGTTATTGATGTTAAGGGGCACTGGTAATGGTCAATGCTATTGACATTGAAAGGCAATGCTATTGGTGTTGAAGAGCAGG
>NC_063369.1:15917065-15950957 GCF_021869965.1 Rhincodon typus
GGACAGCGTTATTGATGATAAAGGGCAGCGTTATTGATGATATAGGGTGGCACCGTTATTCCTGTTTATTGGCAGTGTTATTGGTGTGTAAGGGCAGTGTCATTAGTGTGAAAGGGCGGTGTAATTGGTGTTCAGAGGCAGTATTATTGATAAAGGGCAGTGTTATTGGCATGCAAGAACAAGGATTATTGGTGTGCGAGGGCAGTTTTTTTGGTGTTAAATGAAAGTGTTATTCGTGTTAAAACACAGTGTTATTGGTGTTAAAGGGTAACTTTTGATGTTAAAGGGCAGAGTTTTTGATGCACAAGAACAGTGCTATTGACGCACATGGGCAGCATTAAAGGACAGTTTTTTGTGATGTTAAAAGACAGCATTATTGATGATAAAGGGCAATGTTATTGATCAAAAAGGGCAGCATTATCGATGATAGAGGGCAAGGTCATTGATGTTAAGGGGTACTGTTGTTTGTAGTGAAGGGCAGTGTATTTGGTGTTAAAAGCAGCGTTATTGATAATAAAGATCAGGGTTATTTGCGTGAAAGGGCAGAGTCATAGGTGTTCAAAGATAATGCTATTGGTGTTAAAGGGCAGCTTTATTGGTGGAAAACGGCAATGTTATTAATGCTAAGTGACAGTGTTATTGCTGTTAAATGGAGTGTTAATGGTGTAAACGTGCAGAATTATTGGTGTTAAACAGCAAAGTTATTCATGTTGAAGGGTAGCATTATTGGTTTGAAAGGGCGATGTCATTGGTGGGTAAGGCAGTGTTAGAGAAGATAAAGTGCAGTGTTATTGAAGATATAGGGCAGCAGTATTCATGTTAACTGGCAGCATTATCAATATTAAGGCACAGTATTATTATTGATGATAAAGGACGGTGTCACTACAGTTTATCGAAAGTGGTGGTCATGTTAAAGGACAGTGTTTATGTTGTATGGCTGCATCATTGGTGCTACAAGGCAGCATTATTGGTGTTATTGGTTAAAGACAGTGTACTTGTTGTTTAAGGGCAGTGTTATTGATATTGAAGGGCAGTGTCATTCTGCTCAAAAGTAGTGTTATTGGTGTTCAAGGGAAGCATTATTGATGATATAGGGCAGCATTTTAAACATTAAATAAAAGCTTTATTCCAATCTACCGGTAGTGTTATTGGTGTGAAAGGGCAGTGTCATTGGTATTAGAAGGCAATGTTATTGATGTGAAAGGGCAGTGCTTTTGATATAGGCCAGTGTTATTAATGATATAGGGCAGCATTTTAAACATTAAATGGCAGCGATATTCCTGTTTGTTAGCAGTGTTATTGGTGTTAAATAAGAGTATTATTGGTGTAAATGGGCAGTGTTTTTAATGTGTAGGAGCGGTGGTATTAGTGTTAAAGGGCAGTGTTATTGGTGAAAAGGTGGTGTTATTGGTGTCAAAGGGCAGTGTTATTAGTATGCAGGGCTGCGTTATTGGTTTGAAACTATAGCATTGTTATCATTAAAGTGCAGGGTTATAGGTGAAAAAGGGTAGCATTATTGTCATGAGATAGTATGAACTGCAGAAGCTGGAGAATCTGAGATAACAATGTGTAGAGCTGGATGAACACAGCAGGCCAAGCAGCATCAGAGGAGCAGGAAGGCTGACGTTTCGGACCCAGACCCTTCTTCAGAAAATTTTTGGCCTGCTGTGTTCATCCAGCTCTACACCTTGTTATCTCTAGCATTATTGTCATTACAGGACTGTGTTATTGACTTTATACTGCGATGTAGTTGACGTTAAAGGGCAGTGTGATTGATTTTAGAAGGTAGTTTCGAAGGGCAGGGTCGTTGGTTTGGACAGAGTCATTGGTTTAAAGGGCAGTGTTATTGATTTGTGGGCAGTTTTTTTTTTCATTTTTCTCTAAATTTATTTGACAGTTTATATGCATCATCAGATTTTTTGCTTTTCTGAATAATGCTAGAGGCACCCATTCAACTGTTGGAATTCTGTTCCTGTGCCCTGAGAAAGCTGGCTTTCTTTTGCAATATGGTGTTATTAGTTTATAAGTGAGTGTGATTGGGTGTGAGAGGGCAGCGTGATCGGGTGTGAAAGGGCAGCGTGATTGGGTGTGAAAGGACAGCGATATTGATGCTAATCAGCTTTTTTATTGATTCTAGTGGGGCAGAGTTTTGGTGTTAATTGGGCAGTGTTACTGGTGTTAAAAGGCAATGCTACTGATGTTAAAGGGCAGTGTCTTTGATGTTAAGGGCCGTGCTATTCATGTTAAAGGACAGTGTTGTTGGTGTGAAAGTGCTTAATGTATAAGTGCAGTCTTCTTGAGGTTATTGAGCAGTGTTATTGGTTTAAAACAGCAGTGTTGTTGGTGTATAAGTGCATGAGAATCCATGTAATCTCCTTCCAAAATCATTCTTCTTTTTCTTTTCCCTGGCCCTTTCAGGAACAAGCTCCAGGTCATTATATAAAAAGTAAGACTTTTCCTCAGATCTCCCTGTATTTCTCGCCCAAAGTCTTAACCCTGCGTCGCTGCATCATCTAATGGGAGCAGCTTTCATTTACCTGTCCTGTGAAAACCCTCAGATTTACAGGCACCGTTCAGTCATCCTTTGTCCTCCAATGAGGACAATCCCAGCTTCTCCAAACTATCATTACAGGCAAGATCCCTTATCTCTGATTCATTCTGGTCAATCTCTCCTGCTCCCTCCAATGAGTATGCCTCACGTAAAAAAGTTGGACTTGAAACCAATCGTAGACACGTTAGGGTTACGGCAAACTCTGAAATGGGGAAGGGAGTAGGGAGGAAAGGAGTTAAGATATTTTCTATTTAACATATTCAGAGATGTTATGACACACCTCTGGAGTAGGTGGGACTTGACCCATGCGTCCTGGCTCACAAACATGAACACTAACACTATGCCACAGGAGGCCTTCAGGCGTGCAGTTCATAATTTGCAATTGATCTGGATCAATTGTGCAATTATGCAAATGTAATGTGATACATATAAAAGTGCAAAGCATGTGTTAGCCGGAGCAATAAACAACATAGACACATGACGAAGAGAATAGAATGAGACAGGGCGACTTGGTCACCTGGGATTGATAGCAGTTTATCAATTTCACTGGTAATAGAATGTGGAAACAGACAATAAGGAGATGGCTTACCCCAGGCAGCGTTCTAGGTGCCGATGATCAGATGGTTGCTGTGGCTGAGGACAGACTGGGCATCCCTCACTTGTGTGCACTTCTCGTTTCCACACTTTGAAAGGGACTTACATAAACCGGAGAGAACAGCAACTGGACTGTCCCAAAAGAGTAGAACTAAGAGGGAGGATGAGAGAAACTAAAATAAAATCAAGAACTGTGGATAGTAGAAATCTGAAACAAAAAACAGAAATTGCTGGAGAAACTCAGCAGGTCTGGCAGAGAGAAACAGTTAACGTTTTGAGTCTGGTAACCTTCCTCAGAACTGATAGCATCTAGGAAAAAGTGATATTTATTTATCTAACTCCCTCCCTCACCCCGCACCTGTCATCAAGATAAAAAGCGCTTTTGTTCTGAAGGAGGTCACTAGAATGAAGCATTAACTCTGTTTTTCTCTCCACGGTTGCTGCCGCACCTCCTGCAATTTCTCTGGCAATTCCTGTCTTTGTTTGAGAGAAACTAATGTTTGGCAAACTGCTAAAGATCAAAAGGTCAGCTGGAGGTTTGCAAAATATGAAATTATGTCATAGTGATATCTCCACATTGGCCAGGTGTAAAGTGATGCAGTGAGGTCTAGCAATTGACTGCAGTGCTGTTTGACAGGGATTCTCAGTGCCAAGATGCAGCAATGTCATTAAGCTGCCCAACCAAGCCAATCAAATTGAAGAATTCTCATAGACAAGCAGGATATGAAACGCACTCATAAGCAAATCTTTTTTTAAAAATTTAGAGTGAATTAAAAATTTGGACGTACACGTGAGGTTAATGTAGAAGTTGAAACAGTGTAAGCAGTTATCAAAGAAATAAAATATGTTTAAAGATTACTTTGGCAATATTGAATGGTTATAGTTTGGATGGAGGCTATTCAGCCCATTGTATGCTTGTTGGCTTTCTGGCAGCAAGTCAGTAAATCAGCACTCCCCTACTTCCATTGTAACCCTATAGTTATATTTCTTTCCAACCATTTGTACAATTCTTCTTTTGAGAGGAACATCTGCAGTAATTTATCCTAATAGGAGCTTGTAACAGCAGCTCAGGAAAATAACGTTAGACTTTCTGGGCCCAAAAGGTTGTTCAGCTAGTTATTAATCAGGGCACTGTTGAAAATGCTGTTATATCTCATTAAACAAGGTTTAATGTTTCTCATACCTGTGAGCAGAATGGACAAAGTTCTTGCTGATTAAATGATTTCACTGATAGTGCCTTCAGGGACCAAACAGTCCACAGTGCCGGGTGTGAAGGAGCGCTGAAGATTACAACTTCAGTATTTAAGATTTTAGAGTAGATTTCACATAAGTATTCCTTTTACTACCTCTTTGAATCTGACAACAGCTTCAGTATTTTCCTGTTAGCCTGGATTTGTGTTAAATCCTGAAGCAGTTGTCAGATTCAAAGAGGTAGTAAAAGGAATACTTATATTTATATAGCACTTTTCATGACCACCAGTCATCCTGAAAGACTTTACAGACAATGAAGTACTTTTGAACACTGTTGTAACATATGAAATGCAATAAACAAATTGCACAAAGCAGACTCCCTCAAACACCCATGTAATCATGATCGATAATCTGGTTTTATGAACTCAGTTCAGGGATATATATTGGCCAGGACAGCAAGGAGGACTCTTTTCCAATTGAAAATAAGATTGTGGGATCTTTTGTATTGCTAGTCTAGTTTCTAGTCTGTGATTCCCCCAGGATGTTGATAGTTGGGGTGGGGAGGGATGGTGTTTACTGATGGTAATGCCATTGAATGTGAAAGCACTTTTTGAAGAGAATCCACTCACCTCATAAGCCAAAGTTTACTTCATGCATCTCAATGTACTTTCCCGTCTATCTTTGTGTCATTTGCAAATTTAGCAACCATGCCTTCAATCCCCTTGCCTAACTCATTGATATAAATTGTTAAAAGTTGAGGGCCCAGCACAGACCTCTACGGGACTGCACTCATAATGATATGAAAAAGATCTATTTAGGGATCTACTGATCAGCCAATATCTGCCTGAGCTATGGCCTACACCACAAGCTCCTACTTTGCACATAACTTTTTCGCATCAACCTCATCAAATGCCTTCTGGAAATCCAAGTACAGTATAAGAATGGGCTTCCCTTTATCAACAGCAAATGTAATTGCTTAGAAGAATTCTAATAAATTCGCTAAACAGGATTTCCCTTTCATAAAACCATGCTGATTCTTCCTGATTACCTTGGGTTTTTGCACATTCCCAGTTATAATATCCTTAATGATCGATTCAGACAGCTTCCCCATGACAGTTGTCAAGCCTACTGCCTTGTAGTTTCCTGTCTTCTTCCTCTATCTCTTCTTGAATAAAGGGGTTATATTTTCTGCTTGCCAATCTAATGGAATCTGTTTAGGCTCTTGAAGTTTGGAAAACTGACACCAAGACCTCTGATATTTCATTAACTGCCTCTTTTAAGATCCAAGAATGAAGTTTCTCAGGACCTGGAGATTTGTCAACTCCATCAGTTGCTGTTCCATCTGTTTGCTCAGTACCACTTCCTTAGTGATTATAATTTCACCAAGTTCCTCTCTTCCTTCACCTTTCTGATTTACAGATATTACTGGGAATATTTTTCGTATCCTCTATAGCAAGGTCAGAAACAAGTTATTCATTCCTTACATCCACCATTCATTGATTATCTACTGTTAACTCTCTATTCACACCTCCTAGAGTACCAATACACATTTTTCATTTTTAGGTATTTCTAGAAACTCTTGCTATCTGTTTTAACACTTCCAGCCCCTTATTCTCATGCTCAAATTTCTTAGTTCTAATGAACCCTTCAGTCATTCTCTGCTGTTCCTTTTATTCTGACCAATCATTTGATCTGCCATTGACCTTTGCACAAATATATGTTTCAATTCTTTAAGTTGGATGCTCTCCTTAACTTCTTTATTTAACCACAGATAGTTGTTCTTCTCCTTATACTTATTTTGAGTATTCTGAAATATCCTTTTCAGTGTCTGCCAATGCTTTTGTACATATATCTGTAAATTTCATATACCAGTTCATTTCAGCTAACTCAGTTTTAATGCAAGCATAATTGCTATTTTTTAAGTTTAAAATTTTAGTCTTAGAAAACTCTTCTCCTTGCAAACTGGATGTAAATTTCAATTGTTATTATGACCAGTGCTATATAGAGATGCCTTTACTCCGAGGTCATTAATTAATCCGGTCATGTTAGACAGCAGAGTCCAGTATAGCCTGCTCTCTGGTTCCAGAATGTGCTGCTCTAAAAAGCTACCTCAGAAGCACTTTATGGACTCTTCATAGAAGCTATTATTACCAATATGATTTAGGTAGTTTAAATGTAGATTAAAATCACCCATTGTTATTGCCATCTCTTAATTATACAAATCTAATATTTCATCTTGTATGATTCGTCCCACATTATAGCTAATGAAAGGGGGCATGTAGAACACTCCCAGTGGTAATCTCTTTCTCCTAACTTAGCTCGTTTCCACTCAAACTGATTCTACGTTCCGATCTCCCAAACCAAAATCAGCGCTAACGTTTGTACAGATACCATCTTAGATTCTGAGTTCCACACCTCACCATTACCCACCTTCCTATTCCTCTTGAATATCATATACCCTTCAATGTTCATGACACATTCCATGTCATCCTGTAGTCATGCCTCTGTAATGGCTCCCAGATCAAATTTGTTTGCTTTGCTGTGTGCAATTAATTCATTTACTTTATTACACTATAATACTGCACCTTTCACTGTGTAATACTGCACCATTCACTGTGTAATACTGCACCATTCACATGTAGTGCTGCACCATTCATTGTGTAATACTGCACCATTCACCATGTGATACTGCACCATTCACCCTGCTATATGAGAAAATGCATCCTGTAATATCATACCTTCAGTTTGCA
Source organism: Rhincodon typus (assembly GCF_021869965.1). Classification (NCBI taxonomy): domain Eukaryota; kingdom Metazoa; phylum Chordata; class Chondrichthyes; order Orectolobiformes; family Rhincodontidae; genus Rhincodon; species Rhincodon typus. The sequence continues at coordinate 15,924,152 of NC_063369.1, forward strand.
GCACAACACCACACACCCTGTAATGTTGCATTATATTTGTTCTGTTATGGTTAGATCTCGGGCACTCTCCGCGTAACGCTGCGCCATTGGCTTCATAATATTGCAACATTTGCACTGTAATTCTGCATCATTCACTTTGTAATGTGGAACACACAGTCACATCTGGATCAGAGACCATAAACCAAACCCACAATCATGATCTGTCAAGGTATTTATATACTTTCACCAACTGCAAAGCTGTAACTTTCAGCTAATTTCTTTGCGAGTGAGCAAACATTTGCCTCCTTTTGAAAAAGCGGCCAGTTGAACACAAGAACTGCAGAGATTCCACACACACCACGCCCAACCCCCCCCACCCCACCATCATAGAGCGAGCAGTTATGGAGCGCATGTCGTTTGTGCTTCTCTGAAGATTTTACAGATCTGTTTTTGTGTAGGGGGTGGCCAGTTGGAACAAGGGACGTGCTTCTTTCTTTGTGGGCAGGATTAGATTCCCAGCTGCCAATTCACCTCTGAGCTCCAGGTCTCTGGACTGTGCTGATACTCCTTACAATTTCCCCTGTCTTCCCTTTCTTTCTTTATTAATCCCTGAGTTAATTTCCTCTACCACTTGGATTTGAGCAATAACTCCCTCCCTCCTATATCACTGCTCCCTTCCCCTCTCCTAATCAGTCAAGAAGTTTTCAGTGTGCCCACAGTTATGATATTAGCCACCCCTGTGCAGTGACTGATTGTCTGTGTCGACATCTAAAACCGAGTAATTTTATTAAAGGGAAGAATGATTCAACATCCTACTTGTGGCTTCTGTCATATTGCCAATGCACGTGTTTAGTTCAGTGCCCTGTTCTGTCATGATTTATTGGGCAGTGTTCGAGGAGAGCCCCAGTACCATCGATCAAGAGTTGCAATACATCCGAAAACCAAAAAGGAAAGACTTTATATTACTCCTCATAAGGCCATAGGAGCAGAAATAGGCCGTTCAGCTGATCAAGTCTGCTCCATCATTCGGTGAGATCATGGCTAATCTGATCATCCTGAACTCCACTTTCTTGTCTTTTCCTGATAACCCTTGATTCCCTTCCTAGTTAAAAATCTGAGGTAACAAGGTGTAGAGCTGGATGAACACAGCAGGCCAAGCAGCATCAGAGGAGCAGGAAAGCTGACATTTCGGGTCGAGACCCTTCTTCAGAAAAATGGTTAAAAATCTGTCTGTCTCAACCTTAAATATGCTTATTAACCCAACTTCGACAGCCCTCTGTAGTAAAGAATTCTACAGATTTACTACCCTCTGAGAGAAGAAATTTGTCCTCTGTCTTGAATGGGCCACCTCTTAATCTGAGATGATGCCCTCTGGGCATAGGTTGTCACACAAGGGGAAACAATCTCTCCTCATCTACCCTGTCATAGAATCCCTACAACATGGAAGCAGGCTATTTGGCTTATCAAGTCAACACTGACTGTACAAAGAGCATCCCACCCAGACCCATTCCCCTACCCTATCCCTGCGTTTCCCAGGAAATCCGCCTAACCTACACATCCCTGAACACAATGGGCAATTTAGCATGGCTAATCCACCTAACCTGCACATCTTTGGACTGAGGGAGGCAGACACAGGGAGAATGTGCAAACTCCATACCAACAGTTTCCTGAGGGTAGGATTGAACCTGGGTCCTTGGTACTGTGAGCAGCAGTGCTAACCACTGAGCCAGCATGCCACGCCAAAGTCAAGTCCCCCAAGAATCTTTGAATAATGTTTCAGAAATGTCACCTCTCATTTTTCTAACCGCCGGTTAGTACAGGCCCGACCTAATCAACCTGTCCACATAAGATAGTCCCTGCATTTTACTTTTTAAAGTGACAATATTTTGTTAGTATCCCCAATTATAAAATTTATGCCATAAATTTAATACACAGCTCCACCAACTTCCTCGATTTTTTATTCTTCAACTTTCCAACTGGAGACATTTTCCTTGACAATGACAGGTTGCGTGGGCAGTCTTCCTTTGCCCAGATCTTTATAGTAATTGTTATGTACAGTAGCAATAATAACCACTGTTCCTTCAGGTTTCCTGGCATAGTTAATCAGGTTTGCTCACTGGTCATCCACAGCTGAACCGGATTTATAGTCATACAGAACAACTGTTTCATCCTGATAACAAAAAACCAAAGAACTGCTGATACTGGAAATCAAAAACAAAAACAGGTTTTCTGGAAAAACTGAGTAAGGTCTGGCATAGTCTGTGGAGAGAAAACAGAGTTAATGTTTCGGGTCCAATGATTCTTCTTCAGAACCTGTTCTGCCAGACCTGCTGAGTTTTCCCTGCAGTTTCTATGTTTGTAACTGTTTTAAGGTGAGATGGCAATGTCTCGTACCAAAATTTCTGAAGTAACCTGAATGATATGTATCAGACTTGATTCTATGATAGTGCATACCACCGACATTGCTGGAACTGCCTGGACACTTTCTGTGTTTACCAATTCAGCCACGACCATGGCTAACACGTCCTCTCAGCTGGTTGGGTTTTCTCAATCGGGTTGGTATCTTAGCTGATGATAGACAGTCCCTTCATGCCTGGGATTAGCCAAGTTCACTTTCTCTGAATAGCCTGCATTACCCGTATATCTTTCCTTAGATAAGGTGTTCCACCTGTGATTGTGGGCGGTCACAAACAGCTTTATAATAAATTAACTACTTTTGAAGTATTTGGTTGGAACCAGTTTGTACAAAGAAGGCTCCCATAAAACAACAATGTGATGATGACCAGATAACCTAATTGAGTGATGTTGGTTGAGTAATCGATGCTAGTTGAAACACTCTGGGCCATCCCACCTTGAATCCCCACTCTTCTTCAAAATGTTTTCTTTTTGCAGTCACATCAGAGAGCAGATAGAAGTCTTGGTTTAAAATTTTACTGTCTCAGAATATGTGGCAACCCCTCAGCATTGCACCAGCATGTTAAGCAAGGTTTTATGCTCAAGTCTCGAGTGGAACTTGAACCCACTGCCATCTTACTCATAGGAATAGAAGCCACTAAGCCACTGCTCCAAGGCTTAGAGTTGAATGTTTTGCTGTGGCCCTGCTGAAGTGAAGACAGGTAGCAGTTTTCCCACCACTACTATACAACCAATGATGTGGGAGATTCATTTAACTGCCTCAAAGTGAATCTGTTACTCATTTGCAAAGGTACAGGATCGTGACTATGATACTTGTAATACTGTTTTACCTGCCGAGGCATTCAAGATGCAGTTTTTTTCTTTGCACGGCAGGGACGGGGGTTGCGGGGTGTGTGGTCTTCTTGTGTGGCCAGACCCCTTATCTCTGAAATGGTATGCTTTGTTAGGATAAACGTAGCAACAGGAGTTGGCCATTCAGCCTCTCAAGCCTGCATCACCATTCTAGCTCTTGGCTGACCATCCACTTTAACGCTAATTTCCCTGCATTATTCCATTATTTCTTTAGTGTCTGGGAATACATCAATCTCTGCCTTGAATATACTCAATGTCTGAGCCTCCTCTCTACTCCCATCCTCATCTCAATGCTAAAATGACTTGTCCCTTATTCTGAGACTGTGCCTCCTGGTTCTAGACCCCACCACACCCAGATGACATCCCAGGGCATCCACACAATCCAACCTAATCACCACCTAATCCTAACCTTAACCCTATAGCTCTAACAATGTTGTAAGACCATCATGTTCTTGTAAACTCTAGAGAATACCGGCCCAGTCTCCTCAGTCTCTGCGAGGAGAGGCAATCTTAAATGGAGGATACAATTCGAAAAAGTGTGCATATGACAGGGCTCACTGTGAAAAACACTGCGTGTCATAATTCCACCGTAGCGGAGATATCCAAAATTACCATGAGGTGTCACTGTCTCAAAGTTGGAAAGAACTCATTCAAAGCAATCCCAGATTTCAAACAGTAAACAAAACCTTCATACTTGAGGTCAAGGCTCAGACAGAAATGAAGGCCCAAGATGGGGTTTTGAAGCGGGGAGCTGTTATGTGTACCACTGCCAACTCATGGAGATATCTCCAATATCAAGTAACTGATGTTCTTTTCTTTTAAGGGTTGTAATTTGTTATTTGGAGCTCAAAAGGTGTTAGGTTGACACCACAGGGCAATGAGTCAAACCAGGCCTGATACCCTTAACATGCAAATCAGAGGCCATTCAGCTGCTTGGGCCTGCTCTGCCATTCAATACGATCATGGCTGATCTGATTACGGTCTCAATTCCACTTTCCTGCCTAACCCCGATTACCTTTTGACTTTCAAGCACCTCTCTAGACAAGAAGTGAGAAGTATTCTGATTGATATTCAGGCAGAATGAAAGGGACAAAAACTACACCTCAATAAAGCACCAGGCGAGGTAATAGGGAAGTTATTTTTAGCTGTCGTGTGTGTGTGAGTTATGATGGTAGAGTAACATTTCTCATCTCCAGTTGTCTTCTAGTCTTGCACTCTTAATAAAGCAATAACTTTTTTAACCTTAAATGCCCTTTGAATGTCAGCAGTGGAGCCAGCCACATCTCTTGTGGTTCAGCAAAAATAAACTTAGGTGTACAACTTGCATGAATTGAGGTGAGGGTGGTGGAGTAGAGGTGTTAAACTGCAATCCTATCTAAGATAACAAGGTGTAGAGCTGGATGAACACAGCAGGCCAAGCAGCATCATAGGAGCAGGAAGGCTGATGTTTTGGGCCTAGACCCTTCATCAGAAAATCCTATCTATTCCTTTGCGAGGTCCAAATCCTCAGCATAGATGACATGTTTGACCTCTGGTGGAAGTCTAATCCAACTTCCTATGTTTGTTTCCACCTCAGGTCTGAGGATCACTGGTCCCAGCCCTACAGCATTCGAGCGTTAGACTTCAACGGAGGACTGGACAACGCACAGGGACCTCGCTAGAGACAATGGGCTTCCATTGGTGGACACTCTGGGCTTGCTGGATCACACTCTTCAGCCCAAGACCTGCAGAAGGTAAGGCAACAATTCTGAGGGCCAGTCAGTGGCCTTTGGAATTAAGGCTGTATTTCCTGGAATGGAATGAGCAATATGTTTCAGGTGCCTGCAAGCGAGGTTTTAAATGGCAGAGCTGTGCCAGCCAGGATAGATAGTTCTGTTCCGGCACAGAGCCTCTGCTTTATGAGTCATTTGGAATATTGTGTTCAGTTCTGGTCGCCACACTACCAGAAGGATGTGGTGGCTTCGGAGAGGGTGCAGTAAAAATTTTCCAGGATGTTGCCTGGTACGGAGGGCATTAGCTATGAGGAGAAGTTGGAGAAACTTGGGTTGTTCTCACTGGAATGACAAAGGTTGAGGGGCGACCTGATAGAGGTCTACAAGATTACGAAGGGCATGGACAGAGTGGACAGTTAGAAGCTTTTTCCCAGGGTGGAAGAGTCAGTTAGCAGGGACCATGGGTTTAAGGTGCAAGGGACAAGGGTTAAAGGTGATGTACAGGCAAGTTTTTTTACACAGAGGGTGGTAGGTGCCTGGAACTCGCTGCCAGAGGATGTAGTGGAAGCAGATACTATAGTGACTTTTTAAGGGCATCTTGACAAATACATGAATAGGATGGATAGAGGGATATGATCCCCGGAAGGGTAGGGGGTTTTAGTTGTGGCGGGCAGCATGTGGGTGCAGGCTTGGAGGGACGAAGGGCCTGTTCCTGTACTGTAATTTTCTTTGTTCTTTGTTCTTTGAGAGTTTTGGTATTCTGCAGCGAAGACAGACTAGAGAATTGAAGGGGCTGGAGGGTAGGGGTGAGAGTTTGATTTGGGACAATGGAGTGGTTCAGTGATGAATAGCTCAGGTTTTTGACACCTGGTACATGGTGGAAGCCAACAGGTTGGACAGATGTGACCTCACTTGCCAGGTTCAGCTGCCAACTTACGCAGTGATCCCCTTCTTTCCAGTGCACTGTTTACTGTGAGCAGCTTCCGCGATCAGTATTGACAGGCTGATTCTTGATGGTCTGAAGAGTTGATGAATCAGACTGTCATCAGGGTGCTTCTGCACTGATCCTGTGGTTAATGTGAAAGATGTTCGGCTGAATGGCACAGACCCTCTTTCCACTTGCTGCTCGTGACAGTAATCCAAATGCACATAGCAAGTCCTGGCAAATGTGGTTATGGACTGGCGCCAGCACGCAGGACACACTGTGCTTGGGTGTAACAATAAAGTAGCTTTAAGCATTGATCTTTTTAATGTAGATTATAATTAGAAATCTAAGGAACTATTGGTAGAAATACAACAGAAACAATAGGAGGAGAGAGTCCAGGAACGTGTGCTTTCTGCCTTGAATACCAAGTAGAAACACATAAAAGTACAGTGCATGATTGCTTTAAGCTATGGGTGGAGCAAGTGGGCGAAATAACTGATTCCTGATCCTCAGAGAGAAAATGCTCAAGAGACGAGAGATGCTGCTCCTAACTATGGCTGTGTGGACGTTGTAAAATATGTCAAGTTCTAAGACGTTTTAGATGGTGTAAATAAACTGTTTGAATTTAAAACCACCTCTGCATTACTCTAAAAAATTTCAGATCCATGTCAGCTCATTCCAAATATAAAGCAACTGATCAATGCTACCATCTTAAATCCCAGCCTATTAGTATGTCTTTCCATTCCCCCCCGCTCCCCACAACCTTTATGTATATCCCTTATTCACGATAAATGCTTTCATGTGAATTGCCTGAACTACTCCTTGTGGTTACAACTTTCAGATTGTAATCAATCTTTAGTTAAAGATATTTTTCCCTGAATTTTGATTTAGTAATGTCAAGTTTCAGACTTGCCTACAAGTAGAAACATCCTCTTGGGTTGAATCTACCCACAAATGGCAATTGGGAAGTGATCAATTATTCATTTTAAACCTGAGTTGGAGATTTCTGTTAGCCAATTTTTCTTTTTATTAAGGGTCAAAGGGTAAACGTTGGAATATGATATTAGGGCACAAATTGGCTACACAGTGGAATTATGGAGGTGATGGGGGTTTCATCAGTTGGAGGGTTGACAAGAGAACCATGGGTGCCTTTTAGAAATGCCCACCTGATGATAATGAGTTCTGAGGTCACCAGGGGCACTTCGTTGGACCAGGAGGTGGTGGCTGCTGCTGGAATGACACCTACCAGAAGAACCGGGATTGTAGAGTAACCCAAGACTGAGTCAAATGATGGTATCAACCAAATACAAATGTTACATGTGCAGGCCCCTGAACAGTTCTTGGGGGGCCACCGTTCCCGACTGCCTGCCCCGCTTCCGCAGTTGTGCCCAGGTGTTCTTGGAGTGGGAGCATGCAGTGTCCACCAACACTCTCAGGGCATTCAGAGAGAGATTTGGCCACCACAGGGGTCTAGAAGCTGATCAGCTCCATGTTCTGGGTCTGACTGACCTGCTTTCTCATGACGTTTAATGAGGAGTCCCTGGGAACGTTGAATCTTCAATTGGCACAATACTCGTGGAACCTGGCATTGAGCTGCTGATACCCCTGTTAGTACCTCCTTGGCCTCACATTCTGTCCTACAGTGAGACTGTTCCAAGTGGTTGGCTTTGAAGCAAACATCTGCTGCCAAATGCATCTAATTGAGCTGAGGAAAATTACTGGGCAGGCTTACCAGGCAGGGAAATAAATAATCTGACCTGGGTTCTTTGAATGTGTCCCAGCCTTCTGTTGGTCTGGCACCTTCCCAGTGCCCGTAAAGATTGCAGGCACAGTTATTGTGATGACTTTGGAAGGAATTAAAACACCAGTTATTGCCTCCCAAGTGGGGTTCAGTTAGCTTGCCAATAGAGTGGTTCGGTTCCCATCTTGACCAAGGTCAATTTGCACTTGCCTCTTTGAGGAATGTGCCCCTCCAGCTATATATAAATTGCCCCTTTTTAATGGAGGGATGCTGACAAAGGCTGTGGCAAATTGCCTACCTGTTTGCAGTCGTGTCCTGTAGTGGGCAGGCACTGGGGTCGGATCATTTGCAACTTGGTTTTTGCATACCAGTCTCTATTGAAGACTCAGCAGAGTAATATGGTGGAATTTATGTGAAGCCAGCACCGTCCTGTGGGACTCAGTCCTGCAGAGTTGCTGACAAAACCAGGATTGTTTCATTCCAGGAGCAACAAAGTGCATTAGTTTTGAACTAACACAGACAAACACTGAGAACATTGGAGGAACTGAGCAGGCCTGGCAGTCTCTGTGGAAAGAGAAACAGAGTTAACATTTCCAGTACAGTAGCACACTTCTTCAGTTTTGAATTAATTGTCTTTAACACATTAGTGTGAATCCTGACTAATTATTATGGGACAAATCTTTGTCTTCCTTTCAGTGTACTTCTGTCTCCCCCTTCCTTTCTGCTGGTATTCCCATTTTGCATCTATAAATTACAAGAAGCCATAGGGAAGATATAAGATGTCTTCCAAGCAAATGGTGAAAATGTGATTTATTTAAATTTGCCCAGGATTGTTTTCCTCTGGGGTGTTCATGGCAAACTCCAGGGAATTAATCTCCAATTCCTGGAAATTCCAGGAATTCCACTGCAGGGTTAGCAACCCCACTTTAAGCCCTCTTTGCCAACCACTGTTCCCCCGCAAGGCTTAAAGGAGCAATTCAAGATGGCATCTTCATGAGTATTGGTGCCATTTTTGAGAACATTTTGTCTATTCCTAGGCAGTGATACCTGTTCACATACCTGTGAAAAATGTCAAAGCTCAGCAATTTACATCCTTTTGTTAAGTATACTCAAAGCACTGAATAGTATGCCAAGAGAAACTGGATTGTCAGAAACCTGAGGTGTCTGAGTCATCGTGACATTCATAGATATCATAGTGATTCAAAAGAACCAGGGCAGTAAGGAGGAGAGGGCTTACTTTGCGCAGAGCGTTACTGTGATTGGAATGCCTTGTCTGAATGAGTAGTGGAAGCAGATTAAAGGGCAACATTGATAAGAGAGTTTCATTATGTAGGGCGAGGGCGAACAACGTTGCGTTTCTAAAAGCTGGTACTATTTTGGTAGACTGGATGGCTCCTACTGAATGCCAGAGACGGAAATCATGGGCCTTGGTGCTGCTTGTGACTACGCCCACTGCCTCAAAGCCAAGTGCAGCAGCTCTGCACCCCCGGCCAATATGAGCATGGGTACCCCCTAACTTCAAAAGTCAGGCCTCAGTTATTGGACCCTGATGTACAACTGCCATTCCCAGGCCTTGCTTCCTACTATGATTTTACAAGATGTGCACTTAAAACAGTGCGGTTATCAAGAATGGAACTATCTGGAAAGCAGGGCACTTGATGTTGGCCCACAGAATGGATATCAAAAGGGTGTTTCCCCTTGAGGGAGAGACTGAAACTAAGAGGCACAGTTTCACCATTCAGGGCGTCCCATTTAAAGATGGAGATGAGAATTATCTTTCTCTCACAGAGGGTCATTAGATTGTCATTAGAATTCTCTTCAACAGAGCAGTATTCTTTTAAGGCTGAGTTGGGTAGATTTTTGACCGACAAGAGAGTCAAAGGGTGTTGGGGAGTAAAATAGAGACCACAATCAGATCGATGGGCTAAAGGGCCTCTTGTGTACTCTGTGATAGAATGACATTATCGAATGGTAGAGCAAGCTCAGAGAGGCCAATTGATCTAATGCTGCTCCTAATTCTCCTGTTTGTGTGAAGTGTGGTCCGTGACTTCCCAGTATAGCAGCGACTTGAAGCAGAATAACAATAAGAAAAGCACTGAGCCATTCTCATCAGTATTCACACCTGGGATTGGATGCACGGCAATTAAATGTCCTCTCTCCTTCCTGTCAGATATCCACAGTCTGGAGTTTATCAAAAAGCATTGATGGAGGATGGGCGTGACACTTCAAAGATGAGCCTTTGTGGAGCAGAATTCCTTGCCTTTATTTTCTGATCAGATAATTGCTCATTGACAACGTAAGGGTCAGCCCCGTCTGGTCTCCAAACCTCTGGGGTGTCAACATTCAAAGAGAATCTGTATATTTGTCTTCACAATTGAAGGTATCCCTGATGTTCCCAGGATGGGAAAGGGTGGCATAATGGTAACATCACTGCATTAGTAATCCAGAGACCACAGCTGGTGGTGGAATTTAAAGTTCAGTTCACAGTTTTTTTCCTCTTTTTAATTCACACATGTGATGTGGGACGTAGGATGTGGACATCGTTGGCTGTGCCAGCATTTATTGCCTGTCCCTAGTTGCCCCTGAAAGAGTGGTGCTGAGCTGCCTTCTTGAACTTCTGCAGTCCATGTACTGTGGATTGACCCACAATGCCGTTAGGGAGGAATTTCCAGGATTTTCACCCAGTGACAGTGAAGGAACAACAATATATTTCCAAGTCAGGATGATGAGTGGCTTGGAGGGGAACCTGCAAGTGGTGGTCTTCCCATGTATATGCTGCCCTTGTCCTTCTAGATGATAGACATTGTGGGTTTGGAAGGTGCTGCCTAAGGATCTTTAGTGAGTTTCTGCAGTGCTTCTTCTAGATAATACACATTGAATGTCAGTGGTATAGGGAGTGGATGCTTGTGGCTGTGGTGCTAACCCAGTAGGCTGCTTTGTCCTGGATGGTGTCAAGCTTCTTGAGTGTTGTTAGAGCTGCACTCATCCAGCCAAGTGGGGAGTATTCCATCACACTCCTGACTTGTGCCTTGCAGATGATGGACAGGCTTTGGGGAGTTAGGAGGTAAGTTACTGGCCACAGTATTCCCAGCCTCTGACCTGCTCTTGTAGCCACTGTGTTTTATGTGATGAGTCCAGTTGCGTTTCTGGTCAATGGTAGCCCCAAGGATGTTGTTAGTGGGGGAATTCAGTGATGGTAACACCATTGAATATCAAGGGGTGATGGTTACATTATCTCTTTTTAGAGATGGTCTTTGTCTGCCATTTGTGTGGCACGAATGTCACATGTCACTTGTCAGCCCAGACCTGGATATTGCCCAGATCTTCTTGTACTTGAACATGGTCTACTTCTGCATCTGAGATGTCGTGAATCATGCTAAACATGAGGCAATCATCGGCAAACATCCCCACTTGTGAGGAGAGAAGATCATTGATGAACCAGTTGAAGATAGTTAGGTATAGGACACAATCCTGAGGAATTCCCGCAGAGATGTCCTGGAGCTGAGATGACAATCATAACCATCTTTCTCTGTGTTTGGTATGACTCCAACCTGCAGAGAGTTTACCTTCTGATACCCGTTGATTTCAGTTTTGCCAAAGAAAATCTGGAATATAAAGCTCATATCAATAATGGTGACCATGGTAACCATCACTGATTGCCATTAAAAACCCATCTGGTTCATTGATGTCCTTTTGGGAAGGGTATCTGCAGCCCTTACCCAGCCTCGCCTACATGTGACTCCAGACCCACAATGAATCTAAACTGCTCTCTGAAATGGCCCTAGCAAGTCACTTAGTTCAAGGGCAATTAGGGGTGGGCAACAAATGCTGGTTTTGCCAGTGACACCCACATCCCATGAAGGAATAAAAGCTGGAATCTATAGCCTCTTTCGCAATGCTGTCCACTCCTATTGCTATTCAGATAATCTCAGCATGGCATAGCATCCACAACCTCCCAGTTCCACTTGACATCTGGTGGAACTTTAAAGAGCATCAGAACTTTGGATTTGGGCACCTACATCTTCACTGACCTCAGCCAACATTGGATGGTAGTTTCCTTGAAGACAACAGATTTTACCAGACTATGTTCAGGGATGGCAGATTGCAGTAACATTGACAGGCTGCAGAAGCTGGGTTTGTTCTCATTGCAGCAGAGAAGACTAAGTGAAGATGGGAAAGAGATGGTTGAAATCATGTAGTGTGTAGATAGAGTTATACAGTATTCTAGGTTTCATTACTGGGGACCCAGAGTACAAGAGCAAGGAGTTTATAATGAAGTTATATAGGACCCAGATTAGACCTTAGCTGGAGTATTATGTACAGTTCTGGGTGCGACACAATAGGAAGGATATGAACGGTTCCAGGAATGAGCAGCTTCAGTTATGAGGCAACTTGGAAATGTTGGAACTTTTTTATTGGAGAGATGAAAGATATGATAGAAGTTTTCAAGATTGTATGGGGTCTGGAGAAAGTAGGTAGGGAGAAACTGTTCTTGCTCATAAAAGGATAGAGAACTAGGGGACACAGTTTTGCAAAAGAAGCAATTGTGAGGTGACAGAGACCTGTTTCACACAGCAAATACTTTAGGGTATGGAATGCACTGCATGGTAATGCAGTGGAGACAGGTTTAATTGAGACATTGAAGGGAACATTGGATGATTATTTAAATAGGAACAATGTGCAGACTTACAGGAAACAGTAGGAGATTACCACTAAGTCAAATGCTTAGTGAGACAGTACAGACATGATGAGCCGAATACCCTCTTTCTGCACCACAACAATACTGTGATTCTGAACATTGGGAGATTATTTCCAATGGCTGAAGGGTTGATAATCAGAGTACGTATATTGAAGGTGATCGGCAAAAGCACCAGAGGCCAGGGGAAGAAGAGCTATGTTTTACAGTTGCTAGAATTCAATTATCTAGTAGGGGTGTGGATAGGGATTCAGTAACCGCTTTGAAAAGGGAATCAGATAAGTATTTTAAAAGAGAAGAAAATGGACTGATATGGGGAAAATGTGGGACTAACTGGATAGTCCTGTAAATGAGTGAGGATAGATTAGATGGGCTGAATAATCTCTTATAGTGGACTATTCTGTGGGTCTGTGCATCTGCAATTGGCGTCATTACCCCTGGGTTTAAATTGTAAATTGGCCAGCATTCGTCCTAATCACTTCATATACGTGGGGTAACTTGAGCAGCGGAATCTCTGACTTCTCAATAATCCAGGTTTCCTTTATCACAGAACAGGTTTCTTCCAAACACGTGATACCACAACCCAGCGGCTCTGTGATCAGCAGGGCTGCCATGTCAATTAAATAACAGAATCGAAGGACACATGAATGGAAACCTGCGCTTTCAACAGACAACAGTAACATGTTGATCGATTTCACCAAGCTGTTCAGATTTGTTATCAAGTGTGCCTGGAAAAGGTAGATTATGAACCGGGATGTTCTGACTCAGAGATAGGGACATGACCACGGAACCCCAAAAACGCAATTGTAATTCGTACAATGAATGCATCCCTGCAACTGAAGGAGCATGTGAAGTAAGTCTGTTGACACGGGCCCCAGGTAAACATTAAAAAGTAATATACAATCAAAGCCCTTCTGCCTGCCAGTATACAGTACAAAACACACTCACTCCCTCACACTCTTTCACTCTTACACGCACACACATTTACTGTCTCTCTCACACATGCGTTCTTTCTCTCTCCAAAATGTACACTCTCATATATACAAACCCTCACGTGTGCACACTAGTGCATACTTTTGTTTGTTCATGGAGTGTGGGCGCCACTGGCTGAGTCAGCATTTATTGCTCGTTTCTAGTTGTCCCTCGAGAAGCAGGTGGTGAGCTGCCTTCTTGAACCGCTGCAGTCGATATGCCGTAGGTAGACACTCAATGCCCATAGGGAGGGAATTCCAGGATTTTGACCTAGTCACAGCGAAGGAACGGCGATATACTTCTGAATCAGATGATGATGGCCAGGTGGTGACGTTCCCATATATCTGCTGCCTTTGTCCTTCTCGATGGAACCGGCCATGGGTTCAGAAGGTGCTGTCTAAGATTGACACCAGTGCACAATCTCACTTGTACACTCCTACACAGACAGTCCCGATATTGTTTACTCTCTCACATAATGTTCATAAACACCCACTCACTCACTCGCTCATATACACACTCTCTTTCTCATTCACACACACTCATTCTCTCTCAAATTCATGCATACACCACAACACACACACAGTCAAATTGAAGGAGAACAATGGAAAGGAGAGGGAGATCCCTAGCATAGCCAAGTTCCTTTAATCTGTAAAGAACTTCAGAACTGGTATTTGAGAAATTCCACCTCTGTTTGAATAACGCATCTGCTCGTTCATCCACTCCTTGTGAGTTGCTGTAAGTAATGCTTGGGTTTCCTAGGGGTGTTACATTACTAGAGGAAACAGGAACACAGACCAGCAGCTCCATCAGCAATGACAATGTACTCAAACTACTAGATTTGTGCCTCGCCACACACTTCGTTCTTTAATGGTAAGTACACAAACTGATCAATGGCACACTCATAGAGTCACCCATCTCAGGACTCATCACAGAGGCAGTCGTGTAAAGATTAGAACACAGTACCCTCCTCCTCATACAACCTAAACTGTGGATCCAGTACGGGGTGACACATTTGTCATCATTAAACGCACCAAACTAGAAGAGACCCACTACCTCATCAACAATGTATTCGCCGGGATTAAACTCACGAGAGAAGAAGAAAACAGCAATCAGCTTCCGTTTCTAGAAGTCAGAGTTGAAAGTATGACCAACGGGGAGTTCCAAACCTCTGTAGACAGGAAAGCAACCCAAACTGATCAAATCCTCAACTTCCACAGCAACCACCCCAGCGTCCACAAACAAAGCTGTGTTAGGACACTATTTAAATGGGCCACCACTCAGTACAACATGCCAGAACTATGCAGGAAAGAGGAAGAGCACTATACAAAATCTTCGCTATGAATGGATTTCTCCACAACTTCATATACAGATGCTTACTAGATAAACAACAGCAAGGGGACACAGTACACCCGAACACACTGGCCATACTTCCCGACATCAAGAACATATCAGAACTGACAACAAGACTCCCACGACCACTAGGAACCATAGTAGCACAGCCATGCTACGACCAACACTCGCAAGGATTAAAGACCCCATTCCCACAACATGCAGAACCAAAGTAGTTTGCAAAATACCATGCAACAACTGCCACAAACATTACATCGGACAGATAGGAAGCAAACTAGCCATCAGAATATAAGAACATCAGCTAGCAGCAAAACGACACAACGAACTTTCCCTGATATCAGTATACTCGGACAACGAAAGCCATCAGTTTAACTGGGACAACATAACCATAGTAGCCCAAGTCAAACATAGGCATGCACGGGAATTCCTAGCGGCATGGTTCTCAATCCATAGTGCAATCAACAAACATGTAGAATTGGACCCCATACACAGACGCATACAGAACAAAACCGGAAACACACAACTCAGTAACAGATCGGACAGTATAAATTCCAAGCAGAGTAGAACAACATCGCTTCATCGGAGGCCTCACTGATGATGTTACCCAACATGGTGATGAAACGTCTGAACAAAAACAAGCCAGCTCGGCGAGCAAGTCAACAACGTCACCCACAACCCAAGCTACAAATCTTTGCAAAAACCTTCCTAGGAGTATCTTTAAGGAGGGGGAGATTTACAGGATGAGTGATGAAGTTACTCTTCAGCAATTGAATTAGCTTTATGGAATTAGCTTTATTGTCACGTACTCAAATGAGTACGGTGAAAAGTTTACAAACTGAATAAATGCGATTAACATGGTTCACTCTGGTTTGTGGGTCATGCAAGCTCATCCAAGCCCTACGTTTAAATGAATGTTTGTTTTTAAAACAAATCACATTTACCATGGCTAACGTTGCGGGAATTTCAGAGGGCTGCTGCTTCATATACCTGTCACTGACCCTGCTGGTGATGTTAGTATCAGTCGTGCAATAGGAAACAAAGCTTTTCAACATCTCTATTTGAACAGTGTAAAATCTTTTGGATGAGATCTCAATGCTAAGGCCCTGACGTCCTACTCCAGCAATTATAAAAGATTCCCTGATACCTCACAGGGCTCCTGGGACCTTGGCAAATGAGAGGACCAATTCAAGTCATCTCCTTGACTGAATTTGGTTAAGGATTGAGAAAAAAACAGAAAGAAATATAGGGTGAATTTGAGTCAAATCAGGTCCAGAACGAGTAATGAAGGAAGGGGAGTAACAATTGAACGAAGAAAGAAGCAAGAAGAGATTCAAAAAAGATTAATTTTATTTTTTATGAAAAATTTCTAACAACCATTTACTCCCTTTGAAATGAGAGTCCCCTTTCCAGGCTAGACAGGTTGATTAACCAATCACAACATAATACCCTCCTGAGAAATGTACTTACAGTGTTAAGTTCCAGCCCTAATTGTCCACAGTGAGTTTAATTGGTGGTGCTCAGGTTAAACTACCGCCTGTTGTGTCTATTTTTATGATTAATTCATAAGGACTCCTAAATCCATTTGTGCTGTAGCTTTCTGCAGTCTCTCTCAGTTTAAGTAATATTCACCTCCTCTATTCTTCTCACCAATGTGCCTAACCTCACCTAATTTTACCTCATCCACAAACTTAGTTAGAGTACATTGATTTTCCTCATCCAAGTCATTAACGTTATGAATAATTTTGTCACCAGCACTGATCTTTGTGACGTTCCACTAGCTACGGGTTAATATCCTGAAAATTCAACCCTTATCCCAAATCTCTGTTTTCTGTTGGTTACCCATTCCTCTATTCATGCTAATATACTACCACCTATGGGCTTTACCTTAGTCAAGTGGCTTAATACCTTATCAAATACCCTCTGAAAATCCAAATATATTGCATCCAATGCTTCCCCTTTATCTATCTTGCTTTCACTTCCTCAAAGAATTCTAATAAATTTGTAAGGCATGATTTCCCCTTTGTGAAGCCATGCTGACTTCCGATTGATTATATTATATATTTCTGAAAGATTTGATACTGCATCTTTTATAATACACGCCAACATTTTCCCAATGACAGATGTCAAGCTAACAGGCCTATACTTACCTGTTTTTGATCTCCTTCACTTCTTAATTAAGGGTGTTACAGTGGCAATTTTACAGTCCTCTGAGACTTCTCAAGAATCAAAGAGTTTCCAGAAAATTATTATCAATCAAACCATTATCTCTCTAGTTAATTCTATATGTACCCTATCCATCAATTCCATCCTCTGCCTCCTCCAAGCTCTTCATAACTTTGAAACTGCAGGTTAAGCTTCTCTGTCGTTATCCTGTCTATCACAGAAAGCACTTGCATTCTTGATTCATTTGGGATGTGAGAATCGCTGATTGGGCCAGTATTTATTGCCTGTTCACTCAATGCCCTTGAGAAGGTGGTAGTGAGCTGCATTTTTGAACCGCTGCAGTCCATGGAGACTCTCAACGCCCTTAGGGAGGGTGTCCTAGGGTTTTGACCCAGCAACGGAACGGTGATATATTTCCAAGTCAGGATGGTGAGTGGCTTGGAGAGAAACTTGCAGGGGATGGTGTTCCCATGTATCTGCTGTCCTTGTCCTTCTAGATGGAAGTGGTCATGGGTTTGGAAGGTGCTGTCAAAGGAGCCTTATTGAGTTACTGCAGTGCACTTCCTAGATAGTACACACTGCTGCTTTGGAGAATTGGTAATGGAAGAAATGAACGTTAAAGTGTTGGATGAAGTGCCAATCAAGCAGCTGCTTTGTCCTATCTGAAAAAAAACTCATTTTCATTCACTGCCTCAGCCCATCAGTCTGTTACTTCTCACCTTTATTACACCAATACTCTCCTGACTGACCTCTCAATGCTGCATATTCCATCAGCTTCAGCCCATATCACGAGTCCCACCTATCCCCTATCACTGTGACATTGTTGGTCGTGATTGGTCCCCTATTCCATGTTTGTTCAGTTTACAGCTTGTACCCTTGTGTTCAAATCCTTCCAAGGTCTCCCTCCCCCATATTTCCATCAGCCAGACAGCTGTAATCCTTCAACTCCAGCTTCTTGTGCATTCTCTACCTCCATCACTCATCAACGTTGGCAGCAATTTCTTACATTGCTCAGGCCCTAATGTCTGGAATTCCCTTGCTAAACCTCTTTACCCCACTGTCTCGCTCTCCTTCTTAAGGTGCTCCTGTAAACCAAACTGTTTGAGTTAGCTGCTGGTCTTAATATCCTCTTGGGAATGGTATCATATGGAGAACATTTGTCTGTGCTAAAGGCCTCTTTATAAGTAAAAAATTACAGTTGTTGAATACCCTCAGTACTTGTTACTGGCAGAATGATACTTATGTCCTGGTATTTTGTAAATCTAGTTGATGCTGTGGCAACAGCAAGGAAACAGTGAAATTTGATATCACTTTGATGTTGGAAGGAATTATGGAAGAATAGCAGAAACAGCAACACCAATTAGGAGCAATGCAACTGGACTGTTATACCCACGCGCTCCAGCTGGGCAGAAAGGGAGCCTGCTTAGTGTGTGTTAGAGTTTGCTGGGTCTCTGTGCACGAAGGTACAGAGCAGTAAGATCCCACACTGGGCCAGTCTCTGACGCATGTGAAGGGGATGGGCAAAGAGAGAGTAATGAATAAACTAGAAGTTGAAACAAAATCCCAGAACGCTGGAGAAACACAATAGGTCTGGCAGCATCTGCAGAGAGAGAAACAGTTAATGTTTTGAATCCAGTAGCACGCTTCTTCAGAACACTTTCCCTTCTCCCCCTGCATTTTTCCAGCATCCACAGTATTTTGCTCACAAAAGAATGCAAAACAAATGGCAAAATGTATAGTCAGGTGGCCGTTTCCTATTTCACACCAGCGCGCCCCCCCCCAGTTACCTAAGGGAAGTATTTGTATTGCAGGAGCATCTTACACTGCCTTAGGACACTGCCAAAGAGTTTTACAGCCATTAACAGACTTTGGGAGTGTCTTCCCCATTGCAGTGTAGAAAACACTGCACTAAATTTGCAGACAGCAAGAGGTGGTTTTTTTTTTGTTCATGGGATGTGGGTGACTTTGGCTTGGCCAGCATTTATTTCCTATCCCTAATTATTTCTTGAGATAAAGTGGTGAGCTGAATTCATGAACTGCTGCAATCTGTATGCTATAGCTCGACGCACAATGCTGTTGGGGTGGAAATTCCAAGATTTTGACCTAGTGACACTGAAAGAGCATCGGTATTTTTCCAAGTTAGGATGGTGAGTGGCTAGGAGAGGAACTTGCAGGTGGTGGTGCCCCATATATCAGTTGCACTTGTCCTTCTAGATGAAAGTGTTATGAGTTTGGAAGATGATGTCTAAGGAGCATTGGTGACCAGTTTCACCGGGTTTCACAAACATCACTGTGAAAATGGCCTGATAATCTCTTTCAGTGGTGTTGACTGAGACAGAAATCTTGTCCAGGACATACAAATCTTTGCTTCGGCCATGGCTGGTGTACTCTGTGTGGTTCTGGTCACCACACTATAGGAAGGATGTGATTGCACTGGAGGGGGTGCAGGGGACATTATTCAGGATGTTGCCTGGGGTGGAGCATTTCAGCGATGAAGACAGGCTGGATAACCTAGGATTGTTTTTGTTAATGACGGAGAAGGGTAAGTGGGGGAACCTGAGAGAGGTGTGAAAGATTATGAGGGGCATGGACAGGATTGCTAGAAAGCAGGTGTTCCTCTTAATTGTAGGGTAATATCAAGGGGGCATAAATTGAAGGTGTAGGACAGAAGGTTTAGAGTGGATTCGTGGGAGAGTTTTCTTCATCCAAAGGGTGGTTGGGATCTGGAATATGGTACCTGGGAGAGTAGTAGAAGTGGGACATCTCACAACCTTTAAAACATACTTGGATGAGCACTTCAAATGAAACATACAGGGCAATGGGCCATGTGCTAGAAAGTAAGATTAGTGTCAGTAGGTCAGCGCAGACTCAATGGGCCAAAGAGCCTCTTTTGTACGGAATGGCTTTGTGTTCAGGATATGTCATTGGGTCCAACACCCAATTATTTTGCTTCTTCCCCTCGAGACAAGTGTGAGCAGCAAATGGATTCATCATCTGACTGGGTGTGACATGAGCACCCCTTTCTATGGCCACGGCCGCCTTTAAATCAGTCATGGTTTACTGGGGCAGCAGTAATGCTTGCACTCCAATATGTTTGAGAGGCTGCGATTTACCACAGCAGACACCTCAAAGCACTGGAGAAGTACTATCGAGTAGTGCCGTCATAAGGTCCTGCCAATCCAGTGTATGAAAGGTGATCAGACTGCAGCATCCTGTCCCAACTTAGCCAGAATTAAGTTGCAAAACACTCAAAAACCAGCCATGCACAACAGGACGTGAGATCCACATGTCTGATAACAGACTCCCTGAAGCAACTGCTCCACTTGGAATTCAGCCGTGGTGGGGGACTCCGATGCGGAATGGTGGGTACATCTTAGGGAAGTCTCAATCTCCCTGAAATCCCCTGTCTGGATCCCTGACCGACCCTGGTCCGTAACCAACCGAGAAGGTGAAGACTCATTCAAGAAAGCACCAAATGCTTTGAGAGACCTTGACGCGAACACACAGAGAGGACATTACAGGGTCAGAGGGAGCGCACAAAACTCCAGAAAAGCATCATCCACCTAGCTCTTCCAAAGTCCACCTGTCCCTGCGGGTGGCGGAGTCCGCAGGTCATGCATTGGAGCAATTAGCTGCCTCTCAGGGTGCATGGTGGCTCAGTGATTAGCGCTGTCCCTCACAGCACCAGGGACCCATGTACAATTCAAACCTCAGGCAACAGTCTGTGTGGAGTTTGCACATTCTCCCCGTGTCTGTGTGGGTTTCTGTTGGGGGTGCTCCAGTTTCCTCCTATAGTCCAAAGATGTGCAGGTTAGGTGGATTGGTCATGCTAAATTGTCCATAGTATTCAGGAATGTGCAGGTTAGGTGCATTAGCTGTGGGAAATACAGGGCTAGGTTAGGGGATGGGTCTGGGTGGGATGGTCTTCAGAAGGTCTGAGAGGACTTGCTGGGCCAAATGGCCTGTTTCCACACTGTGGGGATTTTATGAAATCTCAGAACCCATGGAACCAGTGAGAAACCAAGTCACCCTCCATCTCAAGGGACTACCTAAGAAGCATATAGGGCATACAATGACAAAGCTGTACACGGAGGATGTCAGGGGAGGGTACAAGTCGCAAGACACTGAGTCTAACACTGGATATTGTTCCAGATCTTGGTTTCCCCCTGGCTAGGTGAGAGGAGGAATGGAGCCTAGCACCCTCAGGTTCTGAGGCCAAGCTGGAGACTTGTTCAATGTCCGGGCACATCGCGAGAGATACACTTGCTTTGGGAATCACTTAACACTGGGTCTCTGCCATCTGGTACCTGAAAAATACTAAAGTCAGGGATTCTGGTGACAGTGACATTGCAGGGCCACCCATCCCGTGAGTGTGTGCACTCACATTAAAGAGTTACAGTGCCCACCAACTCTCATCTCCCGACAAGTTACTGGCCCAGTGGGACTCCAGGAAGAGTTGAGAATACCACTGTCCCCACTCTAAGAATATAACAGATCGTTAAGTGTTGTATGTTATTGTGTTTTTTCGTACTGGTGAATTTTATAGTACTTTCAGTTGCCTAATTAGCCCAGCGATGGATCACACTGCTGGAGTTGTGATTTTTGAAGCAACGCGAGGTAGTTACAGTGTGGAATTTATTGTGATGTCGAGGATAATAAACCTGGGGCAATCTGCCATTTGAAGAAGTTAATCAGGGCTGGCAAGTGCTGATTGACACTGCTGGAGAATTAGGACATATGAGCTGAGCGAGAGGACATGCTGAGGTGTAGCCTCTCTGACAGAAAGGCTGGTACAATGCCCACTGAAATGCCTCAGCCACAATCATTGCTTCAGATTCACATGTCCATCCATTTTCTCCTATCCTTGTCTGACTCACTCGCTTTCATTTCTGTTTCTCACGATGTGACTTTGTCTTCTCACACTCTCTCAGTTGATATTTTCTTTGCTCTTTACCTCTAAATCTCTGTCGCTGTTTGAAATAACTCCACAGAGGCTGGTATCCTGTCACCAGCTCACCTTTTATTTACACGTAGAAAGTCCTTGACACTGATTCAGCTCCCGCAGAGCCAGCTCTCAGAGTGAACAGGATGTCTGACATAGACATAGCAGGAACTGCAGATGCTGGAGTCAGAGACAACACAGTGTGGAGCTGGAGGATCACAGCAGGCCAGGCATCATCAGAGGAGCAGGAAAGTTGACAGTCCTGTTTATATCTGTCAGCCAGGACTTCCTCATTGGACCAGCTTAACAGCCACAATCAGGGAACTCATATTCTATGAGGGTCCCCTTGCTGACCTCAGTATAGCCACTACACTCTTCTCTCTCTTGTTGCCTCGAGGTCCTGGCTTCATGTCTCACCTCAAAGCTTAAGCATGAAAATTCCCTGCACTAATGAGGGAATGCTGCTATTCCTCTCACTCATTTCCACTGTCTCAAACTCTCTTGTGATGCATGTCTGCCTTTTCTCTCAGTTTTCCCTTCCGCAAGTATCGCCATTGCCCTTTCCCCCTCTATTTCTCAATCACTCTGTATATCCTCTCTTCTCCTCCCCAACACCCATTCCTTTAGGAGCCAATCTTTCAGCTGTTACCCACTGTCCCCACAAGGAGTCATTGATGTGCTCTTTCTCTCTCATCTTCCTTATTCCTTTATTAGACCAAAAGACATTGGAGCAGAAATTAGGCCATTCAGCCCATCCAGCCTGCTTTGCCATTCAGCCATGGCTGATAAATTTCTCACCCCATTCTCCCACTTTCTCCCCATAACACATAATACCCTTGACAATGAAGAACCTATCTATCTCTATCTTAAATATACTCAATGACCCAGCCTCCACAGCCCTCTGTGGCAATGAATTCCATGGATGCACCACGCCCTGGCTGAAGAAGTTTCTCCTTATCTCTGTTCTAAAGGGCCTTCCTTTTATTTTAAGGCTGTGCCCTCTCCTACCAATGGAAACATCTTCCCAATGTTGCCTGACCAGAGCTTTATAAAGCTTCAGAAGTACATTCCTGCTTTTATATTCTAGTCCTCTCAAAATAAATGCCAACATTACATTTGCCTTCCTAACTACCGACTCAACCTTCAAGTTTACCTTAAGAGAATCCTGGACCAGGACTCCCAAGTTCCTTTGCGCTTCAGGTTTCTGAATGTTCTCCCCATTTGGAAAATAGTCTATGCCTTTATTCTTCCTACCAAAATGCATTACCATCTGCCACTTCTTTGCCCACTCTCCTAACCTGTCTAAATCCTTCTGCAGCCTCCCCACTTCCTCAATCCTACCTGTCCCTCCACCTATCTTTGTATGATCTGCAAACGTAGCCAGAATGCCCTCAGTTCCTTCAGCTACATCATTAATGTATAAAGTGAAAAGTTGTGGTCCCAACACTGACCCTTGTGGAACACCACTAGTTACCAGCTGCCATCCTGAGAAGGACCCTTTTTCTCCACTCTCTGCTTTCTGCCAGACAGCCAATCTTCTATCCACGCCAGCATCTTGCCTGTAACATTATGGGCCCTTATTTACTCAGCAGCTTCCTGTGCGGCACCTTGTCAAAGGCTTTCTGAAAGTCCAGATAGGATAACATCCATTGGCTCTCCTTGGTCTGACCTGCTCATTACCTCTTCAAAGAATTCTAACAGATTTGTCAGGCATGACCTCCCCTTGATGAAACCATGCTCACTTTGCCCTATTTTATCATGCCCTTCCAAGTATTCAGAAATCTCATCCTTCACAATCGACTCCAAAATCTTACCAATCTTTTACTGTTACTGTGTGTGGATGTGGGAGTGTGTGCCTGTTTTTCTCTCTCTCTCTCTGCCTCTTTCTCTCTCTCTCCCTTTGTCTGTTTCTGTGTGTATAATGTATGTGTATGCTGTCTGTGTGCGTCACTCTGTGTGTGTGTGTGTGTGTGTGTGTGTGTGTGTGTGTGTGTATCTGTGCAGCCTCTGTATGTTTTGTCTATGTGCTTGTGGGTCTCTGTGCCTCTGTGCATCTGTGTGTGTCACTCTGTGTGTATGTGTCTGCATCTGTCTTTCTGTCTGTCTGTGTGTGTTGGCTATGTGAATGTTCAAACAGCATTTCATAAAGTAGTACACAGTAGGCGAACAGCGGATAAAAGGGACATTCGCAGCACACATCCAAAATTAGCTAAGGGATGGAAACCAAAGATTTGTGCAGATTAGCTTTCTTTTTCTCCTGGAGGGAGATAAACGATGGACGTTCCATGGGATCATTGCTGTTTTTAATACTAATAGACTTTTGGACTTGGTGTTCCAGATCTTAATTTTAAAAGTTATAGATGACGCAGAACCAAAGAGTGTGGTGACATTGAGGTGTTGGAGATTGGTTCAGAATGGGTGCAGATATGCCAGGTAAAGTTCAATGTAGAAAATTGTGAAGATTTTGTTTGGAGAATGGGGAGAGGAGCCTGCTCCACCATTCAATTCTGTCATCCGACTTAGACCCCTGTTCCTGCTTTCTCTCTGTAGCCACTGATCCATTTAGCCCTTATTGTGACAATTGACGATAGTTGAGCCCAACTTTACATTCCAGGGTCCTTAATATTACATCCCCCATTGGGGATGTTTCAGCATGGGGATGGCACATACAATAGGGCAGGTGCCCAGCCCAGCATCTTCCCGCCCATCCCCGGTACCCACAGCCCACCTGCCATTGTACATAAATCAATATTACACTGTCAATGCCATTTCATTGTTGGCATGGACAGCTTGTTTTGTTTCAAAAGCTTTTGAATGGAACAGAAGGAAGAGGGGAGATGCGTATCCTTATACTTTTGAGGCACCCTCCTCCAAAGATAGTGCACCCCAACTTCCTTCCTTCCTTCCTTCTGCAAAATCCACCCCCAGTGTGGTAACAAAATGCTTATTAGAGCAGATGGGAACTCAATCACTATATATCAAGGCATATTTTTTAATATTCATTCCCAGGATATGGATGTCATTGGCTGGGCCAACATTTATTGCCCATCCCTAGTTGCCCTTAAGAAGGTAGGTGGTGAGCTGCCTTCTTGAACCGCTGCAGTCCCTGTGTTGTAGGTTGACCCACAATGCCATTAGGGAGGGAAATCCAGGATTTTGACCCAGTGACACTGAAGGAATGGTAATGTATTTCCAAGTCAGAACGGTGAGTGGTTTGGAAGGGAAGTTGCAGAGGGTGGAGTTCGCATGTGTCTGCTACCGTTGTCCTTCTAGATGGAAGTGGAGTTGGATTTAGGAGATGCTGTTAAAGAACCTTGGTGAGTTGCTGCAGTGTATCTTGTTACTGGTACATCGTAAAAAGAAAAATCAGGAATATGCTAAAGCTTCATAAAACACAAATTTGACCTCAACTGGAGTACTGTGTCCAGTTCTGAACACGTTAAGAGTTATGTGAGGAGAGACTTACTGGAATCAGATATTGCTACATAGTTAGACAGAAGAAGCTGCACTTGAGCTTTGTACAACAGGACAGGTAAGAGAAGAGGTATCTGAAATCATAAAGCATTTAGAGAAAATAAATAAATAGCAATTGTTTTCAGTTGCTGAAGTGACCATCAAAAGGGAAACATTTGGAGTGGAAAACAAAACACATGGAAATGGGAGAAACGGAGTGGAGTAGCTCTGTTTCTGAAAGGGCTGAGTGGGCCTGCTTTCCCTGACATGCTGAAATGCTTCCGGCACCCTGCTCAATGATCCCAACTATCATTCAAGCCGGTCATCAGGTCATTTATCCAATTGCTGTTTTTGGCAGCTTGCTGTGCGCAGCCTGGTCACTAGCAACTCCCATATCACAGCAGTGAGCTGACCTCAAAAAGTGCTGTGAAGTGATTTGAGGTGTGGTATGTAAATGCCAATTGTACCTTGTTGTCCCCTTTGAGTATCTACTTTGGGCGGTGGGGATGGTGGGAAGGAGTTAAGCTCAGTGTGCATGAGAAGCTGCCTGTTACGGTGAGAATGCAACCATTAGAACAGGCTCAGGCAGCAGCACGCACCTCTTCATGATTCATTGTTTGGCAGAGAGCTGAGGCTGTACTCTATCCATCATTTATTTCAAGTGTCAGTCCATTCATAGCTGTCATCTGATCCCCATTAAATCCAACATAATGAAAGCTGAGGCTGCTAATTACCCCAGTATACTGGAGGGCTCTTGGGCCTGACCCCTCTGTCACTGGCAATGAGGTGTGATGGGAATCATGTCTATGAGAGGCTCTTTTACAGCACATTCCTGCACAGCCTCAATGCTACATGTTCTGGTTGTACTGAGCACATTACCAGTCCTCCCTCCTCTGCATGCTGGCCTCCTGTTCAGAGCCACGTAGGTGTTTTGTATACATCAAATTTTATTCATGGCACATGGGCATTACTGGTTGGGGCCAGCATTTATTACCCATCTCTAATCTTCCCTTGAGAAGGTAGGGGTGAGCTGCCTTTTTGAACCACTGCAGTCCATTTGGTGTAGGTGCACTCACAATAGAAACATTCAGCCCTTCATAGCCTGCTTTACCATTCAGTATGATTATGACTGATCATCCAACTCAGTACCCTATTCCCGCTTTCTCCCCATACCCTTTGGTACTTTTTTTCCCTAAGAACTATACCTAACCCACAAACCCATTAATTTGGAAAGGGTACAAAAGAGATTTACAAGGATGTCACCAGGACTAGGGGGTTCGAGTTATAAAGAGAGGCTGGATAGGCTGGGACTTTTTTCCCTAGAGTGTAGGAGGTTGAGGAGAGACCCTATTGAAATTTATAAAATCATGATGGGCAAAAATAAGGTGAATAACAAAGGTCTCTTTCCTTAGGAAAGGGAAATTCAAAACTACAGGGCATAGTTTTAAGGTGAGAGGAGAATATTTAATAAGGACCTGAGGGGCACCTTTTTCACACAGAGGATGATGCATATATGGAATGAACTGCCAGAGGAAGTAATAGATGCAGAAAAAGATGCAACATTTAAAAAAAACTTTTGGACAGGTACATGAATAGGAAAGGCTTA
>NC_063369.1:15951357-15977760 GCF_021869965.1 Rhincodon typus
CCCGAAACGTCAGCCTTCCTGTTCCTCTGATGCTGCTTGGCCTGCTGTGTTCATCCAGTTCTACACCTTGTTATCTAAGGTTTAGAGGGATATGGGCCAACTGGCAAATTGGCTTATGACTCTGAGATAACAAGGTGTAGAGCTGGATGAACACAGCAGGCCAAGCAGCATCAGAGGAGCACCTCTACACCTTGTTATCTCAGATTCTCCAGCATCTGCAGTTCCTACTATCTCTGGCTTATTCCTCTATTTGGCCTCAACTGCTTTCTGTGGAAGAGAATTCTACAGGCTCACAACTCTCTGGCTGAAGAAGTTTCTACTCATTTCAGTCCTCGGTGGCATACCTGTAGCCTTAGACTGACCCCTGATTCTGTACTGTCTGGTCATCGGGAATATCCTTTTTGTGTTTACCCTCTCTAGTCCTGTTAGAATTTTATAGGTTTCTATGACAGTCCCCCGATTCTTCTAAACTTCAGTGAACTAAGTCCTAACTGATCCAGTCTCTAATGCCGTAAGGGAGAGAGTTCCAGGATTTTGACCCAGTGACACTGAAGTTACAGCGATATATTTCCAAGTCAGGATGGTGAGTGACTTGGAGAGGAACCTTCATGTGGTGGTGTTCCCGTGTATCTGCTGTTTTTGTCCATTAGTAGATGGAAATACACAAGAACTTGCATTTATGTAGCGTCTCTGCTGGTCTGTGGCTGGCTTGAAAGTCCATGCAGACAATGAATTGCTTTAAAAAGTGTAGCCACTGCACGGATGAAAGGAGAACAGAGGCCAGTTGGTGCACAGCAAGATCTCACAAATGACAGAAAGCTAGTTTTGTAATTCCTTCCACAGTATTTAGTTTTTAAAACAGTCCTTTCTACATTTTGCACACAAAAACACAGAAAGTAAAACGATGCAGTCTTCACAATTTTTTAATGGAATGTGGGCACCTCTGTCAAGCCAGCATTTGTTGCCTGTCCCTAGTTGCCCTTGAGAAGGTAGTGCTGAGCTGCCTTTTTGAACCACTGCAGTCCATGTGCTGTAGTCAATGCCCTTAGGGAGGGAATTCCAGGAATTTGACTCAGAGACACTGAAGGAACGGCGATATATTTCCAAGTCAGAATGGTGAGTGGCTTAGAGGGGAACTTGCAGAGGTGGTGTTCCCATATGTCTGTTCCCTTGTCCTTCAAAAGTTATGAGGTGGTGTATATGGAAGGTGCTGTTGAAGGAATCTTGATGAATTGTTTCAATGTATCTTTCAGATAGTAGCAGCATTATGTACTATGTGTTAGTAGTGAATGTTGAAGGTAGTTGATGTGATGCCAGTCGAGGGGTTGCTTTGTCCTGCATGGTGTCAAGCTTCTCGAGTGTTATTGGAGCTGCACTCATCCAGAAAAGTGAGGACTATTCCATCACCCTCCTGACTTGTACCTAGTAGATGGTGGACAGGTTTTGAGGAATAAAGAAGTGAATTACTTGCCACAGAAATCCTAGCCTCTAAACTGCTCTTGAAGCCCTAGTTTTTATATTAATTATCCCTTGCATCTAACCTTTTCCAATGCTTGAATCAAAGCCTTTTAAACAAGCTAGTTTGGGCCCTGTCATTGCAAATCCATCAAATGACCCTGGAAAATAGCTGGAATTTTTTCCCATTTGAGTTTTCCAAAAGCTGGATTCTGCTTCTGGTCAGACCAAAGCCTCAATTGTCTTCCTCATCCAATATCACTGAAACAAATAATCAGGTCGTTTTATCACATTGCTGTTTATGGGAACTTGCATATTAGCTGCTGCATTTCCTTCATTACAACAGTGACTACACTGCAAAAGTACATCATTGGCATAAGGCTTTTTGGGAAGACCTAAGGTCATGAAAGGTGCTATACAGTTGCAATTTCATTTCTTTCTTTCCTTCTTTCTTTCTTTCTTTTACATTCAGTTGCCCAAACAGTGCATCTGAAATCACAACTTTCATAGGAGCCTTACAACCAGACCATGGACTATAACTCACCATTTAGTAACTTCAAGTTATAGAGAAAAGCTTGGAATTGCCTTGCTTAGGTGTATTTCTCCACCTTATTTAAAAGGGAGTGATCAAATACAGCTGCATTGTCCCCTCGCCTCAAGTTTGTCCTCTTAACTATTCTGACAAAATGTCTTTCCTCCTGTAGATATGTTAATTTGCAAGGTTGTCTGAAGATTGCGTTTAGGTTATTTATACAAGCACCGATCATACAACCATTAATACTGCTATAACTACTGCTACTACTGGTGATTGTGGCTGGCTTGCACCATTAATAACCACCCTCTGCCCAGGTAAGTGCAGCAAATTCCTTAACTAACACCTACACACAAGTCCCACCAGGCCCAATGATGCTCAACAGCTTGTGAGCAGCATTTGTCATATTTAAAGTGACATTTGTGCCATATAAATGCCGAGCAATAACCGTCCCCAATAAGTGAAAATCTAACCAATCCTCTTGACATCCAATGACATCACCATTGCTGAATCATGCCTGTTTGACGTGAAAGCTCCATTTTTAATAATTGCTGTGGACTTGTGTTTGAAGAATTATGGATACTCCTTTTAAAGTTAATGAACAGATATTAGAACTTTCATTTAACAAGGAATTGCTTGGTAGTCGTATGTCTTGTGATAAGTGCTTGTCTACTGGAGACCAGTTGCCTGGGTTTCCAACTGTCAGTTTCCAGCTTCAGCTTTAGAAACTGATTGAAGCGGTTAGGTAGAAGTCTGGAAAAGTAACCTTGCAGTGGGCCTATTGTACCTGGAGCCCAGATCTTGCTGCCGTTGCCTGAGAAGCTTCTGAAAGAGGCCATCAAAATTCCTGGAATGATTGAGGCTGCAAAGGTCCACAGCAACAATTGCATGTGTTTAGTAACATCTGTCTTTGTGCGCTGGTATGGCAGTCTGACAGCTAACTGAACATCTCAAATGTATCCTTCTTGTCTCCAAGAACCAAGACTTATTGGCTAAAATTGTTTCCCATGTTATTTTCAGCCAAGTCTTTCCCCACCATATAACCTGTCCATTTCTGTCTGTAGACTCTTTGTGCCATCCTCACTACTTGCCTCTTCACCTTGAATTATCTCATACGCAAACTGGGCTATAGTGCATACACTCACTTCCATCATCCAAGTCATTAATATATATTGTAAATAATTGTGGCTCCAGCACTGATCCCTCTGGTACTCTATTAGTTACAGGTTGCCATCCTAAAAATGCCCCTTTTATCCCAACACTTTGTCTTCTATTAATTAGCTAACTCTCTATCCATGATAATATACAATCCCCAACACCATGGACTCACACATAGCGTTAAGTGTGGTATTTTATTGAATGCCTTTTAGAAATCCAAGTTTTTTACAACCACTGCTTCCCCTTTACCAACCCTACTTGTTATCTCTTCAAAGAAATCTAGTAAATTTGATTGGCATAATTATCCCTTCATGAAGCTATGGTTTTCCTGAAATAACTGTCACCAAGTCACCCTTTGCTCTAACGTGGAGAGGCCTTGACACTGATCCAGCTCCCTTAGAGCCAACTCTGAGTGAAGAAAATCTCTGACACTCCTATTTATATCTGTCAGCCAAGGCTCCCTGAATGGACCAGGTTAACAGTCCCAATCAGGGAACTCATATTCTCATGGCCATTCTCATGGCTGACCTCATTACAATCACTATAGTCTCTGCTTGATTATACTATATATTCCCAGATGCTCTGCTATTACGTTCTTTATAATAGACTCCACCATTTTCACAAAGATGGATGTCAGGCTAACTTGCCTATGATTACCATTTATTTTGGTCTCCATCTCTATTTGAATAAAGGTGTTACATTGGTAATTTTCAAATATTTTGGAACTTTTCCAGAATCTAAGGAACCTTGGACAATTACGAGAGTACATCCACTATCTGTTTTATTTATTCACTCATAGGGTGTGTGCCTCATTGGGTGGGCTAGCAATTATCATCCATCCTTAGTTGTCCTTGAGAAGATGGTAGTGAGTTGCCTTCATAAATTGTTGCAATCCATTTGGTTTAGATAGACTGAGAATGCCCTTCAGGAAGGAATTACAGGGTTCTGACCCAGTGACACTGAAAGGATGATGATATATTTCCAAGTCAGGATGACAAATAGCTTGGAGGGGAACTTGCAGGGGGATGGTGTTCCCATATATCTGCTGCCCCTGTCCTTCTAGATGGTAGTGGTTGTGGATTTGGAAGGTGCTGTCTCAGGAGCTTGGTAAATTTCTGCAATGCATCTTGTAGATGGTGCACACTGCCGTTACTGAGACCCAGTGGTAGAGAGAGTGGATGTTAATGTGGATCTCTGGGACTACTTCCTATAAAATCCTTGGGTGCAATCCATTGCATCCAGGGGACATTTTTCCCTTCACCCCCGTTAATTTCGCTGGTACTATCAACATTCAAATTGAATTGGATCAGCCATTTAAGAACTATGGTTACACAAGAGCAAGTTACCTGCTGGGGATTCTTTGGTGAGGAATTCACTACCTGTAATGCCAAAGCCTGTACTCCATCTACAGGTCACAAGTCAGGAGTGTGATAGAAATTCTTCACTTGCCTGTATGCATGCAGCCCCAACAGCACTAACTGTGTTCAGCACCTTCTCAAGGGCAATTAAGGATGGACAAACAATCACATTCTTACCAACGATACCAATATGCCATGAAAGAATAAATAAAGAATAACATCTAGGTTAAACTGCCCTATCAGATCAACACAATATCTACCATCTTAAACATTCAGTCCTCTGCTATTGATGCTGAGTAGCAGCAGTGTGCTTCAACCATTATATACACTGCATCTCCTCACCAAGCTTCCTTTGACAGCACCTTCCAAATCTGTGATTGATTCTCAGTCCGTGTTTCTGCCCCGCTGCTTCTCACCCTCTGTTTCCCCACCAGCAACCTCTGAATCTCAGTTGCTGGGTCAAATTCCTGGAAATCCTTCTCTAACAGCACTGCCAGTTGTATTTACACCACCAGACTGCAGTGGTTCAAAAAGGTAGCTCAGTCCCCTTCTCAAGGGCCTCTGGAGATAGGCAATAAATTCTGGCCTCACCACAAATGGCCATATCCCAAAGTCAAATCAAGCAAAAATGTATATCGTCCAAGCATCCAGTACTGCTTCCATCATCTTGCCAAATAACTGACATCAGCTGGTGAGAAAGAATGTCTTTCTCTCAAATCCATGCTGGGATTTCCTAATTGCTTCAGCTCCTTCAGAACAATCATATAATTTAACAATCCCTTCTAGCAAATTGGCTTCAACATAATAGACCTAAACTTTCCTGGCTCTGCCTCTGTGCCTCATTAGATGCAAGCATCGTGTAATTGCCCTCCAGTCTTTGGGAAGGACCATGTTCTGTTGCCTTATCCTGGAATCTTAACACTGTCTGGTCCTAGTTGGTTATATGCAGTGGATGTACTGAACTCCTTATAGTCTGTTCCTGTATTGAGCACGTTAGGCTGAATGCTAATAACAACATCTTGTCTTTCTATAACACTGTAAATGAAGTAAGAAGTCCCAAAATGTTTCTCAGGCATTTGAGCAATTAGGATTTGACATTAAGCTACGTACGATGGCAGCAGCAGACGGATTTGGCAACTGCAGAAACCTGTTTGACATAATTCAGAAATGGAGTTCCAGGAAAGATAGGTGTGAACTTGGGAGGTGACAACATGTTGGAAAAGAAGGTGGGAGAGGTGTCTGCACATCACAAGGAGAGAGAAGCTGAGAGTTACTGTTGCTTCGAACAGTAATGGTAGATTTGAAAAATGTAGTGCTATAAGAGACAGAGATAACAAGGTGTAGAACTGGATGAACACAGCAGGCCAAGCAGCATCAGAGGATCAGGATAAGCTGACGTTTTGGGTCTGGACCCTTCTTCAGAAATGGGGGAGGGGAAGGGGATTCTGAAATAAATAGAGAGAGAGGGGGAGGCGGATGGAAGATGGATAAAGGAGCAGATAGGTGGAGAGGAGACAGACAGGTCAAAGAGGCGGGGATGGAGCCAATAAAGGTGAGGGTAGGTGGGGAGTTAGGATGGATGTTGGTCAGTCCAGGGAGGACGGACAGGTCAAGGGGGCGGGATGAGGCTGGTAGGTAGGAGGTGGGGGTGGGGCTTGAGGTGGGCGGAGTGGATAGGTGGGAGAAAGGACAGGTTAGGGAGGCGGGGATGAGCTGGGCTGGTTTTGGGATGCGGTCGGGAGAGGGGAGATTTTGAAGCTTGTGAAGTCCACATTGAGACCATTGGGCTAATCGCTTCCCAAGCGAAATATGAGGTGCTGTTCCTACAACCTTCGGGTGGCATCGTTGTGGCACTGGAGGAGGCCCAGGATGGACATGTCATCCAAGGAGTGGGAGGGGGAGTTGAAGTGGTTTGCAACTGGGAGGTGCAGTCGTTTGTCGCGAACCGAGCATAGGTGTTCCACAAAGCGGTCTCCAAGCCTCCTCTTGGTTTCCTCTATAAGAGACAGAACTGTTTACCGTTTGGAGGAACATGGGAACCAGGAAGGGAAGTTGGAGAGTCAGTCTTATAATGGGACACAGTGATGTCCATCGCTGCCAGCGTCTTCTATTTGCTTCTTCCTCACTGTCGTCACTATCCTATAATGTCAGCTATGATCTGAGATGTGTTGGGTAGATTTACTGCCACCAATTTTTCTTGGTAGCGGACATTGGTTTGAAATTTGCTGAGGATCTTTGACGAATTTCTGCATAATGTCTTGTAGACAGTACACGCTGCTGCTGCTGAGTGTTGGTGGTGGAGGGAATGGATGTTTATGGATGTGGTGCCTACCAAGCAGGCTGCTTAGTCCTGAATAGTGCCAAGCTTCTTGAGTGTTTTTGGAGCTGCAGCCATCCCAGCAAGTGGGGAGCATTCCATCAAACTCCTGACTTGTGCCTTGTAGATGGTGGACCAAGTTTGGTTACCTATATTACGTCAAAAATACATGAATATTTCTTGTGAGACATACGGCTCAACTCAATACTAAATAGATATTGCCACCTTAACCGGATGCTGTTAACAGTATGAATGACCACTGAAGCATCTACTGGAGACTGTTTATATCTTTATATCCTGATAGACAGAGATTATCTTGTGCCGATAAGTTAACCCTTTCAGGGAGTATCTACAAGTCAACAATTGAGTGGAAACAGGGATATGGGAGTATAAAATGGATGGCGTAGACACTACATGTTTGGAGAGGTTGTTGTGATTGAAGTGAAGAGGAATGGCTGAAAAGACCGGGGCTTTTCTTCCCTGGGGTGTCAGAGGCTGAGGAGTGACCTTCTAGAGGTTTATAAAATCATGGGGTGCATTGATGGGGTGAATAGCCAAGGTCTTCATCCGAGAGGAGAAGAGTCCAAAACTAGAGGGCATAGGTTTAAGGTGAGAGGGGAAAGATTTAAAAGGGGCCTAAGAGGCAACTTTTTCACGCAGAGGGTGGTGCATGTATGGAAGGAGCTGCCACAGGAAGTGGTGGAGGCAGGTACAATTACAACATTTAAAAGACATCTGGATGGGTACACGAATAGGAAGGGTTTAGAGGGATATGAACTAAATGCTGGCAAACGGGACTAGATCAGTTTAGGACATCTGGTTGGCATGGACGAGTTGGATCGAAGATACAGTGGGAGGTACAGTGCGGAGAATATTTTTGGGTTTATTCTTATACATCAGGGTCTGTAACCCCCTGATTAGGGTTTGTGCTTAACATGCTCACCACAGCCTGATATCAACAGCAATCACATTACTGACCCTGACCACCTCATGATTCACTGAACTGACCCCGATCTAAACAGTTACAAAGCTGGTTACTGATGGATTCATAATCACCTGATTGATTGGGTTCTGAATGTGGAGAATGGCTCTACTCATTCACACTGATCCATTAATATTCAGCGACCGTTGCACTCAGCTCTGCACCTCCATTGTCTGTACGATCGATGCTCAGCCACTGATTCCTTTCTGTGATAGCAGTTCGGGAGGGGCAGTGCACTTGAGTGAGCAAAGTGCAAGACCACTCAGGTCTGACCCTGGACTCCTGTCTGCCAGCTCCCTAATTATACTGCCATCTTCAAAGACAGCCTGATCCAAAAGAATGAGGGATGTTTAATAACAGAGGATCCAGAGACATCAGTAAAGGTTAATGAATTCTCTTCATCTTGTGTGTAGCTCTTAACTCTTCCTGTACTAGGTTAATATTTCCCATAAACAAGTAGGGCAGGGTATTGAGATTCTCACAGAGCCTGGAGATGTGAACTCAAAGCAGTAAAGGCAGAAACAAACCAGAAAGGAAGAGAATAGAGTTTTGGTAGATGGATATCATCATACACCCAGACATGGAGTCATAGAGCACAGAGACCCTTCAGCCCAACTCGTCCATGCCAACCAGATGTCCTAAACTGATGTAGTCCCGTTTGCCAGGATTTAGTCCATATCCCTCTAAACCCTTCCTATTCGTGTACTCACCCAGATGTCTTTTAAATGTTGTAATTGTACCAGCCTCCACCACTTCCTGTGGCAGCTGGTTCCATACATGCAGCAACCTCTGCATGAAAACGTTGCCTCTTAGGCCCCTTGTAAATCTTTCCCCCTCACCTTACATCTATGCCCCTCTAGTTTTGGACTCGCCTCCTCTCAGATGAAGACCTTGGCTATTCACCCTATCCATGCACCCATGATTTTATAAACCTCTATAAGGTCACCCCTCAGCCTCCAACACTCCAGGGAAGAAAAGCCCCAGTCTTTTCAGCCATTCCCTATACAATCCAAATCCCAACAACACCCTTGGAAATGTATAACAACATTTTTCCTATAGCAGGGAGACCAGAATTGAGCACAATATTCTAAAAGTGGCCTCACAAATATCCTGTACAGCTGCAATATAACCTCCCAATTCCAATACTCAATTCCAATGTTTGAAATGCAGATATAGTATGCTCAAACAGTGGGGTTGCCATCCATCTAAGATTGGCCTATAGACCCAGAAAGTGAAGATCAACATCAAAGGTCCATTTAAACATAATTTTTAAAAAATTTTTAAATATTTTTTATGCTCTTAAAAATTGGTTCAGTTGGAGGTTCAGTTGAGATATATAAAAAAACCATTGGATGATCATTTGGATAGAAATCCTATGCAAAGATATGGGCCAAGAGCCACGAGGTTGGTGCGAGGCAATGATGTTCATTTAATGAGCTGATGCGGGTACAATGGACCGAATGGCCTGTTTCTGCTCCAGAACAATTCTGTGGTTCTGTGAAATATTGGAGATGGGAAGACTATTTGACTGATAGTCAAGGTTAATCCAGTATTAGGGAGTGGGGGGCACAAGGAAAGGTTTTTCATGTTTAGTTGGGTGATGCACAAAGGAGTTGGAAAGGGGTGGCACAGTTCAAGGGTGCATTTGAAACCTGGCATTCAGACGTGAAACTGGGCTAGCAGATTACAACCCAATCATCAAAGACACTTTGCCAGGCAATTTAGTTCTTACTGTCCAGGACCTGCTCACTTCACAGTAATAAGGCCCGATTCCCATTATCAGCATACCTTGGACTTTAGGCATTAGGAAAGTATCATGCATTGTAAATGAGCTTGTCCAAATTTCGACACCATTCCTGACTGCAAATTCCAGAGTGCAAAGCTCCTCTTATCCCTGGCTTCATTTGTGTCTGCATGGGAGCCGATGGCATAGTGGTATTATCACTGGACTGTTAACCCAGAGACCCAGATAATGTTCTGGGGACCTGGGTTCAAATCCTGCCATGGTAGATGATGGAATTTGAATTCAATAAATATCTGGAATTAAGAGTCAAATGATGACCATGAGTCCATTGTCGATTGTTGTAAAAACCCATCTGGTTCACTAATGTCCTTTAGGGAAGGAAACTGCCATCCTTACCTGGTCTGGCCTACATGTGACTCTAGACCCACAGCAATGTGGTTGACTCTGAACTGCCCTCTGGTCAGTTAGGGATGGGCAATAAATGCTGCCTAGCCAGTGATACCCTCATCCCATGAATGAATAAAGAGGGAAAAAAAGTCAGGTTTTGAGGGGGTTTGGTCTGGCCCATTACAAATTAGGGGCTCTTGTTGGGTGCACTAATTCTAGGTTGGGTTTAGGATTTTTGGACTCAAAGGCAGTGAGTAGTGAGAGTTGATGTTCTCTTTTTGGCTGTTGAATTCGATTGGTTTAAATAGGACACGCCTTGTGCAGTAATGGATATTTCGGTCACTAAGAGTTTCCTGAGGTTGGAAGAAGTCACTTTGGGATTTTTAGAGAAAGTGAGTAAGGAATTGGCAGATAAGCTGGAGTTGGGTTTACCTTTGTCCGTGCAAAAAGAGGAGGTAATTGCAGCAATAGCTCAACATTTACAGTTACCGGAAATGGCTAAAATTCATTTGCAAATGAAGTAGCTTGAACATGCATAGGAAATGAAGCTGTTTGAATTACGATTCAAAGCAGAAGAAAAGCAGAAAGAGAGAGAATAGCTCCAGCAGAGGAAAATGAAAAGGTAAGAAAAACCCCGGCAAAACAAAAAGAAAGGATGGCCCTAGCAGGACAAAGAGAGAAAGGTTGACAACTTGCTCGCCAAGTTGGCTTGTTCTCGTTCAGACGTTTCATCACCATGCTAGGTGACATCATCAGTGGAGCCGCCGATGAAGCGATGTTATTCTACTCCACTTGGAATTTATACTGTTTGGTCCATTATGCCGAGTAGCGTCATTTCCGTTTTGATCTGTGTGGGTTTGTATATCGGGTCCAATTCTGTATGTTTGTTGATTGCATTACGGGTGGAGAACCATGCCACTAGGAATTCCTGTGCGTGTCTATGTTTGGCTTGGGTTACTATGGTTGGGTGGCACGGTGGTTAGCACTGCTGTCTCACAGAGCCAGGGACCTGGGTTTGATTCTACCTTTGGGCGCCTGTCTGTGTGGAGTTTGCACATTCTCCCCGTGTCTGCGTGGGCTTTCTGCAGGTGCTCCAGTTTCCTCCCACAGTCCAAATATGTGCAGGCTAAGTGAATTGGCCATGTCAAATTGCCCACAGTGTTCAGGGATGTGTAGATGGGTTTCAGGGAAAAGGGTAATGGGTCTGGGTGGGATGCTCTGAGGGTTAGTATGAACTTGTTGGGCTGAAGGTCCTGTTTCCACACTGTAGGGATTCTATGAAAATAACGGACCAAACAGTATAAATTCCAAGTTAAGTAGAAGAACACCACTTCATCAGAGGCTCCACTGATGATGTCACCTAGAATGTTGACAAAACGTCGGAACGAGAACAAGCCAGCTCGGTGAGCAAGTCAACAACCTCCCCCACAACCCAGGCTACAGATCTTTGCCAAAACTTTGAAAGGGAGAAAGAGAGAGCTTTTGAACTTAAGAGGTTGGAACTAAAAATTCAAAGTCGACTTCAAATGGCAGAGGTAGAGGTGAAAGGTAGGACTAGTGATGGGTCAGTGATGGACAGCTGTCCCGTCGTAGCCAAAAGTCTGGTGGGGATCCGTTTAAATATGTTCAGGCGTTGCCTAAGTTCGATCAGAAGGATGTAGAAGCCGTTTTCATTTCATTTCAGAAAGTGGCGAAACAAATGAAATGGCTGGTGACCATGTGGATATTGTTGATCCAAACAAAATTGGCAGATAGAGCTAGTGAGGTATTTGTATCACTATCAGAGGAGGTATCTGGGAGTATGCTGAGGTGAAAAAGGCCATCTTAAGCGCATATGAGCTAGTGCCAGAAGCCCACAGACACCGTTTTGGGAATCTAAGAAGGAAACCTGGTCAGAAGTACACAGGGTTTGAAAGGAACAAACTAAATAAATTTGATAGGTGAATAATGACATTGTAAATAGATCAAACATATAACCCTCTTAGACAATTATTTTGTAAGAATTTGAAAATTCACTTCCTGAAGTCATGAGAACTCACATGGAAGAGCAGAGAGTTAAGACTG
The DNA here is from genome assembly GCF_021869965.1 of Rhincodon typus. Classification (NCBI taxonomy): domain Eukaryota; kingdom Metazoa; phylum Chordata; class Chondrichthyes; order Orectolobiformes; family Rhincodontidae; genus Rhincodon; species Rhincodon typus. Next base: position 15,963,355 of record NC_063369.1, read on the forward strand.
CAACATTAGCAGTAGAAATGGCAGATGATTACGAATTGGTTCAGTTTGGCCTCTGACATCAATTTCAATCTGTGAGGAAATTGGGGAAAAGAGAAATCCTCAGGTCCAGGGGAAAAGGAGACTTCATTGAAGATGGTAAAGATAGTTTACCACAAGTTAAAAAGGAAACTCATGAGTGGAAAGAAGAAGTAAAAAAGCTCACGTGTTTTCACTGTAATAAAGTAGGTCACATGAGGTCGCAGTGTTGGTGGTTTGGAAAATGCACTGTTCAGATGGATGTGGGAAGTCCGGATAAGCCTGTGAGTTTTGTTGAATTGGGAAAGGAAAACACATTGGAAGCTAAAAAGAATATACAACCTGATCAGGGGTTAGTTGAGAAGAAAGTGCCAGATCTCTTTAAAGAATGGGTAAGATTTACTCATGCAAGCTAAGAGGAGTAGGTAAAGAAATTAAGATTTTAAGAGATACTGGAACAAATTAATCTTTGGTGAGAGATCAGGAACTATGTAATTCAGAAGGTGTATTGCCAGAAAAGGCAGTAATGTGTGGAACTCATAGTGAGAACAGTACTGCTCCATTATATAAAGTAAGGTTAGAGAGTCTGGTGAAAAGAGGTGAAGTGGTGGTAGGAGTAATGGAGAAATTCTCGGTTCTGGAAATACACGTTATTCTTGGTAATGATATAGCTGGGTGACAGGTGAAAGTGATGCCTACTGTGGTTGAAAAGCCAATGTAAAGTCAGACAACCGAGGTGTTACAGGAAGTATATCCTGGGATTTTTCTTGACTGTGTGGTAACAAGGTCACAAAGCCGTAGGTGGAAACAAGAGGAGAAATCAAAGAATAAAGATAAGGAAGTTGAAGTTCGGTTATCAGAAACCATGTTTGATCAAATAGTTGAGAAAAAATCAAGAACAGATGGCAGACAAAGTGGACCTTTTTAGTTCAGCAAAATTAGCTGAATTACAACAGAAAGAGGAAAACCTAAAAGCAGTTGTATCAAAAAGCATACATAGAAGAAGAATCTAAGTGTATCCCAGAATGTTACTATCTTAAAAAGGAGGTCTTGATGAGGAAATGGAGACCATCACACATTCAGGCAGATGAAAAATGGGCAACAGTTCATCAACTTGTATTACCAGTGGGTTATAGAAAGGAGGTGTTGCAAGTAGCACATGAATTACCATAGTATGACGTCATTTGGGAGTAAAGAAAACTTACTCCCAAATTTGATTGAATTTTGTCAAACATTTCGTACATGTCAGGTAACTGGAAAACCTTAGGTAGTGATAAAAACCAATAGCCTTAATACCCATTCCCAGATTTGAGGAACCTTTTACAAGATTATTAATTGATTGCATAGGGCCCCTTTCTGAAATAAAACGTGGGAATCGATATTTGTTGATCATAATCGATGCGTCTACTGGATTTCTAGAAGCCATTCCATTACGCGGTATCATGGCTAACTGGATTTAGAAGAGTTACTCAAATTTTTTTTTACTAGATATACACTACCCACAGAAATATAGTCAGATCAAGCATCAAAGTTTTCATCAAAATTATTCAAGGAAGTTATCGATAGCTTAGGAATAAAACAATTCAAATCCATTGTGTACCATCCAGAATTGCAGGGGCCATTAGAATGGTGGCATCAAACTTTAAAGACCATGCTGAGGGCTTATAGTCAAGACTGCCCAGAAGATTGAGATAAACGAATTCCATTTATGCTTTTTGCAATTTGGGTCTACCTAATGAATCAACGAAATTCAGTCCATTTGAATTAGCTTTTGGACACGAGATGGGAGGACCACAGAAATTAATTAAGGAAAAATTGGGGTGATTCAGAGTTCAGAGACCACAGTGTCAAATTTTAGGCAAAGATTAAATAAAGCGGGTAAGTCGGCTAGACAGCATTTGAAAGTAGTGCAGCATGTGATGTAACAAGAAACAGACAAGAAATCAAAGGTTTGTAGAGATAAAGTGTTAGTGTTACTTCCAGTAGTAGGTGAACCTTTAAAGGGAAGGTTTAGTGGGCCTTATCAAATCGAAAGGAAACTGAGTGAGGTAAGTTATTTGATAAGAACATCAGATAGAAAGAAATTTCATGGAGTGTGTCATGTAAATATGCTCAAAAAGTATTTTGATAGGGAAGGAAAGCAAAAGCAGAATGTGGTACTGGTTACAACACAGAGTGAAGAACCAAGTGCAATCAAAAGCCAATTTCAATTCAACCAAGCAACATCCATACAGACTTAACCCTCTAAAGTTGGTACACGTTCAAAAAGTGATTGAACACATGCTCAAAGATAATATAATCGATGTGAGTTGCAGTGAATGGAGCTCACCCGTAGCAATGGCGCCAAAACCAGATGGTACCCCGTGATTATGTGTGGACCATCGCAAAGTCAGTGCAGTTACAAAATCCTATTCCACTTTGGGAAGACTGGATCGAGAAGGTAGAATAAGCAACTTGTATTTCAAAGTTGGACTTACTCAGGGGATTTTGGCAGGTACCTTTATCTGAAAGAGCGAAGGAAATTTTGGCTTTCGTGACAGTGAATGGACTGTACCAGTTTAAAGTCATGCCATTTGGTATGAAAAATGTGCTAGCGACACTTCAAAGACTAACCAATAAAGTAATTTCTGGATTACTCAATTGTGTGGTGTGCATAGACGATCTGGTGATTCTTAGTGACACATGGAATGGAACATTTGGAGCAAGTGTCAGAATCGCTTGATTGACTTGGGGAAGCGGGCTCAGTGATAAATCTGGCTAAGAGTGAGTTCACAAAAGCCTTAGTCACGTTCATGGTCTATGTCATCGTACATGGACGAATGGCCCTGCGGGATGTGAAAACAAAGATTATTGGTGAGTTTCCCAAAGCATTGATAAAGAGGAAGTACTGTGACTCCCAGGATTGAGTGGTCTTTATCAGAAGTTCATACCAAATTTTAGCAGTGTGGTTGTTCCACTGAATGACTTGTTGAAGAAGTGCAGAAAATTTCAGTGGATGGAGAAATGTCAGAAGGCATTCAACAGCTTGGAAGCTGTGTTAGCCACACCTAATTATGCAAAGCCATTAAGGCTATTTGAAGCGATGTGGCTGTTGGTGCTGTACTCTTTCAAGAAGACAACGAGAAGATAGAAAGACCTATTAGGTTTATTTTTCAGAAAATTGAATAATCATCAGCAGAAATATTTCACAATTGAGAAGGAGACATTGAGTTCAGTGTTGGAGTTGCAACATTTCAACATTTCTATTGCCAGTAATGTGCCTGAGATAATTGTATATACTGATCATAACCTCTAAAGGCTTTTGGAAAAATTTAAGGATAAAAATACCAGACTGGTTAGATGGAGCTTATTATGGTATCTATTTAATTTGAAAATTATACACATAGCAGAATGAGAGAACGTGATTGCTGACACATTCTTGCGCCTTTGATAAACGAAGACGGAGGCATTCAGTGGCGGGAAATAATGGACTGAAATGCACTGTAGTAATGAATGTTTGCATGCTCAGAGTCAATGTAATGTATATGTATTGTAATGTACTAGTAGTGCAAGGTTTTTAAAAATGAAGGCATCTTTATATATTGATGGCTCTTTTTTTAAGGGGAAACTGTGATGATACTATGCCTTTAAGAGATGTATTTTGTCCTGGGTTGTTTTGTGAAGAAAGGTTGAGACAGGGTGGTCTGCGCAAAGCCAAAACCAGCTTGTGAGGCCTTGTTTTTTTTTAAAGTTGGAACAGTAGAAGCAGCCTGAATGGGTGGGGTCAAGCTCCCACAGAACCAGGAATTTAGGTTTTGCTTTCAGGAATTGCTAGGGTCTTGAAGTTGGATGTGGAAGCTCTTATTCCTCTCTCTGTTACAGCTAAAAGCTGGGGTTCTTTTCAGGCTGCTAGAATTGCATGTGAGACTATCTATTTTACTGAATTTGCCTTTGCCAAGGGTGTGTTAATGGGATGTTACTGTATTGGAACAGTGAATTAATAGTAATTAATATATCTATAATTTTGATAAGCATTTCAATAAAGTTACAGTTAGGCCAATTTTTAAATTTTTATTTTGTCTGTATTTTAACTGTAATATAAAAACATTTGTTTTGCTTAAAGTCGAATGGTTTGACCAATTGAATTGCATCTAGAATGCAACACCTTGTACTACCTTTAAAATAAGAACAAGTTAGCATCTAGGCCATCTTCTTAACATATTTTGAGGGGGTTTGGTCTGGTCCATAACACTCACTGGTGCTACCACAGCCATTGCCCTCTGGTTGACTGGCAGGACTTGGAGAGTGGGATTTCCATCCCTGGAGCTCCTTGATCCTGGAGAAGGCCAATAAAACCAACATGTCTTGCCTAGAGGAGGTGACATGGGACTTCCCATGGTTGAGACTCCCCATTGATGGACAAAAGCCCTCTTGCCCACTTTAAATGCCAACCATCATATCCTTCAGCAAGATTCATCTACATCCACACTGACTTCACATGTTGAACATTGAAATTTAACCCTCATCTTTCCCACCCACTCTTATCTCTGAGCCCCTTGTTCAGCCTTGCACTGTAATGGGAGGCGTTCACAAAGGAGATACTTTGGGTTCAGTGTAGACAAGCTCCCAAGGGTTTGAGAAGAAGAACTTCAAAGCTAGAGCTCTCTGCAGAGATGTCAAAAAGTATTAAGATTAAGGTGGAGATCGGAAAGGAAGATGATGAGAAATGGCAGGTGCATAATGCATTAGAGAGTCAAGCTAATTGGTGCTTTTAATTTAGTCATAGAATGTGCTCGTTGCTTGCTGGGACAATATTTGTTGCCTATCCCTAATTGCCCTTGAACTGAGTGGTTGGCTGGACTCTTTCTGAGGGCAGTTAAGAGAGTCAACCATACTGCTGTAGGTCTGGAGTTGCGTGTTGGTCAGATTAACTAGTCAACATGGTGTGACCAACATTTCCTCTGAGCACAGATAATGTTGATGATCAGAACAAGTTTATGTGGCCAACCCACAGGGCTTTTGGCTGCCTGACCTTTGACACAATGGTGATGGAAGGCACTTTAAAGACATGGATTTTTACACTGTGTAAAGACATAGTAACTTTGCATCTTGCCTTCATGTGATGCTCTATTAAGCATTGAGTTTGGCAAAAAAACTTAGAGAACAACTTTTTCTGAAGAAGGGTACTGACCCGAAACATCAACTTTCCTGTTTCCTCTGATGCTACCTGGCCTGCTGTGTTCCTCCAGTTCCACACTGTGTTATCTCCATCAACAACTTAGAGTATCCCAGCTCAAAGTAGCCTTTTCTCCAGTGCTGTTGCAGTTTTTCAGTTTCTTTTTTGTCTTCATCTGAATGTTTTTTGCCCTCTCATCCCTGTTTCTTTATATATAGAAGGTGGTTATATAGAATCCCTACAGGGTGGAAGCAGGTCATTCGGCCCATTGAGTCCACGCTGACCCTCCGAAGAGCATCCCACCCCTGCATTTCCCACCCTAGACACTATGTACAATTTAGCATGGCCAATCCACCTAACCTGCACATCTTTGGCCTGTGGGAGGAAACCGGAGCACCTGGAAGAAACCCACGCAGACACGGGGAGAATGTGCAAACACCACACAGATAGTCCCAAGGCTGGAATCGAACCTGAGTGAGGAAGCGGTGCTGACCACTTGTGTGTCTCTCTCTCTCTGCTCTGTCTGTCTCTGGCTCGCTCTCTGAGTTCATCTGTCTCCCCTCTTCCTCTATTTTTCTCTGTGTTTTCTCTCTGTTTCTTTCTTTGTCTATCTCTGCATATTTCCCATTCTGTCCTCGATTTCTCTCCCTCCCTTTGTGGTAACCTCTACTTTTCTCTCTCTGTGTTCACCTTTGTATGTTTCTCATTCTCTTCTGTTCTTCCCTCTCTCTTGCGTTCAACTTTCCACTTTTTTTCTATGTTTCTTTTACTTCTCCATTTTCCTCTTTATTTCCCGGTTCTTCTGTCTATTTCTCATTTTCTCCTGTCTTTCTTTCTGTTTTCATCTTTCTCTCTTCCTTTTTACATTTGTAACTATTTTCTCTCTCTATCAACTCCCTGTTTCTCTCTGCGTTTCTGTTCATCTCTGTCTGTGCATGTCTCTCTGTCTCTCTCTCGCGCTCAGCTTGTTTCTCTCCCACAGCTCAGACTGCTTGTACAGAATGCAAAAGCAGACACTAATTAAGCCCGGGACAAAGACAACACCCAGAGCTGCAGGATACTGTGCAGCTGACAATGGTGTGATTCTGAGCGAGGAAGCCTGCCACTGGCCTGATTTGTAAATGTGATCATGTTGATTTGTGACCTAGCAATTCAACAGAAACAGCAAACACTTGCTCTGAATGCTATTGAGAAAACCCAAACACTGTCCTCAACTGTTTTGCCTCAGTCACCTCTTCATCTGTTTCAGGAGTGAAGGAAAGCACCTGCAGACATTTGTTCACAGAGCACAGCTCTGTCAGCATTTAGCCTCTTCCCAGTCCATTTTGATTTTCAGCTTTTGAGAACCTCCTTAATGTGAAACCCTGGTGGACAGGATTCTTTCAAAGCAAAACCCAGAATTCAGCCTCCTCCATGAACTGTTTTAGTGACTTTTGTCTTCCAATCCCAAAGACACCTGGGGCGTATACTCCAAGCTGACACTGCAGTATTGAGAGAATGCTGCTTTATTGGAGGTGCTGTCTTTTAGATGAGGTGTTAGATCTCTTCACTGGTGAGCACCAAGAGCATCAGGAAACATAATAGTTCCCACCAATGGAATTGAGAAGGCAAAGATTGCCTGGGTGCAGGTTTGAGGACTATATGCATACAGCTTATATGCATACCCTTCTGTCTCTGTCTCTCACACACTCACACTCATATATTATATGTACACACACACGCGTGTACATGCTATCACACATGCGCATGCTCTCATACATGGCATGCACTCTCACACTCTCACGCAAGCTCCACAAACATGCACGCATGCTGTCACACGTGCTCACACACGTGCACATAAGCTCTTACACAAACATGCATGCATGCTGTCTCACATATGCACACGTGTGCGCTCATACACATGCTCACACACATATCAGCGCTCACGCTCACACATGCACACTCTCACACATCAGCGCTCACACGTGCTCACTCACACACATGCACGCTCATGTGTGTGCACACTCATGCTCTCACACGTGCCTGTTCTTGTGCACACATGCTCTCGCACATGTGCTCACTCACACACAAACACATGTACATGCTCTCACACACATGTGCATACTCTCACACACACAAACATGCATGCTCACACACACAAACATGCATGCTCTCACACACATGCATGCTCATACACGTGCACACAGGCACACACACGTTCATTCCCACACACATACTTGCATGCTGTCACACGTGCATGCTCACACACACACACACACACATGTGCATGCTGTCACACGCATACATGCATGCTCTCTCTCACACACATACACACACATGCATGCGCAATCTCACATGTCGTGCTTACGCACACATGCTCACTCATGTGCATGCTCTCTCGTGCGCACACATGTGCATTCATACATTCTCATTCGCACATATACTCACTGTCATTCTGTCACTCACAGACACACAGGCACACTCTCCCACACCCACACACATAGACACACTCCTTTTCACATAACATTACAAATTGGAGACAGACAGCCAAATCAAATCAGCCTCCCTATCCCTGTGTTCACAACACAGTAAGTCATTCGGTGGCCCTCAATTTTGACCCAAACAGTTCCTACCAGGACTGCCAATGCCACACACCAGGTTTATGGCTTAATCAAAAGATTTAACAATTTATTAATAATCTACTAACTTTATCAGAGCAAGGTGAAACCCCAAGATGATATAATTAATGTCTATGATTTAAACCCAATCATCTTTAATTCTAGCAACCCACTTTCACAGAGACTGACAGGCAAACAGGTACAGCTAAGGGATAAATCAAAAATGAAAATATATGAGATGTAGCTGACCAATTCACTTAAGCAGACTCCATGATCCGTAACATCACAGACACATGGAGTTGTATCTTGCTTGGTTTCTGAACACGCTAGTGCAGGCACTTAGCTCCCAGTAGTCTCTGAGGAATATTCACTTAATACTTAGAAATCAGAATCTATTCTCCAGACTTTTAGTAAGTTAACAATGGGAGGAAAAGCCAAGGAGCAATCAAATCTCTGTTTAGCTTTGGCAGGCACAACCCTTCTGACTTAAACACACAGTTCAAAACCCGTTCAAACTTTGGTTTCTCGTTGTTAGACTGGTTATCACCCTATGAGGTCCCAATTGACATTCATCATTGCCAACTGATTGAACATAATGCATCTCCAGAACTGAAACGTCGAGAGTTGTCTTTGAACAAGAATCAACTACCAGGCCTGTCCTCATAAATAAATATCAGTTTGTTTGTTTTTTTTTAAAAAAACAAGCTGATGCTCACGGTCCAAATGCCACCTTTAGCTCTTAGCTTAGAGTTCACAGCTCCAAACCGAAAATTATTAAAAAAATTTAAAATAAGAACAAGGTCTCAACACAAAGTAGAGCAGGGGAGTCTGCAGTGTCCCAGGCAATATGTATCCCTCAGTCACTACCTGTGAACACGTGATCTGAGAATCACAGAATTGTTATCGAGCAGAAGAGACCATTCAGCCAAATGTGCCTACATTACTTCCATCATAATTACATCTTCATTTTTGTATCTTCCTTTGTTGGTGCTTCATTGGTTGTCAGGATACAAAGTGTCCAGGCAATGATTGATGTCTCTTCTCAGAAGCTTGATGGTATTTCCCACTCACCAGCCAACTCGCATCACTCCACATTCTCGCTTTCATTTTCCCTGCAGGAAACAAGGAGGAGGAACAGGGAGGGAGGAGGGGGAATGGGTAGGGGGGCAGGAAGGTGGCAGCAGGGAAGGAGGGGGAGAAGGGAAGGAGGAGGGGGAACGGGTAGAGGGGCAGGACGAGGTGTGAGGAGGGTGGTAGCAGCGAGGGAGGAGGGGGAACAGGTAGGGGGACAGGAGGGGGTGTGAGGACGATGGTAGCCAGGAAGGAGGGAGACAGGTAGAGAAGAGGCAGGGAGCAATGGAAAAGGAGGGGTGCGGGTCAGAGAAATGGAAGAGAGGATGAGTGGCAGAGTGGAGGAGTGGGGAGAAGGGTGTCAGGAGGGTGTGGCAGGTTGGAGGAGGGGCAATGGGGAGAGTGCCAGCGGGGAAAGGGAAGAGTGGGAGTCAGGAGGGGGGAGTCGGTTGGGGAGAACAGGATAGGAGGAGGCGGAGGGATGGGGGAGCAGGAGGAGGAATGGAAGACTGGAGGGGAAGTGAGCAGGGATGGAGGAGAGGGAGTAGGAAGGGGGGAATCAGGAGTGGAGAACAGGGTGTGAGGAGGGGTAGTAGGGAGGGAGAAGGGGGAGTGAGGAGGGTGGGAACAGGGGGCGTGGGGGGCAAGAGTGAAAAAGAATGGGGGGAGCAGGGAGGATGGAGCAAGAACAGAGGAGGGGGGAGCATGGAGAGAAGAATGTGAAAGAGGAATGAGGAACAGGGGTGTGTAGGGAGGGAGGGGGTGAGTAGATCAGGCTGGAATGACAATTCACTTTATAGTAGAGAGAGTAAAACTGCAAATGAAACTCTACAGAGGTTTCGCAACCGTAAATAGGATCACCTGCAGAACAAATTCTGTGTGACATCAAAACACTTCCAGTTCTAAGTCCTGCTGTCAGTTTTCTTACAATGATCACTAGACTAAAACAACACACAATGTAGAACAAGAGCTGGTTGTACACTTTGTATGCAGCTCACAGCATCTCGTTCTACTCGTTCTCTAAACTGAGGGCTCATCTTCCAATGTCTTCCAATAAGACAATATCCTGCTTCTCTCTCTCTCTCTTTCTCTCTGACACACACACTCACGCTCGTTCTCACACTCTCTCTCATTCTCTTTCTCTGAGAAGTTGGAGCCTGTTGTGTTTCGAATCTTGCTGATCTCCACATAATCCATGGTTCAGAAGGCAAGGGAGATGAGATGCTCCTGTGGCTAGGAGGCCTGACTTCAAGTTCCAATGGTTCCAGAGGTGTGTAACAACATCTCTTAATAGGTTTATTAAAAATATCTGTCTCAATGATCTTCTGAATGAAATTGGAAGAAATAGGTTGTTCTGTATGTTTCAAATCTTTGTATTGTCATCTTCTGGTCTACAAGGTACTTTCGATCAAAAGCCTCTTTGTTAAAACAGCCGTAAGAGGTCGATCATCAGCCTTGGTGGGTGGTTACTGCAGTAGCAGAGAGAGAGTATGGATGTTGGAGTCAGTCATCTCAGCTCCTAGACATCTCTGCAGGAGTTCCTCAAGATATCTTCTTCAATAACCTTCCCACTATGATAAGGTGAGAAGTAAGTGGGGATGTTCCGCATTGATTGCATAATGTTCAACATGATTTGCGACTCCTCATATACTGAAGTAGTCCATGTTCAAATGCAACATGGTCTGGACAATATCCAGCCATGGGCTGACCAGTGGCAAGTAACACTTGTGCCACACAAAAGCCAGGTATGACTATCAACAATAAAAGACAATCTTCAATGCCCCTTGACATTCAATGTGTTACTATCACTGAATCTCCATTGTCCGTATCCTGGGGATTAACATTAACCAGGACTGAACTGGACTCGCCACATAAATAAAGCAGCTACAAGAGCATGCCAGTGTCTAGGAATACTATGGCAAGTGACTGCCCAAAGCCTTTCTAATATCTATAAGGCACAAGCCAGGAGTGTGATGGAATACTCCCCACTTGCCTGGATGGGTGCAGCTCCACCAACACTCAAGAAGCTTGACACCATCCAGGTTAAAGCAGCCCGCTTGATTGGCGCTACATCCACAAACATTCACTCCCTCCACCATCGACATTCAGTAGCAGCAGAGTGTACCATTCAAAAGATGCATTGCAGAAATTCACCAAAGGTCCCCCAGACAACACCTTCCAAACCCATGACCACTTCCACTTAGAAGGACAATGGCAACAGATACATGGGAACGTCGCTGCCTGCTACTCACTATCCCGACTTCGAAATATATCACCGTTCCGTCATTGTCACTGGGTCAACATCCTGAAATTCCCTCCCTAACAGTGTTGAAGGTCAATCTAGAGCACATGGACTACAGCAGTTCAAGAAGGCAGTTAGGGTTGAGCATGAAAATGCTGACCCAGCTAGCGACACCCACATCCTGTGAAGTGAACCAACAACAAAATAGGCTCAAGAAGGTGACGTTCATGTTCTTCAAACTGAGCAGGTTCAAGGGAGACTTAAAAGTAATGCACAAACTATGAGGAAATTGGGAACAAAAACAGAAGTTGCTGGAAAGGCTCAGCAGGTCTGCAGCATCTGTGAAGAAAAAAATCAGAGTTAATATTTTGTTTCTGGTAACCCTTCCTCAGATCTGATGGTAGCTAGGAAAATGTTGGTTTATATGCAGAAGATGGGTGGGGGGACGGGGTAAGAAGTAAGTGATAGGTGGGGATAGAGCCCAAAGAGAGAGAAGAGCAGTTGGACAGACAAAGGAGTAGATAACAATCTGGCTAGGAGGGTGAATAAACTGTTAGTGGCTAACAATAGGTTGTGTGTAATGGCAGACTATGTGATAACAAGGCCAGAAATGGAAACAGAGATGTCGAGGAAAGGAAGGGAGATGTCAGAAATAGACCAGGTGAAAGTGAGGGCAGGTTGGAAATTGGAAGCAAAACCGATGAACTTTTCCAATCAGAATTCCATTTCTGGGGATAAACTGACCATTAATATCCACTATAAACCCACCGACTCCCACAGCTACCTGGACTGTACATCCTCTCACCCCGCTTGCTGTAAAGACTCCCATTCCATTCTCCCAGTCCATCCCTCTCTGCTGCATACGTTCCGATGAGGCCAACTTCAACAAGGGAGCCCCCAAAATATCCTTCTTCTTCAACCAAGAATTCACCAGTATCACTGTTGACATGGCCCTCAACCGGAGCTGACCCATCTCCTGTACTTCCGCTCTCACACCCTCACTTCCCTCCCATAAAAGCAATAGGGCTCCCCTTGTCCTTACCTACCATCTCACCAGTATCCATATCCAGAAGAGCATCAGACGCCATTTCCGCCACCACCAGCAAGATACTACCACCAAACACATATTCCCTTCCTCCTCATCCGCCTACCGCAGGGATCGTTCCCTCCGGGACACTCTGGTCCACTCTTCCTTCACCACTAACACACCCCCACTGTGCCACAGCACCTTCCCCTGCAACCGCCGAAGGTGTAACACCTGCCCATTTACCTCCTCCCTCCCCAGTGTCCAAGGGACCAAACGTACCTTCCAGGTGAAGCAGCACTTCACCCACACTTCCCAGAATCTTGTCCACTGCATTTGCTGCTCACAATGTGGTCTCCTCTACATTCGGGAAACTAAGCATAGGCTGGGTGACCGCTTCACAGAACATCTACTTTCTGCCCACAAAAAAGACCCTGAGCTTCCAGTTGCCTGCCACTTTAACACACCACCCTGTTCTCTGGCCAACATCTCTGTCTCAGGCTTGCTGCAGTGTTCCAGCAAAGCTCAGCACAAGCTGGAAGAACAACACCTCATTTTCCACTTGGGGACCCTGAAGCCCTCCGGACTCAATATCGAGTTCAACAATTTTAGGCCCTGAACTCTCCCATTTCCTAGCCCCCTACCTCACATACCCAGGCCCTGTTATCACGTAGTTTGCCATTACACACAACCTAATGTTAGCCATTAACAGTCTCCATTAACATTCTCCAAACCCAATCATTACTTACTCCTTTGTCTGTCCAACTGATCTTCTCTTTGGGCTCTATCCCCACCTATCACTTTTTTCTTACCCCCTTCCCCAACCCGATCTTCTGCGTATAAATCAACATTTTCCAAGCTACCATCGGCTCTGAGGAAGGTTCACTGGACCCGAAACATTAACTCTGATTTCTCTTCACAGATGCTGCCAGACCTGCTGAGCTTTTCCAGCAACTTCTGTTTTCGTTCCCCAATTTCGTCCGAGTTTGAGCGTTTCTTTTGAACCTCCCTTGAACCTGCTCAGTTTGAGAGAACATGAATGTCACCTTCTTGGGCCTATTTTGTTGGTTCACTTCGCAGGATGTGGGTGTCGCTAGCTGGGTCAGCGTTTTAATGCCCATCCCTAGTTGCCCTTCAGCTTTTACAGACACTTCTGTTTTTGTTTCTGGTTTACAGCATCCACAATTCTTTTGGCTTTTATTTAGGAAATTGGGAAAACTGTTTCTCTAAATGACGGGCAGTTACCATAGGGGACAGAATGAAAATAAGAATGGTGTGAGATGGTGTTGAGAATTTTTTTTTGTTGCAATGAAATAAAGACAGTGAAATGGTGGTGAAAGCAGATTAAATATCTGTGCTTTATAATGTGTGAGAATGATGTGCAGGACTGCAGGGAAATCATGAGGGAGTGGATAGTAACATTAAATGGGTTAGTACAGCCATGACAGGCAAAAGTTGTCTCTTTCTGTCTTTAAGAATCTGTGATTCCGTTACTATTTTAATCATTTTATTGTTTATTTTCTTTGAGTATTTTCTCTCTCTACGCACCCCTGTACTTTTCAAGAAGATTGTTTCAGTCATACAGGGCATCGGTGAGACCACATCTCAATTACTGAGTGCAGTTTTGCTCTCTTTATTTAAGGAAGGATATTAAATACATTGGAGGTAGCTTAGCTTATTAGTACAATACCTGAGCAGACTGTCTTGTGGGGAAAGAGTGAAGGGCGATTCTATAAGATTGTGAACAGTCTTGACCGGGTGGATTTGAAGAGAGTGTTGTGGGGGACTGTAGAACAAGGGGCACTATTTTAAAATTAGGGGTCACCTTTTTAGGACAGAGGTGAGGGGAATTGTTTTCTCTAAGGGTTGAGATAACTTTCATTTAATATTTTTAAGACAGAGACAGGGAGATTCTTATCAGGCATGGGAATCGGAGCTAGGAGGGAAAGCGTATTTTGGAACACAATTAGATCTAATAGAAACAGCAGAACAGGCTGTAAAGGGTTGAATGGCCTGCTTCTGCTCCTAGTTTGTGTGTCAGTACATTCACATCCATCTACTTATGTCTTCTTTGTCCTGTTATAATTCTGCATTGCTACAGCAGGTTCATAGGGAAGGGCGATGACCTAGTGATATCATCACTAGACTATTAACTCTGAGGCCCAGGTAATGTTCTAGAGACCCTGCTTCAAATCCTGCCATGGCAGGTGGTGGAATTTGAATTCAATTTAAAACAAATCTGGTAACTAATGATAACAGTAAATCCATCTGGTTAACAAGGTGTAGAGCTGGATGAACACAG
>NC_063369.1:15978160-15993321 GCF_021869965.1 Rhincodon typus
ATCTAGGCCCAAAATGTCAGCCTTCCTGCTCCTCTGATGCTGCTTGGCCTGCTGTGTTCATCCAGCTCTACACCTTGTTATCTCAGATTCTCCAGCATCTGCAGTTCCTACTATCTCTCAAATTCATCTGGTTCATTGATGTCCATTAGGGAAGGGATAGAGTCATACAGCACAGAAACAGACCCTTTGGTGCAACTAGTCCATGCTGATCATAATCCCAAATTAAACTAGTCCCACCTGCCTGCTTCTGGCCCATATCACTCCAATCCTTTCCTATTCATGCACTTATCAAAATGTCTTTTAAGCATTGTAATTGTGCCCATATTCCACACATGAACCACCCTCTATGTAAAAGATTTGCTCTCATGCCTTTTTTTAAATCTCTTTCCTCTCACCTTAAAAATGTGTCCCTAGTCTTGAAATCCCCCAAACCTTGGGAAAAAACACCTATCATTAACCCTATCTGTATCCCTCATGAATTTAGAAAATTCTATACGGTCTCCTCTCAACCTCCTAATCTGCCATCTTTACCTGGTTTGGCCTACATGTGACTCCAAATCCACAAGAATGGCAGCTTTGGACAAATACAAATGGGTAATAAATGATGGCCCAGCTAATGATGCCCACATCCCCTAAATGAATGAAAAAATGTATGAGAGACCTCAATAATGAGAAGTTAATAACTAAAATTATGTTCTTATAGCTCAAGGTTGTATAGTTGAGCTCATGATCTTGTTGAATGGTAGGGTAGGCTTGAGGGGCCGAATGGCATACTCCTGATCCTATATATCATGTTCTGCCTCTTGTGGTGGAGTCTACTACTGATGTCTATGAAATGGTGGAGAGGATTCACAATAAATATTTGGATCAGTTTCCCCAGTGTCATCCCAGCCAATGATTTACCCCCTTTCCACTGAGACAGTTCAGCTCTTTCTAATTATTATTTTGTTGAACTGCTCAACCAGCTGTGCCAACCTCCCTCCATTCAGTAATGAACCTGTCAGCCTGACCCCAGTGAGTCCAGAATGAGTGGGAACAGCCTCCTACATTGACAATCTGCAATCTGGAGATAAGGGAGTGTTGAAGGGGTGGTCTGATGTTATCATTTTACTTCAAGACATTTCCAGAAATGTCAATTTTTCAGTATTGCAGCCAGATGGATACAAACTGAAGAAGTACATCAGTTGTCAAGAGACAGAGAGAGAGAAAGCTGTCTCCTAAAGAGGTCCCAAAATGATTTACAGCCAGTTAATAGCCTGTTGCAATATAATTATTGAAGTAGTACTTAAAAAGTGTTTTCTAAATCCTTCTCACCTTACATTGTGTTGTGTGGCACTATCGCATGCTAAATGACTCAGAATTTGAACAGATTTAGCAACTTAAGACTAGACATTCCATAAAACACATCAGTAGTGGAATTGTACTCCAACGCAACGTGCAACCTCATGGCCTGGCATTTCCCCATCTACCATTTCCATCAAACCAGGAGTTTAACTCTTATTCAATAGAGAGTGCAGGAGGGCATGCTAGGAGCAACACCAGGCATACTTCAAAATGAGCTGTCAACACGATGAAGCTACCAAACAGGACTACTTCTATGCCAAACACCAAAAGCAGCAAGTGATAGACAGCGTTAAGTGATCCCACATTAAACAGATCAGATCTGAGCGCTGCAGTCCTCCACATCCAGTCATGAATGGTGGTGGACAACTAAACAACTGACTAGAGGAGGAAGATCCATAAATATCTCCATCCTTGATGGTGGAGCCCAGCAAATCAGACAAGCAGATGATCTATTTTGGTCTCTTCCCAAGCACCCCCCTCCAGCATCACTGATGCCTGTTTTTAGTCAACTCGATTCACGCCAGGTGATATCAAGGAACATCCGAAGGTACTGAATATTGCAAAGGCTATGTGCCCTGACAACTTTCCTGCAATAATATGTGTGCCTCAGAACTAGCCATCCCTGTAGCCAAGCTATTTTAGCACAGCAACAACACTGATACCTATCTGACATTGTAGAAAATTAACCAGTTATATCCTGTTGACAAAAACCTGGAGAAAGCCAAGCTAGTCAGTTACCATCCCACTGGTCTACTTTTGATTATCTTGCAAAGTGATGGAAGGGATCGCTGACAGTGCTACCAGGTTGCTCAGCAATAAATAGCTCACTGGTGACCAGGTTTGGTTCCACCAGGGCCACTCACCTCATTACAGCTTCAGGAGGCGATGGCCTAATGGTATTATCGCTGGACTGTTAATCCAGAGACCTAGATAATGTTCCGGGGACCCGAGTTCCAATCCTGCCTTGACAGATGATGGAATTTGAATTCAATAGATATCAGGAATTAAGAATCTAATGATGACCATGTCAATTGTTGGGGAAAAAACCCATCTGGTGACTAATGTCCTTTAGGGAAGGAAACTGCCATCCTTATCTGGTCTGGTCAACATGTGACTCCAGACCCACAGCAATGTGGTTGACTCTGAACTGTCCTCTGGGCAATTAGGGGTGGGCAATAAATGCTGCCTAGCCAGCGATGCCCTCGTCCCATTAATGAATAAGAAAAAGTTACTGCAGTCACTACGTTCCAGAGGTGAGATGAGAGACTGACCTCAACATCAAGACCACCTTTGACTGGAGTCTTTGAATATGATGTTCTATCTTCTGTGGAACCTGTGCCCGTCTTTCCCAGAATTCCACATTTGGGACATTCCGAATATACTTCCACCTCTGCCACTGTATCAAACAGCTCTTAACAAGGCTAGACAGTAATGCAGTGGGGTTTGAATCCCACCATGGCAACTGGTGAAATTTGAAATAGATATAAACTCAAAGGCTTCCCTTCCCATTGTCGCATTTTTAAGGCTGCAGATCACCGATGTCTTTCTGTTGTCACTCCTATTTCTCATTTATCTTTGGCAACAACCTCCAAGAGTACTTCACTTTCCGTCTGTACAGTGCAGACGCACACTTTTACCTTAGCAACACCTTTCTTGCTAGAGTCTAACTCAATGCCTCAAAAACCTTTTCCACCTCCATTTTGATGCTTCAAGTTTGGCATGGCACCCAGAGGGCAGTTCAGAGTCAAAATTAAAATCACCAAAAGGACAATATAGTACTGTTTTGTATTTAATTTATCAAATTTCACTCCATATAGTACACCAAATGAATATCTCTGTTTTCAGTAATGTGAAAATGTTATTTTATGTACTCCCTTGGCCTGCCTGTTCATCTCCAGAGCAGAAAAGCACCTGGCTGTTAAGGATGAAAAAACTCCAAAGACCATTATCCCTTCACCAAGTCACCTTTTATCTCCACATAGAGAGTCCATGACAGTGAACCAGTTCCCTCAGAGCCACCTGTCAGTGAACGGGATGTCTGACACTCCTGCTCTCATCTGTCAGTCAGGGCTCCCTGATTGGACCAGGTTAACAGCCCCAATCAGGGGATTCATATTCTATGAAGTCCACCTGGCTGACCTTGTTACAATCACTACAAAGGAGTTCTGGAACTTTCTGCTCCTTCTTTGCCCCAACACTCCAATGCAGCACGAACTCCTTCCCAACTCACTGGTCTTCCAATTGCAATTTGCATTCATCGATGTAACCATGTCATGTATGTAGTCACTTGAAGGTAAGGTCCCCTCACCTCCCTGTGAACCTGGCTGGAAAAGAAAATTGAGTGCACTGAAATGGGCCTTGTAGCTAATTCCAGCCATGATCTAAATTGCTCCTCCTGTGACCTCATTAGGCGTCACAACCCTGACTTGGGAACCCTTGCTCTGAATTTCCAGTTCACCTGTCCAGTATTATAACATTCAAATTGCCTATTTGCCTTCTGGGAGAGGATCAAAGAGTGAAAGAAAAAGTAAAAACAAATGTGAATCTTTGGAAATGAACATACTGGGACTCCATTTTGAAGTAACGTCACCATTGTCCCGGAGGACCACAGGGCTGCTCTCACATTAGAGAGAGAGAAAGAGATGACTGGTGATGATTTAATCTGAGGGTCACCACACGTTAGGTGAGGGGAGATGTTGAGTATGAGAGTCCTTCACGGTAACCTCAGCCGGTGCAGGGATTGAACCCATTCTGTTGGCATCGCTCTGCATTGCAAACTAGCCTTTATCATTTTGAAGTACAGACAGTTGTGTTCTTGAGTCCATTCACAAGTCAATTTGTATATGAGGTGTGACACAATGCAGGGCAACATTAAATGTCTGGTCGTAAGTACAGGAAATGGTTGTATATTAGGTCTTTAAATTTATGCCCCTGTATGAGATCGAGTTTGTAAGTACAAGCAAAAGGAGACTCCCTGTATATCTCATCCGCAAGTTTTTCTGGTTTCCCTTCTGGAGTATTCATTAAAATAGGATGGTTAGAAACCGGTCAGGTCCCTGTTGCAAATTCTTTTGAGTTTTAACCTCTGACTCGAGACTAACCCAAATTTTGATGGGTGTTAAATTTCAGGCATTGATGTCAGATTCAAAAAAAAAGGGGTGGATTACTGTAAGTAAATAAAAATCAGCATGCTTGTGATGTGAAGTGAAAGTAGGAATCAGTTGGTTTAAATTACAATCTTCCCCCAACTTGAGATGATTGCAAATCTTGAAATAAATTGAGATTACTTTAAACAGTGATTGGAACTGTACTTAGCAGCTCATGAGACAGATGGAGAAGGCAGAAAGATGAAGGTCTCAATTTTCTTCATGAATAGTTCGATATACTTGCACCGATTTCAACTTTTAAGAAGAAAAGGGTCTGGTACTGGATGTAGTGTTGAATGCACTTGAGAATTCCTGCATTGAATGCACATCATTACAGTAATCAGGCTGAAACCATTCATCATTATACATGGAGGACCAATTCGTGAATCAACAAGTAAGACCAGGATAGGGCTTGTGTTATATAACGGTAGTATCCCTACCTCTGGGCCTGATGTCCTGCTTCAAATAACACATCTGAACAGGTTGATTAAAAGATATCTAAAGATAACGACAACTTAACAAAGCAAATTCCTTGAGGCTGTAACTGTACAGTACAGATAAACAGCAGAGCAGAACAGAATAGTAAAGAAGCTGGTTAAGGACTTGTGCAGTGGGGAGAATGGAATCAATCAGGCATTGCTCAGGAATGTGATTACGGAAGATACCAACAAGGAATCTGAAAGGCTTTCTGTCAAGGGGAAGAAAGGAGTCGATTGTGCAGGGCATAAACTAAAAAGCAGACACAAGTTTGGCAGGAGATATGCCAGAAGGAACGATGATAAATGTTACGCACAGCAGTGAAAAAGAGGATTCAACCAAGCAATGTGGAAGGGAAAAAAACTACTTTAAATATCTTCTGCGGATGTAATAGCTGCAAATCAAGCATGAGGATGGAACTTGATGGGTCATGATAGCAATAGTCGCACCATTTAATTTGGATATAGGTGTGGGAGCGCATGTCATCTTCAAGTGTAACGTTTGAACTGATGGTGAATGAAGATGCCAGTAAACAGAAAATGCACATGTACCAAACATAAACCGTTACCCTCAGATATCGAACATCCAATTTTAGCCCTTTTGTAAGGAATCGGCGAGGATGGCATTTACAGCAAAGACCTCAAGGGCAGGCTGTGCGATGAAGCCCTCTGTGCCTTGAAGAACAGCTTTTTAAATGTTTTGTTTAGCTCGCCTACCCACGCACTCAGTCCCAGTGTAAGAGGTGCAGAATAATAAAGGTTGAAAATCAGCCACACAGGAACTGAGTGCGTGGGAGGAGCTGTTAAACAGAGCATTGAAAGGGCTCCAGAAGTGGCAATTGAGAGCCTGTTTACACAGCGGCTTCGCTGGATTGGAACAATACTCTGAGATCTATTACATCCATAAATGAATTAATTCCTTTCTGTAACCACGGCCAAATACGTGGACCTAATTATCATTTCCTCCTGACCTCTGCAGAGCTCTCAGCTTGGCAACTCTGTCTCCTGTCATTTCCACAGGACTTGACTAGCCTTTCTCACACAACAGAGCTAGAATCAAACAAACCTTACAGGGAAAACAGGCTATTCGACCCATCAAGGCCACACCAACCCTCCGAAGAGCATCAAGGCCCAGTCTCACCTCCCACATCCCTGTAACCCTGCATTTCCCATGGCCTGTCCACCATCTTGGACTATGGGAGGAAACCAGAGCAGCCGGAGGAAGGCCACGCAGACAGGGAGAATGTGCAAGCTCCATACAGGCAGTTGCCTGAGGGTGGAATGGCTGGGGAGGCAATGGCCTTGTGGTATTATCACTGGACTGTTAATCCAGAGACCCAGATAATGTTCGGGGGACCCGGGTTTGAATCCTGCCACGGCGTATGGTGGAATTTGTATTCAACAATAATATCTGGAAGATTTTAGTGTAGATTTGTAGCTCGCGTTGTGGTTGGTTGGCTTGCCAAACTGGTTTGTTGTTCTGCAGATGTTTCATTATCCTGCTGGAGAACATCATCAGTGCAGCCTCCGATGAAGTGCTGTTGTCTTTTCCTGCCTGTTATTTAAACTCTCGTGTCTGTTGAGCTGGACTACCTCACCTCCGGTTTTCCTTTGGAACAACGAACCAGCTCGGCGAGCCAACCAACCACAAAAGTATCTGGAATTAAGAATCTAATGATGACCATGAATTCATTGTCGATTGTCAGGAAAAACCCATCTGGTTCACTAATGCCCTTTAGGGTAGGAAACTGCCATCCTTACCTGATTTGGCCTGCATGTGACTCCAGATCCACAGCAATGTGGTTGACTCTGAATTGCCCTCTGGGCAGTTAGGGATGGACAATTAATGCTGCCTAGCCAGTGACGCCCTCATCCTGTTAATGAATAAAAAAAGAATTGAACCTGGGTCCCTGGCACTGTGAGGCAGCAGTGCTAACCACTGAGCCATTGTGACATCCAAACAACCGACCAAACCGCACAATCTTTAAAAAGTATTTGAAGTGTCACAACATTCAAGTGCAGGAAAGTGGTAGTATACTTACAGCAGTACAGATTTTATGGCTGAAGGGCCTCTTCTCTATTGCATTTTTCTATGAAATCAGCATCAATGAGGGGTAGGGAGGGAGAAAACAGGAGTGAGGGACAGGACAGGAGAGAGACATGAATTAAGATCAGAGCAACAAGTAGGAAATGAGAGAGATTGGGAAGAAAGAAATGGCAGTGATAATGAATGGTGGAATTGTTCTCAGGAAAGGATGTATATGAAATGAATGAATGGTACAGGGAGAGAGACTAAATAGCATGGAAAAGAGGGATTGATGGACAGACAAAAGCTATAAACAACAATGATGGAATGAGAAAGGACGATTTGAGTTTCTATTCAGTAATTTGACAAATTTCAACTCTGTATTCAGCATCCTTGGGTTTAATATCAGGAGCCATTCCCTTACGATCGGGGAGGGCCTGTACTGTGCTGTACTGTTCTATGTTCTAGGTTCTGTTTTCATAATTATTGAACAGATGCTAGACTGACAATATTGTAACCCCCGGAACATAACAAATCTGATATATTATGGGTGCGCCTGTTATCCCGGGTGTGGGATCCTGTTTGCTGGAACATTAAGGATAAACATTGCAATCAGACCCGGCCAATTATAAACCTGACGTAATGTGTGGGTGAACAGCAGGTAGTTTACGCTGTGTTCCAAGCTGTTCTGCAATGTGCTTCTCACAAACAAAGTTCACGCCTTTGCCCGGCTCGGTTCACTTTACGCATGAGCAAAGACCCCAAAACTAACAGCCTCTGAATTGGGAAGAGAGGCCCGTCCCTATGTTTTGGACTGCACATGATTGTCCCTCTGATAAAGTCAGGATACTGTGGATGCTGGAAATCTGAAATAAAAAGAAAGTGCTGAAGAAACTCCGGAGGACCAGTGTCCTCTGCGGAGAGAGAGACAAGAGTTAACATTTTGAAAAAAATTTTTTTTGGTTAACATTTTGAGTCTGGAGTGACTGTTCTTCAGAATTGGTGTCCCTGTGTCCCAGGAGACCAAAGACTTGACATCCCTATTATGGATTGGTCAGTTGAGCGGCCAGCCAAGCCAGCTTCCACCTACCCAGGAGTAAGCTCCTTTGTCATGTCCCTACCTCTTCTTGGTTTATATGGGAGGCCAGTCTATCATAGGCTGTCGACTGAATGCCTCATTTTTTTAAATTTACTAGTGGGACGTGAGCGTTGCTGGCTGGGCCAGTATTTACTGACCATTGCTATGGACCCTTGAGAAGGTAGTGGTGAGCTGCCTTCTTCAACTGCTGCAGTTCACATGCTGTAGGTTGACCCACAATGCTGTTGGGGAAGGTATTCCAGGATTTTGACCCAGTGACAATGAAGGAACAGCGATATATTTCCAAGTCAAGATGGTGAGAGGCAGGTGGTAATCCCATGTAACTGCTGGCCCTGTCCTTCTAAATGGAAGTGGTCATAGATTTGGAAGCTGCTATGTAAGGATCTATGGTGAATTTCTGCAGTGCATCTTTTAGATGGTACATAATGCTGCTACTGAGCATCGGGTGGAAGGAGTAGATGCTTGCGGATGTGGTGCCAATCAAGCAGGCTTCTTTGTCCTGGATGATATAAAGCTTCTTGAACATTGTTGGTATCGCACCAATCCAGGCAAGTAAAGAGTATTTCATCGCACTCTTGACTTCTGCCTAGTAGATGCCGGACAGGCTTTGGGGAATCAGGAGGTGAATTACTTGCCACTGTATTTGTAGCCTCTGACCTGCTCTTAGGGCCACTGTATTTATGTGGCGAGCCCAGTTGAGTTTCTGGTCAATGTTGATAGTAGGTGATTCAGTCATGGTAACACCATTGAATGTCAAGGGGTGGTGATTGGACGGTTTCTTTTTGGAGATGGTCATTGCTTGACATTTGTGTGGCACAGATGTCACTTTTTGCCACTTGTCATCCCAAGACTGGATATTGTTCAGATCTTGTTGCATTTGAACACGGGCTGCTTCAGTGTCTGAGGAGTTGTGAATGGTACTGAACATTGTGCAGTTATTAACAAACATCCCTACTTCTGACCTTATGATTGAGGGAAGATCATTGATGAAGCAGCTGAAGGTGTGTGGGCTTAGAGCCAAGAACTGAAGAACTCCTGTAGAGATGCCCTAGAGCTGAGATGACTGACCTGCAACAACCACAGCTATTTTCCTGTGTGCCAGGTATGACTCCAACCAGAGGAGAGTTTGCTTTCTGATTCCATTTTTGCTGGAAGGTTCCTTGATGAAGGAGGGCTCCTTGATGCCACGTAGGGTCGAATATGGCCTTGATGTCAAGGGCTAAGTACAAAGCAGCCAGATCAAACTCATTGGTCACACATTTCTCGTTCTGCAGCAGAGAGTCAGACATGGGTAGGGGCAAAGTGCATTAGCCATTCTCATCTCAGTACAACCTCATGCCCACTGAGCAGGAAGATGGGCAATCATTTACATGCGAACATCAGCAGAATGTCTTCAGGAACTCTGTTGCCTCAAACTGTGATGGGACATGCCGTAGAGACCTCCGAATCCACAATCCCAAAATGCTGCACATTCTGTGGATTTACCCCACCCTTTGAGCCAAAGCTAAGTTCCCAGAGCAGCCACAAGCTGACTTAATGGACCAGAACATCCTCACTAGGCTGAACAGCCAGAGATTCCTGGGTAACATCCTCTATTGAAGTGTATATTCATCCAAATATTAATCCTAGAGAAAGTAGTCAGATGTCTTTAAAGCTGACAACAAAGGCTGTCAAAATCAGATTGATAAGCTTGGCTTTATCATTTCTGTCTGCTATGTTCATCATTTCAGTGAGAACATGAGTGAATGTTCAAATTATTATATCTTGAAAAGGCATTGTAAATATGCAGCTTCTTTTTCCAGATATCGAACTTTGAAAAGTAGCTGCCAGATACAGTGAAGACCTTAGACTGTTTACATGCAACTGAAAAATACTGATTAATAAACACATTTACATTAGGTTACTGGAGATGTATCTTAGGATGTCACAGTTAAACTCCCATCTTAAACCAGTAACCTTGGGTTACCCTAATTTGTTACCCAATTAATCCCCTCAGGTTTCCCCAATACTATACCCAGAAGAGGGAGCAGTTACATTGTGGGATGAGTAATCCAGAGGCCCAGGATAAAGCTGATGGAATTTAAATTCAATGAATAAGTACAGAATCGAAAGCTAATTTAAATAATAGTGACTATGAAGTTACTGTCGATTGCCATAAAAATTTATCTGATTCATTCGTGTCTTTTAGGGAAGGAAAGCTGCCACCCTTACCCAGTCTGGCCTACATGTGACTCCAGACCCACATCAATGTGGTTGACTCTTAATTTCCTTCTGAAATAGTCTTAGCAAGCTGTTCATTTCAAGGGCAATGAGAGATTGGCAATAAATGTCGGCTTTGCCAGCAACACCCTTACCCCAATAATTAAAAAGGACACATTTTCACACCAATATCCCACTTTATAGTCATTATACGATTATCCTCATCAATTTTGGTTATGCTAATTGTACAATCAATTTAGCCCAGTAACTCCAGGTTACTCCAATTATAGACCCGGGTTACATCAGATAGCCCTTACAATAGGCCTCAGTGACTCTGAATTCTGCTCCTGGAAGTAATACTCTCGTTGAAGAATTAATTAGAAATATAGTGAGTGACTCAGAAGTTGGCAAAATCCTCAGATAAATCAACATAATTAGTTAATGCTAACAAAGAAGTGGTAAATTGCACATTTTGCTTGGCTCTGAGAAACCTCTGATGGGATGTTAAAAAGAATGGTTTTGTTATTTTGAGCTAAAGAGGAATGTGTGCAAATCAAAAATGATCAGATGTGCTGTTGAGTTTCTGACCATTGAAGCAATTGGTCTCTTTCCAAATTAGTGTAAATCCAAAACTCTCAGGAAGGACGGGTGCAGGTTCTTGAAAAGTTCTCGAAGGTTGGCCTTTCGACGGAAGAGGGAGTAGGAGGAATGAAAACAGAAATAGCTGGAGAAACTCAGTGAGTCTGGCAGCATCTGTGGACAGAGAAACAGTTAACGCAGTGGAAACAAGGCCATGAAATATTTTTAAGACTGAAAGGTAGAGATAGATTCTCTAAAATAAAACAAAGCATTGTGAGTGCTGAAGTTCTGAAACAAATGTAGAAATTGCTGGCGAAACTCAGCAAGTCTGACAGCGTCAATGGAGAGAAAGCAGAGTCAAAGTTTCATGCCCTGTGACCCTCCTTCGGAACGGATCGTAGCTCAAAAAAGATGGTATTTATGCTAATAGCAAGGGGTGAAGAAGAAAAGGAGTGAGTGGATATTTGGAGGTGGAGCCCAGAGAGAGAGAAGAACAGTTAGGCAGACATAGGGCTGGTTAATAGTGAGCTAGGGAAGGGGAAAAGCTGATAATGAGGACAATGAGTCAGTGAAAATGGGTTGGATTTTGCTGAAAGAAGCCCATGTCCTGACAGGGCCTGGGATGTGGGGTTGGGTAAAGGACATGGAAGGAAGTGTTCAGCCCTTAAAATTATTGAACTTGACATTGAGTCCTGAAGGCTGCAGGGTCTCCAAGTCGAAAATGAGATGCTTTGTCTAGACTTGTTTGAAGATATTTTTTTCTGAGGTGATGGGATTGATAATAAAGTCAGACTTCAGCTGCAACCACCTCTGTAACCAGAGTTGAAGTTTTTCACCAAAGTGGTCAAGAAGAAAAGTTTCTCAGAAGGAGTGAATGCTCCTTTATTTTCACTTTGGCCCTGGGGTGCCTAGTTGTACAGCAGTTCTTTCGATGGTGTTTGTCTGTGTCAATCTCCTGGTCGAGAATACTGTCTCTCTAATGTTCTTTCTCAGAGAGTTCCTCTTGGAGTTGTGTTCAAAATGGTCTGTCACGTCAGGTCAACTTAAGACAGCTACCATCCCAAAAACTGTTGCATCATGCTTTCGTGATCTCTTAGTCAAGGATATTAATTTTTAACAGTCTCAGTCAGTAGTTTGGATGATTGTCGTAGTCACATTGTGGTGACCGAGGATGAGCTATTCACACCTCCAGGAGAATCCTTGTTAAGGAGTTTCAGATTAGTCTTGGAACTATTCATTAAATTTCAAAATGGCTTATCTCCTGCTGACACACTTCAACAGGAAGTCACTTTGAATGCCCACATCACAACTGGAGCCAGAGTTTGGAAGTGGAACTGGCAGTGGTATCTCTGTTGTTATTGTCCTTCCCTCACTATCCCATTTTCAGATTGTCCAGACCACTCAGTGACCCATTTATCCAGACCTGTCACTGTCCCATTGTCCTCTCTCCTCACTGTCACACTATCCACTCTCCTTACTACCGCACTGTTCACTCCCCTCACTGTCCCATTCCTTCACTATCCAATTTTGCACTCCACTCACTGCCTCATTGTCCACTCTCCTCACTGACCCATCGTCCATTCCCCCTTACTGCCCCATCGTCCACTCCCCTCTAACAGCCCTGTTTTTCACTCCCATCACTGCCCACTTGTCTCACAACATAATAGTCCACTCTCCTCACTGCCCCATTGTCCACTCTCCTCACTGCCCCATAGTCCACTCTCCTCACTGCTTCATTGTCTATTCCCCTCACTGCCCCATCGTCCAATCCCCTCACTGCCCCATCGTCCACTCCCCTCACTGCCCAATCGTCTACTCCCCTGACTGCCCCATCGTCCACACCTCGGTCTGCCCCATCGTCCACTCCCCTGACTGACCAATTCTCCACTCCCCTAACAGCCCTGTTTTTCACTCCCATCACTGCCCACTTGCCTCACAGCACCATAGTCCGCTCCCCTCACTGCCCCATTGTCCACTCTCCTCACTGCCCCATTGTCCACTCTCCTCACTGCTTCATTGTCCACTGTCCTCACTGCCCCATCGTCCACTCCCCTCACTGCGTCATTGTCCACTTCCCTCACTGCTTCGTCATCCACTCCCCTCACTGAGCCATCATCCACTCTCTTCACTGCCCCGTTGTCCACTCCTCTCACTGCCGCACTGCCCTCTCCCTTTATTGACCATTGTCCACTCCCCTAACTGCCCGTTGTCCACTCTAATCACAACGCTACTATCCACTTACCTCACTACCCATTATCCGTTCCCTCACCACCCCATGACACCTGTTTCTAGGCTCCCCAACAGGGCAAAGCATCCTCTCAGTATCCACTCTGGTAAGCCCCCTCAGGATATTATATGTTTCAATCAGATCACCAAATTGTTCAACCTTTCCTCATAAAACAATCCCCTTCATCCCAGGAATCAATCGTGAGCCTTCTGCTCCAAAGGCAATTATTCCGTTTTCCTCCTAATAAATGGAACCTCAGTGAGACCACACCTGGAGTACTGCGTGCAGAATTCATCTCCTTACCAAAGGAGATTTACCTTGGAGAAATTGCAGGTTTCCAAGACTGCTTCCTGGGGGAAGAGAGTGTCTTTTGTGTGGAGATTACATAAACAAGGCCTATATTCAGTCGAGAAAAAAGACGGAGGTTATCTCTTTGAAACATATAAATTTCTTAAGGGATTTAACAGATGAAATAATGGGATATTTTGCCCTGGCTGAGTTTTTGGAAACGAGGGGATCACATGCTCAGAATAGACAGTCAGCCAGTGTTTATTGAGATGAGCCGGAAGCCCATTAGCCAAAGGGTTAGGAACCATCAGAGATCGCTATTCCAGCGGCACACTCGTTCTCTGAATGTATGAATTCAGAGATTGATAAAAAATTGGGGTAGCAATATGGGATTACATAGGTGAGGTTGAAGATCAGACATGATCTTATCTAAAGGCTCGAGGGGCTGAATGGCCAACTCCTTTTATTTTTGCGTGACACATACCGAGTTGCGACGTTGAGATGATATTTGTTGGTGGCATCACTGACCAGGCATGAGGCTTGTCACGGAAATGGTGTGCTGAGCTAGCCTGAGGTGAACATCCAGAGAGAACAGAGGCTTTAAATCTCGCACCTTATTTCCCAGACCCTATCTTCCAGCGTCCTGCCAGAGTGCGGGTTCCTGAGGCACACAGGAGGATGCTGAACAGTTGACCTGCACAGTACAAAACATCAGTCTTACAATATGGAAGCTGTCACCACCAAGCTTCATGTGGATAGGGTTACCTTGGTTAAAAAAAAATCACACCATGCCTTTCAGACAAAAATGTCAACTTGTCGAAAACCATGATGAAAGACCTCAAAACAAATCTGCAATCACAAAGCCTGGGTATTTTCAAAGAGGCTACTCCTACAAGGGTTGGATATGAACCTCTACAGCCAATAATACAATATCCGTCAGTACAATGTAGAAAGAATTATGTGCTTTCTTCCTGCTTCAAGTCTGATGATTACTGGCAAGCTGTCACTTGTGTATTAGATTTTCCACTTGATGTAGAGGAAAGATATGCACAGAAGAGAAAAAGAACTATTAAGCGTGACGTTTGCTTGTGAAAGGACCAATCAGTTTGTACGTGGCTAGGATTAGTGTGAAATGGGCCACAAGCTGCTTAATTGCTCTATTTGTGAAATCTTTGAACAATTGTCCTTTGAATGATGATCAGACGACAGGAATATGGCCTGAAGGTGTTCTGTACGTTGGGCAAATTTATACACCGTGGAGGCACTGTCAAAAACAGTGGGCTAGAAAGCAAAAGCTTATGAATAAAACTGATGAGGATAATCATTCTGGAATTAACACCTTTCTCAAAAATTATTAGACGATGCCAGAATCTGACTGGACGATCAAGTCAGTTAGGTCTGAGTCAGAGGAGGGTGAGACCTGCCTGGAAAGTACAACGCTGCAGGAATGATCATGAGGAAAGCAAGATTGCTGTTCACAATTGTCCACAATTTCAAGAGGGTTGAAACTGTAATGCAGAGTTAGAAGTAACAGATAGAATGATTCATGAGAGGAATAGATATGCAATTGTAAAACTCCAAATAAGTCAGCTTCAAAAGATCCGTGAGCAAGCTTATAGCTCTTTGCAAGTTTTGAAACATAGGTGTAAGGCTGGAAGTTGAGCCCAACAACTTCAAATAATAGTAATAACAGGATCTTAAAACTTACAATGAGACCATTCAGCCCATCATGTGTGTGTGTGTGTGTGTGTGTGTGTGTGTGTGTGTGTGTGTGTGT
>NC_063369.1:15993331-16004968 GCF_021869965.1 Rhincodon typus
TGTGTGTGTGTGTGTGTGTGTGTGTGTGTGTGTGTGTGTGTGTGTGTGTTTATGTAGCCTATATATTGCAACAATTCACACAAGCTCCTTCAACAACACCTTCCAAAACTCTTAACCTCTACCATCTAGAAGGACCAAGGGCAGCAGATGTAGGGGTACACCGATCACCTGCGAGTTCTCCTCCAAGCCACTCACCATCCTGACTTTGAAATATATTGCTGTTCCTTCAGTGTTGTTGGGTAAAAATCATAGAATCCTCTCCCTAACAGCATTGTGGGTCTGTCTACAGCACATAGACTGCAGTGGTTTCAGAAGACAGCTCACCACGACCTTCTCAAGGGCAGTTAGGAATAGCAAAAAATCCTGGTCCAGCCAGCGTTGCCCACATCCTCTAAATGAGTTTAAAACGTCTCTTATGAAGATTTATCCAATTAGTTCAATTCTCTTGCTGTTGCCCAATAATCTTGCAATGTTTCTTCCCTTTTCCAGGATTTATCTGATTCTCTTTTGAAAGTTCCTTTCGAATTGGTTTCCACCATCCAGTACTTTTCTGGAGTGTAACCACTCACTGTATTAAAAAAGAAGTTACTGACAACTACTCCACATACCCAAAGGTACACTCAATACACAGCACATGCGCAAAATGATCATCAAAAGCACGAAAATCATTTTTTTAAACCGGGCAAGTAATATCTATAGTGACAAAGGAGCATGCTTTGTAAATGCTGAGTTCAGCCACTTGAACGAAAATGGGATTTGTTCACACCATTACAGTCCAAATTACCCACACTTGACTGAGATGATGGACATGGTAGTATACAGCATGCAAGATCTCAAAGACAATGAGAATAACGTGTACAGGAATCCCTTCATTTATTATAGTACTCTGATTACAGAACAGTACATCTGCTATTGGCAAATTAGCCATTGAAAAAGAATTCGTCAAGCCAGGATAATTGCTGCACACAAGGACGCCATTCAGCCCATTGTTCCAATGCATTTACTGGTTCCACATCAAAGCTAATCCACATTCTTCCCAATTTCTTGCTCATTCCCCATGTGCCTTAATTTAAATAAAAGTCTTCAAGCATTTATCCAGCTTCCAATTAATTAACGTGATTGAATTGTCATCAGTTGGATTTGTGCTAAGGATTTCAGCAGACTCTATGTATAACACAGCTCTTTACTAACCTCGCCCCATTAAAATCCCATCACAAATCCTGTTAACAATGCCTGCCCAGTGAAAGTCATCTATCACTATTTACCCTCTCCAAAACCTTTCATAATTTTCAACACTCCAGTAGATATCCTTTTAAGCTTCTCCGCTTCAGTGCAAACAAGCTTACATTTTCAAGCCCCTCATCATGAATTCTTCCTTTCAACTAGGTCATTGTCCCAGGCAAGCAAACTCTTTCCCTACTCCCGAGAAAGGGGAGGAGATACAAAGCTTGTCAGTATGCTCCAACTGTGACTTAGTTGCTATGCTGTGCACACTTATTGAGACTGCTCAGCCATTCAGTAGGACTATGGCTGATTTTACTGGAGGGCATTAAAACTCAAAGTTTGATTGGTTCCCTCGAGCTGTTTCGAACTAATCTGCACCCTTAAGCTCCCATTCATTCTGTGCTGAAATGAGAATGTGCCATTCATTTCTACAGGAATCTAGAAACAGGAGGAGGTCATTGAGTAGCCCCCACCCCCGCTCTGAGAGTCTGTTCTACCTTTCAGTTAGATTGTGGCTGACCCTGTCAGCCATGGAAACTATCCTTGGTGACCTTTCTAAAACATGCAACTTGATTTTGTTTCCTGCATGGAATTGTTTTTTACTACGTGTAGGTGAAAGAAGATCACAAAATGATGTGGATAGAATGGATAATTGGAGCCCTTTTCCCAGGAAAGAAATGTCAATCACTAGGAGACATAGGTTTAACGTAAGAGGGAGAAAGTTCAAAGGAGATGTGAGAGGCAGGATTTTTACACAGAGAGTGGTAAGTACTGGGATGTGCTGCCAGAGGAGGTGGTAGAAGTAAATAGAGTAGTAACATTTAACATCTTGACTGATACGTGAATAGGCAGGGAATAGAGGGATATGGACCTCGTAGAGGCTAAAGGTTTTTAGTTTAGAAAGGCATCATGCATTAGCACAGACTTGGTGGGCCAAAGGGCCTGTTCCTGTGCTGTACTGTTCTTTGTTCTCTGTTCTTTGAAACTCCATGACTCTTGTCAATGTCCCACCTATCGTCTGCTACATTCAGACAGTTCCCTGTCAGTGTCTCTTGTCAGCTCATTCCCTCAATGACCAAATCATTTAGTGTCTTGGGTAGGGGAAAACGGTGACATGGTAGTAATATCCAAAGACCCAGGTGAATATTCTGGGGACATGGGCTCAAATGGCAGCTGGTAGAATTTTTAATCAAGAAAATAAAATCTCAGTGGTGGTGACTATCATTGACTGTCATAAAACCCCATCCAGTTCACAAATACACTTTAGGGGAAGGAAATCTTCTATCCTTACCTATCTAGCCTATATGTGACTCCAGACCAGTATGGTTGACTCTAAAATGGCCTCTCAAGCTGCTCATTTCAGGAGTCATTAGGAATGGGCAACAGATACTGGCCTCCCAGTGACCCCCAATTCTCGTGAAAGAATAAATAGCCCAGCACAGGAATCTGGTGGCCAAGTAGATTCTCAGAAACTATAGCAGAAGCCATGCTACCACCCATCCCCACCTCACTAAAACTCACAAAATGTGGCAGGTACACCATCTGTTGTCTGAGCTGGCCACCATCTAGCCTTCCTCTCCAGGGCTGTGCACTGTGCCAACATGCAGGAGATGCCTAAGGGATTGAGGTCCCAAGTCCCAGTGGACATTATTGATCCAGAGTCTACTGGCTAACTCCGCTCACTCACTTAACTCTAACAGGGGAACTGTAGCTCTCCAGTTATTATTCATTGCTTTACTATTTGTGGCAAGTTCCTGGCATGCAATGGGTGCTTCTTGTTCTGACTTCACCAGTGCACATCGAAGTAATCCATCGCACGAAGAACCTTGAGACATTTTTGACATGACAGGGCGCCGGGTAATATAAGTGATATTATTCCAGTATGCATTGTCTGACAAATTTGTCAGAAATGAACAAGGCTTTGTCTTAAAATGACTAATGATGCCCCGTCAAGGTAAAACAGCTCAGTGTGAAGGATTGACATGACCTGGAGAGGTACAGTTCTCCACCCTTAGTGCTTGCCCATACAGCCATGTAGGAAATCCTGGTCACCAGAGTCCAGACTGAGAGAGATGCACTATCTGGTTAATTGTTAAATGTGCCTGGATCTGGGTGATGGATTGCAAACTGCTCAAGATTCATGCATTCATCCCAACAGACAGGAATGAAATATATCCTGCAATCACTCTCTGTCCCAGAGTGCAGACATTCAAATGTACTGATAATATAATTCATTAAATTGTAGCTCAGTCCCTGCTCAGAACAGATGAGCTGGTTGTTGAGCAAACTGACACTTTAATATACTTACAGCAAGCAGATTGGATATGCCCATGGAGTCCTTCCATGTTGTCATGTACTCCACATCCTTCATTATATCAGTCTCTTCAAAAACATATTCCTAGTTCACACCCTGATATTCCCCACATCCCTCACTATAACTCTCTCAATACACCTCTCACCCTCATTGTAACACTCTCATATATGCCGCACATCCCTCACTGTAACAGACCCTGATATGCCCCACAGCCCTCACTGTAACACACCCGGATATGCCCCACACCCCTCACTGTAACACTCTCTGATACACTGCATGCTCATCACTGTAATTGTGTCTGATGCATCTCACACCCCTCACTGTAGCACCCTCTGATATACCTCACACACTTCACTGTCACACTTTCTGATATACTCCACACCTCTCACTGTAATACTCTGATATACCCACACCCCTCATTGTAACAATCTCTGATATATTTCACACACCTCACTGTAACTGTGTGTGATACAATGCGTATCCCTCACTGTAACACCCTCTAATCTAAAATTATTCTTTGGTCAATTGTGATATCCGGATGTTGTCCTGAAGTGAATATATCCAAGTTTGGCACTCTCCTCAGATCCTCAAGATAGAAGGCAATTTTTATATCTATTAAACCCCAGGAGCGGAAACAAGAACCTTTCACCCTTAACCTAGATAATTGCCTCTGTTTTTCTCTGTCCATCTGCAACAATGCTTCCTGTCCTGCTGAGTATATCCAGCATTTTCGGTTTTTATTTCACATTTCCAGTTTGCCAGGTGTTTGATTTTCCAACAGGAACTCCTTACGAGCATCAGTATCCATGATATATTTTGTATTCAGGTTGTCTTCCAATTCCTATATGTTAGAAGTAATCATACCTTGCATTTGGAAAGTTTTGAACTCTTTTTTTTGTTAATAGTGCCTGGTTAGAAGATCGCTTTAAACAGATATCCTGTTATGTGTCCTTTGACTCTCTAGTGTAGTCATGAACGTGGCCCTCTGGACCACTTACACAAAATAACTAGTTCCTGGCTAATTAATTCATTGCACTTTATAGACAATACAACAACACATAATATAACAGACAACTGGTGGAATGTGTCACCATAACCCAGTGCTGCACAATCATTTTCTTACTCTGACTCAATTTCAAGACTCAATAGTTGTCATGAACACACAACAGTGTATTACAGTGAGGGGTGTGGAATATATCAGAAAGTGTGACAGTGAAGTGTGTGAGGTATATCAGAGGGTGCTACAGTGAGGGGTGTGAGATGTATCAGACACAATTACAGTGATGAGCGTGCAGTGTATCAGAGAGTGTTACAGTGAGGGGTGTGGAGCATATCAGGGTGTGTTACAGTGAGGGGTGTGGGGCATATATGAGAACTTTAAGATCAGGAAGAGGGGTTTGTGGTATTTAATCCGCAGGGATTTGTACAATCTTACCTACCTGCTGTTTCATTTGGTGCAGGAATCTGGCCTCAAAAGTCAACCAATTAGGCCATGTGCCCACTATTTTAAAACAACACACAGATTTAAAAGGGCTTTGCAGTTGTTAACAGTACGTTGGAGCTCCATTAAAGTGATTGCTGCTTCCGAGCTCATGATCTCAGACTTCCGAGGGGTTCACACCCTTCAGTTTGGGAAGCATTGCCTCACCCTGTCAAACTGAGCTGATATCCAGGTATACAGCCACTGAAGCAAAAACCTGCTTCCCTAAAATCCAGATCCCATCAGCAGCAAACACAAAATACAGAATAAAACCATGGTAGGACCACAGAAGCAGAGCATTCAGTCTTTTGAGACGAACCTGTCATTCAGTTAAATCATGGCTGATTTGTACCCCAATTCCATTTCTTCACTTTTGCTCCTTTGGCAGTTTACCCAACAATAATCATATCAGTCTCATTTTTCAAGAACATTTGTTCCAAATTTCCATTGTTTGAAGTATGAGAAAAGCCTTTCCTGATTTTGTTCCTCATTGACCTCACCCTTGATTGTGAAATGATACTTTTGTGGGTTCGGATTTCCCCGGCAGAGGAGTTGATCTACTACCTGAACTGCAGGGAGTGCCACTTCGCAGCTGCCTTGGCGCATGTGCTGGACAGCTTGAGGTACCCTGGTCAACCTGGTGTTAGGCTGAAACATTGACGAAACATTACCAATGTCCAGAAGCAAGGTGAGGTTGTTAGAATCACAAGCCAAGGCTGTGTGGCTCTACTTATTCCATGCCACATATCACACGTAGATTCCCAAGCTGCTGCAGGTATTTGTTAATCCAGTAGGGGTATGATTACATAATGGTAATGTTGCCAGGCTGACAAACTAATAAGGTAATGGTTCTGAAATAGTTATTGTGGAAGTTGCATTAGCTGCACTTCGTCTGGTGATTTCACACTACCTTTGTGTGGGGAAATGAATATTCTTGCACTGTTAGTTGTCATTAAGGTTAACTAGTTAATGCTAATTGCTCCAATTGCTGTAACCCAATAATCTACACCTTGTCATGGAAGCAAATGCCTCTTCTTGTTAAGACTCTTGAGTGGGCTTCTGTCTACCATTGATTATTAGATAGGTTCTTAGACTCAGCATAGAAAGCAGAATTGGCTTTAGAGACTGATGGGCACTGCAGGGGCTTGAGTGCATTGTCATCCTTGGCGCCAATCACCTAATCAGAGCCAGTTTGACTCAATTTTGGTTTGAAAGAATAGAAATGAAAATTACCTTTAGGGATTGGTGGGCAGGGGTTGGGGTTATGTTGTTTTGATTTGATTTTGACACATTTCCTCTCCAGTTCTGTAACTTTCTCTTGACCATTCATTTTGTTTTTATTGCAATTCCCCAGGGATTGTCTAACCTGATTAAAGTTTTATGTAAAACAAGTAGAAGGGAGGATTGGTGGCAATGAACTAGCACAACCATAAGTCATCAAATGATATGTAATGGCTGAACTAATAATTTAAAGATGAGCATTCGAATCATATCACAACGGCTTAGGAGTTTAAATTCAGTTATATAACTAACAATAGAATTAAAATATGTGTAGCACCTTTTGCAGACAAAATATTCCAAGGTATTGCACAGGAACAGTACAACAAAATATGGCATTGACTCGCTTAGGGAGATATTAGGTCAAATGGCCAAAGGCATAGGTTTTAAAGAGCATCTTAAAGACGAAAAGAGAGCTGAAGAGGAATTTTTTTAAAACATGTATATTAATTAGAACTATAAGAAACCATTCTGGCCCGCCAATAATGACTACCACCTTGAATTGGCCAGGCCTGTGTATTGTTCCATTGTTTATTCTTTTCTTGGATGTGGGCCTCATTGGCAAGATCAGCATTTGTTACCCTTATCAGCCATTTCAGAGCTAACCACATTGCTGTGTGTCTGGAGTCACACGTAGGCCAGAATGAGTAATTCCTTCTCTGAAGAGGTTATAGTGAACCAATGGATACTTACAACAATTGATGATCGAGACTAGATTTTATCTTGCAATTTTGTTCATTGAATTTGAATTTTACCAGCTGCTGTGATGGGATTTGAACCCCTTGCCCCCAAGACCTTTAACCTTTAATCCAGAAGATTGCTAGCCCAGTGATGTTACAACTACACCACCACCTTGCCTGACATGACCTACTAAGACAGCTTCAGAGAAGTTCCTGTTTTTGAAGAGTTGTTAGGCCAGAGAATGCTTTGCCGCAGGAGTGTGGTGTGGTATCATATCAAAGCCATGATATTTTGTCAGGAAGAGGAGTAAATATTCAAAGCAAGGTTTAAGGACTAGATTTGGATTGCTCTCTAGCAAAGAACCAACACAGAACTGATGTTGAATGGCCTCCCTCTGTCGTCTAAATTTTCACCGTTGTACAGTAAGAATCGAGTAGGAACAATATTGACCAAGCTGTTCTTTGTATGTGAGGTATGTAATAGCACTTTATAGATCAATGGAATATTCATGAAAAGTAATGGAAATGGCTGGTGAAGCTCAGCAGGTCTGGAAGCATCTGTGGAGAGAAATCAGAGTTAATGTTTCGGGCCCAGCGACCCTTCCTCAATTCTAATGCTGCCAGACTTGCTGAGCTTTTTCAGCAATTTCTGTTTTCGTTTCTGATTTCCGGCATCCACAGTTCTTTCGGTTTTTATTCGTGAAGAATGGTTGTAGTGTAATGAGAATGAAGATGATAATAAGATGGTACTGCCTATTTGAATGAAGGCTCTGTTTCTGTGCTATATGACTCTATGGTGTAACTGTGAAATCAGTGATCGTGAGCAAGAGACTGTGAAGAAAGAATGGAATAGTCTGTATCAGTAAGAGACATATTCATAGACAGCAGTGCTCTGTACAGTAGAGTTTGTGGAAATCTAATAGAGTTAGATACAGTCACTTGTAGGTAAAGGGGAAATCATTGCAGGCCACAAACTACCAGTGGAGACAAAGTGGTCATCTCTGCAATAAGCAGAATAGAACCTTGAGCCACAAGGCAACTCAGGCTAGTAGCACACAATTTAAAAGGTCCACCACTGTAATATACACTGTTCTTGTCTTTTATATGTCTGCTCAAGTGTGGTCCATCACACTTTCAAGGAAAGATTAAATAAAGTTGTGATAATTCTTTTTGCCTGATTTGTTTTATTCTAATTCAATAATGTTCACAGCCATTGTCTTGATTTCACTCTCTATTCCAATTTTAAGAAGTTTTGCATTAGTGTTCAAACCTTTAAGAAACGGCCAAGCTAAGAGTCCAAACTGAATGAAATTAACACCACAGCAGGCAAAATGACTTCCATTGTCTGACACTTCCTGAGATACATAACGTAAACTGTTCTTCAACATATTACCTCCTCAGACCTTGTGCACATTATGGATATGCTCCAGGAATTACTGAGCTCAGTTTAGGAATAGTGATAGGCTTTATCTCATTGGCAGCTCAAAATGCTTCCCTCAAGTACAGGCTGCAGTGATACATTCACAAAGCGGAAGGAGGGTGCCCATTCATGGTGTTAACCTGGGCTCAGTCAGAGTTCGAAGAGATTGTATGCAGTATTTTAAATGACTGCTCATCCCAAGATGCTGTGCAGGAGCACCATCAGACAAGGTCTGACACTAAATCACACGAGGGCAAAAGAAAGGCAGGTTTTACAAAGCATCTTTAAGAAGGAAAGAAACCAGGAGAGATTCCGAAAAGGAATTCCAGACTTGGAGGCCTGTTAAAACTAAAGTCATCAAGACTAGGACAGAGGGAATCAATGATGTGTAATGAAGAGGCCACAGTTGGACAGGCCACAGTTGTATTTGTGGAGGTTGGGGGTGGAAGAAGGTCACACAAATATAAAGAAAGGGGGTGAGATCAGGGAGAAACTTTGAGAATTTTAAATTCAAGCACATGGAGTTTTGCAGATGCAGCTCCTTAAGTGTCCCACAATGACAGGCCCTGTAGTTTTGTGCTGTTTGTCAGCTTCAGTTCTATGTCCGTGACTCTGCTCCACTTGTATCCTATTCCGGAAATTAACCTCTTCCTGCATGTGAGTCTGAACTCTTGAAAATCAGATGGACCTCCCATTGTTTTTGACTTCTGCAAAGACATTGCGAAGGCCAAAAAAAACTTTAGATGCTGGAAATCTGAAACAAAAATAGAAAACGTTGGAGGAACACAAAAGGTCAGGCAGCATCAGTGCTAACATTTCAGGTCTCTGATTGTCATCAAAACTTCTTTGATTCTTTTAATTACAAAGACCCCTTCCTAAGCTTTGTGCATGTACAGATTAATTTAAATCCAAGGTTATGTATGCATGATCTCAGCTGACATACCCGGTGTTGTAGTGAGGGAATGCTGTACTGTTAGGGGGGCCATTTCGAAGTTAATATTGTAATCCCTGTTCCTGTCTACTGTTTAGGTGGATGTAAAGGTTTCTACAGCACTGTTTGAAGAAGAGAAATGTGTTATCCCTTGATAATATTTATCCTTGAATCAATGGCACCAGTTATGCTGTGGCCCAATGGGATTAGAATATTTAGGTGTAACACAGTGTGGAGCTGGATGAACACAGCAGGCCAGGTAGCATCAGAGGAGCAGGCAAACTGACGTTTCAGGTCGGGACCCTTCTTCAGAAATCAGAATATTTCGGTGGTTGTTTTTGACCAGTGCAGACTTGATGGACGGAAGGGCCTCTTTGTGCACTGTAGACCTCTATGACTCATTACCATACAGCTGTTCATGGAGTTTGCTGTGTGCAAAGTGGCTGTCATATTTCCTGCATTATGACAGTGACTACACTTAAGCAGTCCTGCAGGTTACAGCACTTCAAATACATTGATGCTATGCTTCTGATTGTTGGAGATTAACTATCACAGTACCAGGACATTGATGCAGGAGTTCTTCGGGTTAGTGTCCTGCTCCCAACCATCTTAATCTGCTTCATCAGTGCCCTTCTCTTCATCAGAAGGCCAGAAGTGAGGATATTCACTGGTGATTGCACAGTGTCTAAACCATTCAGCACCCCTCATGTACTGAAGCAATCCATTATCGGTGGCATGATGGCTCAGTGTTTAGCACTGCTAACTCACAGAGCCAGAGTCCCGGGTTCGATTCCAGCCTTCAGCAACTGTCTGTCTGGAGTTTGCACATTCTCCCTGTGTGCATTTCCTCCGGGTGCCCTGGCTTCCTCCTACAGTCCAAAGATGTGCAGGTTAGGTGGATCAGCCATGCTAAGTTGCCCATAATGTCGAGGGATGTGCAGGCTAAGTGGATTAATCATGGGAAATGCAGGGTTACAGGGATAGGGTTGGGGGGGGGATGCACTTCAGAGGGTCAATGTGGACTTGATGGGCTGAATGCCCTGCTTCCACACTGTAGGGATTCTATGCTTGCATGTTGCAATGGCTGAACCACGTTCAGCATTGGGCTAACGAGTGGCAGGCAACATTCATGCTCTACAAGTGTCAGGCAATGACCATTTTGAACAAAAGAAAATCTAGCTATTGCCTCTTGCACTCAGTAGTATCACTGTCACAGAATCCACCACTGTCAATTTCCTGGAAGTTGCTGTTAACCAGAAACTGAACGGTAGCAGTCATATAAATGCTGTGACTGGGAATTCTACAGCAAGTAATTCACTCTCTGACTTCCCAAAGCCTGTCCACCATCTACAAGGCTGAAGTCAGGAGTGTGATGGAATACTCCCCACTTGCCTGGATGGGTGCAGCTCCAACAACATTCAAGAAGCTTGACTCCAGCCAGGACAAAGCAGCCCGCTTGGTTGGCACCACATCCAGAAACATCGATTCCCTCCACCACGGATGCTCAGTAGGAGCAGTGTGCACCGTCTATGAGATGCACTACAGAAATGCATCAGTGCTCCTTAGACAGCACCTCCATGGGAACACCATTACCAGCAAGTTTCCCACCAAGCCACAGACCATCCTGTCTTGCCACTATAGTGCTGTTCCTTCAGACTGATTGGGTCAAGAATTGAAAGCTGCCTCCCTTGCAGCACTCCAGGGACTGCAGCAGTTCAAGAAGACAACTCATCACCACCTTCTCAAGGACAATTAGAGATAGTCAGTAGCCCAGCCAGCAACACCCACATCCTGCAGATGAATAAAACAGTTTTTAATACAAACTTCTGTCAGAATGTCTAAGTACAGAATTCTGTATAACAGTGTATAAATGATATGGACTGCAGTGGTGCAAGAAAATACAATGTTAGGCTGAAAGTACTAAATGGGTTCTTTAAGGTCTGAATGAATGCAAAAAGACACGTGCAGTTTAATATCAAGTAAATTTATTAGCTTAATCAGGGTGACCTTATAAAGGTTTATAAAATCATGAGGGGCATGGCAAGGGCGAATAGCCAAGGTCGTCGTCCTAGGGTGGGGAGTCCGAAACTAGAGGGGCATAGGTTTAAGGTGAGGGGGGAAAAGACTTAAAAGGGACCTGAGGGATAACTTTTTTCACACAGAGTGTAGTGCGTGTATCGAATGAGCTGCTGGAGGAAGTAAGGTATAATTATGACATCTAAAAGGCATCCGCATGGGTACATGAATAGAGATAGTAGGAACTGCAGATGCTGGAAAATCTGAGACAACAAGGTGTAGAGCTGGATGAAC